>NC_143553.1:72866785-73185000 GCF_054136105.1 Typopeltis vanoorti | reverse complement strand
TAATATTATTAGAAATTTTTATTGTACTTTTGCTGAATTCTCAAAGGAATTGAACAAAAAAATAAACAAAAATTATCCAGCATTTGTTAACAAATGCGCGTTTATAATAAGTATTATTACTATTTATGCTCCTTTATTTAAATGTTCAATAAGCAAAAACACGAGGCAGTGAATACACAGTTTTTAACAATATTTTAGCACCGCCTTCAATTTAGCAGATGGGTCTTAAGATGCAAAGACTAGAAAAACCATTGCTCTACAGTTTTCTGAATCGTCCGTCATGTGGATGAAAAAAAGGAAGTTTCCATGTATTAATATATACGTTATGAATCTGATTAAAAGAAAGATATATTTTTTCCTTGTTTTTTTACAACTGAAATCAGTTTTTATTTGGTTTTTTTCTATTCTTATCAGACTTCACTATAGATGAAATCCCCAGTATATGTAATTTATATATATACAAAAGCTTATGTGGTTTGTTTCTATTTCAGAAAAATTGTTTAGAAATGTCTGGGCCATATTTTAAACCTGTGCGTGAATAGGATGGACGCCCTATTAACCCCAAACCCGTTTTACTTTTAAAATGTTTTAATTGAGCAGCAACGCAAATCCATCTGAAAAGCAGCAATTGGATGCGACTAAACGCCTCACAAAACTTGTTGTCCCCATTCCAGCACTTAGATTTTGATGTTAAAATAACATGTGTTAGCTTCAAGTTAAAATAACTTAATGGCCACATGGGACACATTTTCATTCCTCTGACGATAATAGAAACTGAAACATTAGCATGAAAGACACTGCTTGGCGGGTTTCTTGATTTTTCTCATATTCTACTATTAACCGTTGCTAGAGTGTCATGAAATTTTCAAGAATACAGAGACCATTCCAGTTGCTATGCGTAATCCCTCAAATACTTCGGTTTTCGAACAGAACACATTGTGCAGTTTATGATATTTAGATTAAAGAACTGATGAAGTATTTATATTAGATTCAAGATTACAAAACTAGAAATCTACTGAAACTAATTAAGAGGGAGATAAATCCCGTTTTACTTTATAGTCAAAAATAAAACAGGATTTATCATCTCCCTCTTAATTAACAAATTCGCCGGTAAAATAGCCTTTCGGCTTATTTTCTTTGTAGTCTACTGAAACTAGTTATAAAAATTTAAAAAAAAATTTTTTTAGGTTAAAAAAATGAAAATATTTTTGTCTTAATTGAATTGACAAAAAAGTAAGAAGACGGAATTAATCGCATTATTTTCAGTGAATTTAAAGATTAATCAGCAATATTCGCGAACCTTAAAGCTCTTTTGTTCTTTTCCCTGTTATACATTTTGATCTCTATTGAATAATACATGCATCTCTATTTCTTTTTCTTTTCCATTTTGTTCTTCTTCTTTTTCTTTTATTTTCTGATATATTCCAAATGCGGAGATATTCCTGGATCAGCTATGTCATAGACATTCCGCCTATTCAAGTTTCATTCCAAAAGATTGGCAGAAATTTTCTGTGACAGAAGTAAGGTCAAAATCAGGTAGATATGATAAAATGGTAAACAAAGTCCTCTAAAAGCAGACAAACTCTTAGTGAATCACATTGGAGAGGAGGAGATGATCCATCCACGATCGTTCTAGTATGCTGTTTTTATATAACGCCTACATTTTGAGTATAAAGATTCTTTCTCTCTTTCCGCCTGGATTGAACAGATGATGCTGCAGGATGATATTCAACTAACCGATGCTGCTTGGCAAATTTCTTCTCCAAATAATGATTAAACTTAGTTGTAAAAGACATCACTGAAAGACTGATAAATTTCTTTAAAATCTTATTACCATAATGAGTGAAAGGAGGCTAATCCCGAGAAGGTGTATGCCTCTTTAAGAAGAAATCTCTCCAGCTACCATCTCAGAACAGGAGTAAGAGATGGTAGGGAGAGACCTTAGCCTTGGGGCAGCGAATACCGAAGTATTACCTGCTCCAATGGGTTCTTCTAACATAGATATCTGCATTTGCATCACTAATTTTCTCTTCCCAGGATGGTAATTTGCGATACGATCTGACTGTTGCTATTTTTCACCTAAGCATAACCTAAGTCAACCTTTATTAATGTAAGGTCTAACTTCAGATAGCTAATGAAACCTCACGGAAAGCCAGATGTTCCTCTTCAGCGGTCCATCATGCCTCTGTATTTTCAGTACAAATTTCAGCATTAACAGCAACAGGATGTTTTTCTTTCTTACTTTTTTTTTTTTTGATTTACAATTAAGAAAAGGTCTATAAACTCAAAGAGCTATCAGGCACGTCTGTATCGGTCTTTTACAAACATCCATGGCAGAGGTGGTATTCGAACCTACTACCTGTTGGTAGTAGGTACTACGCTAGCCACTCGGCCAACCAGGCCGGGAAGGACTCTTCGACATTTTGAACAGACAGAAGTCTCCCTGTGATGATGATCCTGGCTGGACCAAGATATTCTGATAATTGGATGTTGTAGGAACAAGTCGCAGTCTTGATAGGCAAGCAAAACACTCTTCTTGATAGAAGAGTGTTTTGCTTGCCGATGCCTACTTAGGCCTAGTACCGTGAAGAGGCTAAGGTTAAATAATACGGAAAACTTGTTCTAGACGCCAAACATAATTTTTTTTTTTCAAGCGGCCAATAAGCAAAGTCCTACACACGTCCACCGGGCGATGAAGTTCGTCTACCACCTAAAGGCATACGCAGTTTCCATGCCCAGGTTGGGATTCGAACCCATGCTGGTTTGGACGGCGGGTTTGGTAAACCTAGGCACGAGTTCTAAGTTATCATTTTCCCTATTTGCTTTCCTGAAATAAAACTTTTTTTTCAGGGAAGGTGGTGGAATCAAGATTTTATCAGGAAATTGGTGGTGGTGATAATGAAGAAATGAAACCCGAGGAAGATAGCCGGGAGACAACTTTTTAAACTTCTATATACAACTTCTTTGTATCTAATCTAATTTACGAATTTTGATGGTAAGGATTAAGTCTATAAGTCTATGGTTAAGAATAATTTTGGTCAATAATAAGACATTCTTGAATAATCCTTGTTTTTCTTTAGAACAGCGTGAATTATTTGCAGCGATCGTTAACCCTAATGCGCTCAATACTGAATTCCATTGTGTTCTTTTTTATCAGTTGTGTTGGTAGAAATGCTCTAATACTGCTAGCTGCTAGAGGATTTCTGTTTATTTGACCTTCTTAATTGAGGAAGTATTCACAAAGCACGACATTTCTGCTCATTAAGTAGCACATTTTTTGTTTACTGACTTCATGTCAGTGAAAAGGTTCGGCTGCCTTGCCTTCTCTTCCCAGTAAAGTTCATGCACACAAACGCTTGCATCCAGTGACAATAGAGGTCGTAGTGTACAAAGTCATACTTCACTTTTATAAACACAAGTAGGAGGAAGTTAACAGAGAATAGAATTCTTAATAACGTTTCAAGTTCGTTTCCTCCAGTACATCGTTTCTCAAACTGTGGTACATGTACCACTAATGGTACATTACGTTATTTTTGGTGGTACAATTTTTACACAAAATATTTAAATAAATGTTCAGAAAAATGTATTTATTACCTACCTTTTACCATATTTCATTATAATGTAAAAGTTTCATTTACGAATATAAATAAATAATATAAATTTAAAATGTTTTATTCTTTGATTATAAACACTCCATTTGGGATGTATTGATTTTTAATCGGGAAATGCTTTTATGGTGGTACATATATTTTTTGATTCTTATTTATGTGGTACAAAATTTAAAAAGTTTGAGAACCCCTGCTCTAGTATGTTCACAAAATTACCTTCCCGGCGTCAAACTATAATGAAAAATGAATGAAGCGAGATACAATGATGCGGTTTGTCCCATGCGAAACATTTAACTATTCGAGTGGTTGTGTTTGGTTTTTAGAATGTGAAACGATAATGTGGTTTTCAGTTTTATGTTACAATTCTATGTTAATATTTAGATCCAACTTTTTTGCTAGCCTAGCGAATGCATTTCCTACAGGCATTTTACTGCAGTATAATTATTATTATTTATTTTTATGTGCATCCGACTCACGAAAGGTTATTTACGTCGAACCTGTAGTATCTTTAGTAGCGTGGGTGGGCTAAGGATTACATAATCCGGGAACCTGTTCCAGAGACTAAACATGGTTTTTTTCAAGCACTGCAGGTGTCCGGTAAGAAGTATGGTGATGGCGGTCTCACACTGCTGACGAAAATCGTCTACCACCTAAAGACGTTTGCAAACATATGTATATGCTATAATGGGATTCGCAGCCACAGTCTGTTTGCTAGAGAGCAGAGGCGCAATCCACAAAACAATTTAAATTGGTAATGGAATAGCTTGCTTAATTTCACTTTTCCGACTACTATCGAAGTGCTCCGGTTACGATCTTTCCTGTCTTCGTTCTCTTACATATACATTGGTTTCAAAACCTAAGGACGAACACTATTTCTGAAGATTACAACAGAAAATACAAACGAATAGAAAGCAGGTTCGTATTCAAATTTTCGAATCGTGCGCGCAAAGAGGCCACGTGGTAGAACTCAACAAAATAAGTGACTTGTGTCTGAAGGAAATGCTTTTCAATAAGTAATAAAGTTAGAAACTTGGATGTCTTGTAATGTCTCAAAGACCGTCTAGATCAGGGGTTCTCAATCTTTTCCAGTGGCGTACCACTATATTTAATTCAAGATATTGTATGTATCAGTAAGCAAATCTGTTTTCGTACCACCCGGCAGTGGCTCACGAAGCACCAGTGGTACGCGTACCATAGGTTGAGAATCCCTGGTCTATATGATTTCACGTTGTGAACAATTATTGGAAAGATCGAAGAAGGCCGCAGAATTAGTGATATTGCCAGAGAGTTTGGAATCTCATAGTGTTGTATCCAGGCTCTGGACAGCGTTTCAAATCAGTGGAATGTGTTCCAGACGTTTGCTAAGAGGTCGCCCTCGCTCTACCATGGAGCATGAAGACAGATTTTTAGTTATAACAACCAAACGTAATCGACCCACCACGGCAGGCGAGCTTGCAAGTCGGTTTCATTCAAGTACAGATACGCGGATATCTCAACAAAAGGGCAAGACATCTGCGATAAACAGGCCTATGCGTCCGAAGTCTACGTTCATTTATCTACAGCTCACCGTAGAGCATGTTTTCATAGTGGTGTATCCATAAAAATCGGACAAGACATCAATAGACTAATGTATTAAATTATATATTTAGTTTAATCGTTTATCCAACTGTAAGCAAAGTTAAGTATCTTCAAGACTGGGGTAACTCGTGGTTCTCATCATTTCCCTTAGTATCTCCCATAATGCAAAACACATCTCCTTGCGGACATGTATAATGCTATGTTAAGGGAAGGGCCATTACCCAGACCGGTTTTGACCTTTATTGAGATCTCATTAGTGGGAGCCAGACCCAGTGGTGGTGATAGCAAGGTGGAAGTAATGGAGAAGTCACATTTACCTATACGAGTTGCCAAAAGGTGTCACACATTATTAAATTACTCTGGATTAGAGAGGATTAAAGAATGATGTTGGAAGTTTTTCACTTGGTTAGACTATAAATTATATATTTAGTTTAATCCTTTATCAAAGTGTAAGCAAACAAAGTTTGCGCCTGAAGTATCTTCAGGACTGGGAATTATTTTAGTCTTTCCTCTAATTCTAGACGACACTTGATCTGGCTTGAAAGTGGTACTGCTTACCATCCCAATCCCGAAAATGTTCTTGAAAGGGATAATACGGTGGTGCTGGGATCTTGGTGTGTAGGGAGGCATTATGCTTAATGGACGCACCGAGCTACAAGTGCTGGGAAAAGGGACTATGGCTGGTGAACGATATTGCAACGAAGTTCTTCAACGTCATGTTCTACTGTTCCGTGGTGCTGTAGGCGAAGAATTCATGTTTATGGATGACAATGCCACACCATATCGTACACGATCAGTAGAGATACTTTTGTAGACCAAGGATATTAATCGAATCGAGTGGCCAGCACGATCCCCAGATCTCAACCTCGTGGAACACGTTTGGGGTGTAATAGGGAGACGCATTGCCCTCGAAATTCTTCTCCAGAAAACAAAACAAAAAAATAAAAGGCCTTGTCCTTGCTCTGAAGGAGAAGTGGGTCAATTTGTCTCAAGAACTCCTGAATCACTTGCTTCTGAGCATGGTACGACGTTGTGAGAGGTGCTATATTACTACTAAATAGTAATGCTATATTACTAGTAAAATATCCCCATATTCCAAATTTATCCTATAATATTTATTCTCTCATCGGCAACGGTGAACTACCTTCCTTTAGAAGACTCGTCCATCGAACTGCCTGATGGTGAAGCATGATTCATCACTCTACAGACGCCTTTCCACTACTCCAGAGTGCAATGGTGGTGAGCTTTATTCCACCTTTCTGATGTTAGGCTGGTGTGAGGCTATCCGTCCATAGAAACCCATGCTCTTCAGCTCCTGACGACAGCTGTAGTACTGACGTTGCTTGCACAGGAATTTCGGAACATCATCGTGCGTGTGTCAAGCAAACAGTGGCGAATTTTTTTGGAACACGCGCTTCAGCACTCAGCGGCCCTACTTTGTGATTTTATGTGGCCTACGAGGTCGAGATTGTGCAGTTATTATTTCTGGACATTTCCACTTCATAATAACATCACTTACAGTTGATCAGGATAACTGCAGCAAGGCAGAATTTATCCCGATATTGAGATATTGAAAGGTAGCATCCTATGATAGTGCATGTCGAGTCACCGAGATCTTCGGAAAGGCGCATTTTACTGCAAATGTTTGCTATGAAGATTGCACGAACCTGTTCTTCCTTTTATACAAACACGAGCTATGGTTGTGATGTATGCAGCCTTATCCATTACTACTACTACGAAGAATGTCCAGATATTTTTGATCAGATAGCGTACTTTAAATTGCACGTTTGAATAATTTAGCAAGTGTTCTCCAGAGTGTCGCTGGCTTTCCTTCACCTAAACTTTCTTTGATAGGAATCATATTTAAAAAATATCAAATTATTCTATTCTTAAAATGTCACTAATCTCTAGCTACTATTAGCATAAATAGTTACATTCCTGAATATAATCTATTGTACTAATACGAGAACACAATCAGGAGAATTTTTGTTGGAGGGGGGAATTGGGGAAGTATAAAAAGAACAGCATATCGGGATTTTTTCTGTTTAATGGAAGAAGTGAGTACTGGCCATAGACATGTTTTACAATATTAGTATTTTATTGCTTGACTTTTCTTAGAAAGAATAATATAATTTTTGTGCTCCTCCCTCTTCCTCAGATATACTACTACTGTGTGAAAGCTTCCAAAAAGCATTATACCACTTCTGATAAACTATTTACTTTATCCAAATGGCACGTTAGCCCACAGAAGGATTAATTTAGGATATGGAAAAGTTGCCAATTTCTTATATTGTTCGGAAGATAATATTCTTAATGACTCCCTTTCCCTCACATATTCGTTTTCTCCGTCTTCGTAAATCCATTCTACTCCCATTCTTGCAACACGCGCAAAATTCTCGTGGTCACAGGATAACAAATAAGAGATTAATGAAATAATATGATTTCATTATTACTCTAGACTACAGTGAAATATGTTCGGCATGCACGGTTATCGAGGCCTAAAGTTGTTGGGAGCTAACTTCAGTAAATTTGGTTCCAATGGCCACGCTACAATTTCTTACGAAATTAAGAAACAAGAGATTAGATTGGAGAGGCTGATGATTTATCTTTTTATACAGCATATATTTCCTGTATTTATATAACTATGTTATCTGTGTACTTTCGCATGTTTTCGCAACGATTATTCATGTAATGGTTTAGATGTTGCTACAAAATTGCAGACTTATATGATTTATGGAGATTAAAAGGTTATGCTTGCGTAATAAATTCGAAAATGTATTTCTCAAATTGTCATACGCAATAATAATAATATAATAATAATAATAATAATAATAATAATAATAATAATACCGAAAAAATAATAATAAATAATAGACCTTTGCCATTGCAAATCGAAGGGGTAGTATCAGTTGCGGATTAAGCCGGCTGGGGGTCCCTGGGTAAAATTTAAGGGGGGGGGGGGTAAAAGGTGTTTATATATATGCTACAAAGAGAACTAGAACATCACTATAACAAAAAATTAAGCACACACATAATATGTGATTTAAAATTTTCATTTCAGAACACTGCAATAAATTTTTCTTCATAATAACATCAGGAATAAAATATTATATAAAAATATAAAAATTAAATTTATAGCAAAATAATAAAAAAAATTTTTAAAAAAAGAAAGAAATATATTTAAGTTGGAGTAAAAATTTAAATAATTTTTTCCTTTATTTTTTCTCTAGCATATTCATCAATTATTTTCGAAGTCTGGATGTTATTTAATACTTCTTGTTCCATATACAATAGCGCCATACTGTTTAACCTTTCTTTTGGCATTGTACTTGGATAGTTTTTACCCTTTTTAAGACAGAGAACGATCTTTCTCACAATGAAATGAAAATAGGATATTCAAAAATTTTCTAAATTTCCACATATGAAAAAGTTGAAGCTCTGGGCCCCCTCTTCGACCTCGGGACATTTGTAGCCGCTAAGTTCGATACCCGCTTGATCCACCTCTAGGTTTATGGAGGTATGTAAGTCTTGCTGACAGATGTGTTCTATTGAAATTCGAGAAATGCAATTTATTCCTACCATGTCTCATGCAAGCATGTCCTCGTAGTGACTTCTGGGCTTTTTTGCGGTTAAGTTATGCACGGGTAAAAAAAAAAAAAAAAAAAAAAAATGTTCGTAACATTTTTAAACTGGGACTAGTCACTAATCATCTAAGGAAGATAACCTTGACAGAAACATCGATCTCCTAGATTTATGGTGTTGGGCATGGAACTGACGACTCCAACCGGGAAAAAATACCAACTAGGAGCCTTAAAAATGCTGCAGGAGCAGTTAGATAAATAAAAGTTACGTATCACTAATGTACAAGAAAATGAAATGGACAGGAGAGGGGATTATAGAAAAGAAGAATCGCATCATAAACTGGTTTTCATATATTAAGGAACAAAGAGAAAAATCATAATAACAAAAAACTGTATGACGAATTTTTATGCATTTCGATGAAAAGCAGTTATAATAGGAGATGCAAAAAGAAACACCTACAAAAATTTTAAATAAATAGTTTAATTCGGTAAAAATTGGGTACAAGCGCCTCCGTAGCTCAGTCAGTTTAGATGAAAACCAGGGTTCGATTCCCGTCAAGTGACGTGAGGAACCTTTATCTGCTCTCTTTCGACTAAAGGGGTGTTAGCCGGTCTTGTAAGGAGGTAGGGTTTTTTTCGTTCCCCAGAACAGGCCAACCGGTCCAGTGAACGAACGAACGAACGAACACACACACACACACACACACGGATTGCAGTCATGAATATGTCCCGAGCCCGGATAAAATTGAAGGGTTTTGGAAAATTGAAGGGGTTTGGGAAAGCAATGGTGAACTACCCTGTAAAAATATCACCAGGATACTTTGTAGGCAATGCCCACAAAGTCACATACAGTCGGAAACGACTAAAAGGGAAAACCAGGATTGGATACAAGAAGACGACAATGGTCAAAAACAAGAGGTCAAAATGAGATTGTCAAAGTGCCTCAATAAGTCACTACTCAAAGCAATACAGCGCTCATAACGATGTTTCATACTGTTTATAATAGTATCCAGGAGCTCAGAGGATAATAACCACCATAGTTGCTGTAAAACTCTCTTAAGTCCCTCAAAGTTTTAGGAGGAGAGTTGAGAGTAACAACACTCAATTAGGATTAAGTTCAGGAGACCTGGTTGGCCAGTCCATATGTACGATAATCTCTTCTTGAAGATAATTTATCCTACAAGACGAGCATTACCGTCTTATAGGATCTTATATCTCTCCCTATCGCACCCGCATAAAGACGAACATAGGGGTCCAAGCCTCGTCTCTATAAGTTGCACTATTCATGGTTCCACTAGGAGGCACGTACAGATCGATGCGTCCTGTATATGCTAACAGTGCAGTTAAGAAGGTGTTCGATGCCAGAACAGAAGGGAAAAGGAAAACTGGAAGAAGTAAATTGAGATGAGAAGAAAGCGTGATCCAGGATATTAAAGTTCTGGATTAAAAAAAAAAATTGACAAACTAATGAATAAGACAGGCTATACACTCTATTATTAGTGAGTTTAATAATTATTTCCATATTGAATTTAATCAAAATCTGTTCAGGATTTTAGCCGTGTAGTTGAGACAGACAGAAAACGTCATATTTAATTTTATTGAGTAAAAAAGTACGTTTAATCCTCTTCGAGAGAGAGAGAGAGAATCTGATTAAATAATGTCATGACGTCGGAGAAAGCTATCAGTTTTTCAGTTTCTGTTCCTTTTTTAAAAGGAAATAATACGACTGCGTCAAATTTATTTGGTGCTTAGATAAGGGTATGCTGGTTTTTATAATTACAGAGTCGGTTGTAAAAGCCAAAGTTTCAAGAATCAAGCTTAAAAAATAAAGATTACGTTGTAATACGAGTAGATGATGGATCAATGCAAGTCTTCTTATAAGTCCTAAACAGATACATAGCAGATTACATTATCAGAGAGAGAGAGAGAGAGAGAGAGAGAGAGAGAGAGAGAGAGAGAGAGTCAAATTTAATCGCTCTGATGCTCCTTTGAAAGAGATAAAGTGACTTAATATCATTGTAATATCACCATGATCGCATGCAAACACTTCCAAGGTCACGTATAAATCTTCCTGGATGGTTTGGACAGCAAAAATTTCCTACTAGGAATAAAAAAATCTTATTCTTTCAAATTAATGATTTCAAAAATTTACTCCTGTGCTCTTGTTCCTGAATATCTTTTTTTAGGTATATATCTACTCTATACTATAAAATGATAAGCTGAAATTGGAAACGGATGTGACGTCGGCTTGAAACGGATGTAGGGCTGTAACGTTTTTGTGTAACGTTTTTATGTAATGTTTTTTTGTAAAGTTTTTTGTAACGTTTTTTTGTAAGTTTTTATGTAACATTTTTGTCAAGTTATTTGAAACGTTTTGAAACTCAGGGGCTAAGTGTCGAGTCTTCAAAATTCGAGTCATCGGAATTCAAGGAGAACCGGCCTACCAGTCAAACACGGGTGGTTGGGCGCCGTAGGCGTTAGGGGGCGGAGCCTCCTAGTGTATATATATATATATATATACACACACACACACATATATATATATATATATATATATACACACACACACACACAGTATATATTGTTATTATTAGCAATTACTTAAAATTGATTGGAATTATATTCCTCATCCCAGATACTAATTCTCAAGTACATTTAGCGTATTTTTTTTTTTTTTTTTGTTAAATATCAACCCCCATACAAAAATATTGAAATCTATGTTACATCTGTGTCTGTGCTATATGTGGGTATATCGGTTAATCTACTTTGCGGGCTGAAACGAAAAACTGTAACATCCATATAAAACTGGCTAACTCACATTCAGTTGAAAAGGTTAAGATTCTTCGCAATCTGTATTCGACCCAACATCTTTTCAAACAAAGGGTATTCAATTGAAAGGTTTGGTCAAAAAAAAGAGAAGGAAATCGTTTGTATGTTTGCTGATCAGCGATCATAGTTCGAGAAAAGCAGTGTGAATAATACGAGAAGTTGGTTGGGTAGGTTTGAAGCTAGACTATGAACAGATGGCGACAGCAGCTTATCTGGTTCATAGAGGCTTAAAGTGGAGAATGATGGTGGCCATTTCAGTAGAAAATAGGATTAAAGGCTAAAAGGAAACGTTCATGAGAAAGTGACTGAGTGAATCTGTGAGAGGCAGGGAACCAATTAATAAGAGTCCCTTCTTCTATATAGTATCACGCATTTTTGGGAGGTTTTGGTTAATCACTCAAAATGTGGGAAGAGTATTCCGAGGATGAGCAAATTTAAATTTGATAATGTTAGCAGATGCAGATGAGAAGTCGTGTCTTAGTGGTAAAAGGAGAAGGCTATGGATGCAACATGTTTCTGGAAAGAAAGATTAGACGCGTAAGTCGGCCAAGAAGAGAAATCTAATCTTGTACAAATCTGAATATTATCAACAGTAAGGTGATATAAAGTGAGACCTTTCTTAGATAAATAGACAAATATGCATCTTGTTATCTTTGAAATTACTCGACGTTGTCCTTGTGCAACTGATGTATTGGTTAAGAAAGATCGTGAAACATGGAATGATCGTGTATTAAGAGCTGTCAAAATAAAGCATAAAATGCGTGTATCATCATTAGCAAAAATATGAATAGGATTTGTGGTCAGTTAAAGATGATCTTTGGAGGAGGAATAATATTGGTTAAAGTACAACGCTCAGGAATACTACGACAATGGTGAGAAAAACCTGAGGAGAGGAATTCGTACACTATGATCCCTTTAAAACTGTGACTCAAATCCAGTACAGTGATAAGCCTCTGTGTTAGACTCAATCAAATATTGCGGATCACAAGTGGAGAAATTCATGCTGATGATTGCCAATTAGCTGGTAGGCCTCCAGGTGTGAAGAAATTGACTGTTGATAATCTACTCCATGATCATGATGGCTAAGATAAATGAAGTCATGAAGTTAGGGCAATTGGATCATGTCTGATGTATGACTTTTTATTGCCCACCCCATTTTTTTTTTTTTTTTTTTTTGACTTGACTGAATACAAGCGATCTCCGTGATGTAGAGTAGATGCACAACGAGTATGAAAGGTAGCAAAGACGACAGATATGGATGGATATTAATTCTGGTGCGCAAGGAGGGACACCATCGGGACAGGAAAGACTTGCTATTCTTGTTAAACCTGAAAACTTAACTATTCAAGGTTCTTCTTCCTTTTTTCCCCTGAGAAAGATCAAAAAAGAAACGAAGCGAGTAATTGTTAGTATTGTGGAAATTCATTTGCTGCGGTCATCTCAGAGATGTTAAGATGACAATATCTGGAATTAGAAAAAAAGTGAAAGAAGAAGACAGATAGATAGAAAGGCGGGAAGGAACTTGCCAACAATGTTCCCAAAGAACGACCAGAAGGATCGACTGTTCTTTCAGCAGATCGCAAGTTTTCTACACTTCGCACTTTCAAAATACGATCTTGATTTTTTTTTAGTTGCTATGCGCTGCAGTGAACGCTAAGCAAAATAAAATTCAGCATATCATATGAGCATCAAGAATAAGAATCAAACTATTTTACTCTTGGACCATGATGACATGTTGCATTTTTATTAATCTGTGCTTTTTTTTTTCTTTTTTTTTTTTTTTTTTTTTGAGATTCGCACAGAAGAATTAAGGACGAAGGTGTTCATTCCAGTTAGAATAATTTTATTTCTGATATTCAAAAGGACCAAATGTTTTGATGAATAAGAAAATCAATTAGACTATGAAAAGGATGAATATATTTCAATGAATTTCATTTGGTGCTGTTGTAGTACCAGACGACACGAGAGTGGAAGAAATCTGGGAAGAGTTAAGGTTTAATTTACAATTTACAGGAAAGGCCAGCATCTACAGTATATCTGGAAGGAGAACTGATTAAGAAAAGGTCAAGAGTATTGAGGTGGTAGTGGTGGTGGTGGTGGTGGTGGCGGTGAAGATTATATGGTCTTCTGATTAGGAGATGATAATTAGTATTAGACCATTGCTAACAGCAAATATCTCGGCATTACTTACAGCTTGGTTTATAGTATTGGAGAAGGAGGACTAGTTTGGCCATTGTGGACATTATGGACATTGAAGACTTCAAGAAATATGACTGCGCGCTTTGGATTACAGAAATTTTAACTTCAGCGATAAACAATCAGAGGTCGGAGTGTGTATCCGAATTCGGAGAACGCTAATGATAGCAAATGAATAATGCAAAATGCGGTAAATTTTGCGCCTAAACAGAACAAAAAGATGAGATCTAGGTTTGGTTTTTCTGATATGGGATGTCATACCTGAAGAATGCATATGTAACGGAACTTACCATCACAACACCTTGTTATGAAAGGAATCATAAAGTAGTTCTAGTAGTTGTTTTAAGGTGAGTTCAAATTAACAGGTTAGGATGAACGTAAGCATATCGTTTATTTTGGTATTAAGGCTACAAATGTTGGTGACGTGGAAATTTTTATTACATATATTATATTATATGTTATTTCATTTATTTATTGTACATATCATTCAGTGATGATTTTGGGAGTTTTTTTTTTTTTTGGTTGAAGTATGTATTATTTTTATGATTTTTAGTTTGGATCACTGGATTTTTATTTTATTTTATTTTTTGATTTTATGGTATTATTTTTGTGGGAAATAAAGTTTTTTCCCGATCCACAGAAAAATCCGTATTTCTTAATGTTACTTTTCAAGGTAAACAGAAATATGTGTTAAATGCTGAGTAGGTGCATGCAACTAGAGGTAAATGACTCGGGAAGATACTTATCCCATAGGGAGGGAACCAAGTCGTCTCTCCATGCCATTTCTCGATAGTAAGCTCCTGCGTAACCTACAAATTCGAATTTTCTCCGAGTACGATCTAGCTGAGAAGCAAAAGCAGAATTATTAATTAGCTACCCTACGGATTTTTTATCGTCAGGTATGGTTCAGTGTGTCATGGTAGAATACCCATCCCTTCAACATACCCAAACGAACACATCAAGCGATGTGAGATCAGGAGAACGTGAAGGTTACGGGAATTCTGTGAACCTCGAAATGAGTCTCCCGGGGAAGCGTTCTGATAAATAGGCTCTCTTTCGATAAACAGGACCACGTGATGTGTGATCGGTTCCAAAACTAGAAGGAAAAAGGGAAAAAAAATAGTACTTAAGCTTGGCTAACTTCAGCATTGCTTGAAAGAAGTCTATGGAAACTTTATTTTTACAGATAGAATAGGAACCTAGGTCTTTCCATATCCAGCGATGAGTGGGAAACTACCGCAGAGATTTCATACCATTCATGTGTACATTACATTTCTTTACATCATAACTGCTTTATGTAAATACTGTATACCTTCTACAAGAGTAACATTAAATTTATTCACACTTTAGAACGTTTTAAAACTAGAACCTGATGGGGGAAAAATGGAATGGGAATGGTAAAGAGGGATATTATCCTCTGTCGCTTCAAGTACTCTTTAAACGATATATTAATTTTCGACAGGGAGTTCATGAACAGCATAGACCTGAGGGATTCTTAATATCAACAAATAGATGTGGTAACGGTATCAGTAAACTGCTGCGTGATATTATGAACAAAATGACAGCAGTACACGTGATCTTAGCAAACTCCGCGGGTCTCGTACCTTGATAAGATACTAGAGTTGTGAAGGAAATGTCATATAGAAGTTAATATATGATAACAAAGATTATCGTACGGGATAATGAAGGAAAATAATTTCAAATGATCGATATCATTATAAATTTAATTAATTATTTGAAAATTGGCGCAAAGTCTACAGCTTTGACTAGCTGCCTCAATTTAAATAAACTGAAGCAGCTAGTCATCACTGTCTAATTAACTGTTTCGGAGATTTCAGAGCTTCTGGGTGTTGTCGCTTCTAACTTAGCTTTATTGGCACTGAGTCACAGTTAACAGTGTTGTTCTAAAGTATGATTAAAACAATTCGGTACTTACTGATACCAATTACTGCCACATGACAAGTAGATAACACAACAGAAAGGAAAAGTTCGAATTGGGAAGGAGGACATTGTTAGAAAATTGATTATAACAATAACATCCTTAAAAAATATTCGACTAGAAATTTTATATACAAACTTTTGAAAGTAGGATGTAATTACATGATTAAAAACTCAATTGTTTAATTTTTTTCTTATAAAAATAAATAGCGTGATTTCGAAAATTACGGCAGCTGTAATCTCAGACAACAATTCCATATTCGAATACTAATTCGGCCTGATCGGTAGTTTTTGTACAACCCTCTATTCTTTTCACTTTGTTAACTGTCGTAATTTCTACACGCTATGTACAGTACTTCAGGGAAAATTTCGGTTGCAAAATCCAGGTGTGGTCTACAGCACCTGGAACACAGAATACAGTTCGAGAGCCGTTGAATTTGACGCTTCTGACCTAGGACCTGAGTCTCCTAAATGAGACATTGCTGAAAACTGCGAGAATGGGGAGATAAGGTCTCCCCATGAATCTGCATGAGAGTCAAGTATTTACTCCACATGGAGTGCATGTTTCGACAAATTGAACTGTTTTGAGGAATTCTATTCATTATTAAGATTTTTTTTTCGTTGGGGGGATGCACCTAATAAATTGGCTATACTATATATCTGTACATCACGCAGTATTAAATCTGATACCATAGTTAATGGGGCATTTCATTCATTATGATCAATTACAAGCGTTAAGACATCTACAATATGTGAAAGCCAATATGGATGATGAAATACTAAACTCTGCAAACAATATCCAGTAACTGAAGTACTAGTAGCAAAATAACCCAAATTAATTTCAGAAGAGAAAGAAGAAAATATATGAAATACTAACAAAAAAAATTCTAAAAACAAGTATGGGAATAATCCAAGAAAATCATAAAACTGTGTTTCGCTTCGCAAGAAGATTTTTGTACTGTGTTTATAATTTATTATCACAACCGAATTCAAGCCCATTATTAGCCTATTGAATTCGAAATACGTAATTTTAAAGGGTTTCGTAGCTCAGTCAGTATAGACGAAGCTTTTGGTCGGAAAGACCTGGGTTCGATTCCCGCTAGTAACGTGAGGAACCTTTATCTGTTTTCTTTCGACTAAAGGTTAACCAGCCTCATATGGTGGTGGAGGGTTTTTTCCTCCCGGTAACTCGGGTTTTTCATCCCTCAAAACAGACAAACCGGTCCCCTGAACACACACACACACACACACACACGACTACAGTCATAAAATATACTACGGCAAGGAAGGCAACAGGAAACCACCTTGCTCATAATCATCTCCCTAATATGGTAGCATACAGTTACCCCCTCCATCCGCATGGCTGAGGGAATAGGATAGGATAAAGGGTTTAGAAACTCCTCTATAATTTTTCCCACTTAAAAATCGTCAGTTTTAAACCACAACAGTTTCGACATATTTTTGTAAGCATCCAAAATGCCAAACGTTATTAAAATGCGTCCTGCCAGAGCGGAATTATAAGCGTACAGGAAAACAAACAAAAAAATCTAATACGGGAAAATGCATTTTGCATAATCAATCTAAAACATTAAATTTTATTTGTAACCAATGTTTTGGATTTGAATTATACCTTATCTGTATAATTAAAATTGGTGAGCATGCATTGCTGAGAGCACTTTAAAACTAGTAGTAGTAGTAGGTGCCCCAAAACTACGAAAAATGCAGGGCAGATATTACTTTCACAGATGAAACTTAAACAGGATGTGCCAATAAGATAGAACTCGTGATTATTAATGTTAGAAGAGCTGCGTGAATCGAAATCTCTCTCTCTCGCTCTCATGGCTGCCACAATTTCATCACTTCCTGGAACTCTCTTCTTATCTTTAAATGGTATTCGTTATCTAATACTATTTACATTGTCTGATGAAAATTATCCTCTACTTCGATTATTCTGATGTTTTCCAGCATATGTCACACGCTGGAAAATTATAAATGTTCTACCGAGATACGACAGTCACTAAAGCTTACTTTAGGGGATTCAAGTCGATTCGGAGTCGTTAAGAGATTCGTGAGAGAGAGAGAGAGAGAGAGAGAGAGAGAGAGAGAGAGAGAGAGAGAGAGAGAGAGAGAGAGAGAGATTCCTGGGATTCGTGAGGGTTGAAAAAGTCAACCTTCCTGAATTCTTATTTCCAGAAAGCAGCTTCTGGGAAAGAGAAAAGAGTCTGAAATACATCGGTGGACACGATTTTATGATGGGAGTTACTTGACAATA
The DNA here is from genome assembly GCF_054136105.1 of Typopeltis vanoorti. Lineage (NCBI taxonomy): Eukaryota > Metazoa > Arthropoda > Arachnida > Uropygi > Thelyphonidae > Typopeltis > Typopeltis vanoorti. The sequence goes on along the minus strand of NC_143553.1, from coordinate 73,166,998 downwards.
ATACTGGCCAAAACCTTCACCGCAGTGAGCATTAATGATTCTTTCATGAAAGGAGAGTACATCGAAATACCTTTCGAGAACCGTTCAAAGAATTCATTAAAAATTATTAAGCAAAAACTTCGTATTCATATTTGCATCAACTACATTTAAAATAGTTGTGTATTACCAACTAAATCGGTTTTGTCGATTTTCTATGAAACTGTACAAATAATAAATGATCAGAAAATATCACTTACCCCCCCCACCCCCGTAAAATGCGGTTTTTTTTTCTTTCTTTCGTTTTACGGCCTTATTTTATTTAATTTCATAAGTTCCTGAAAAACATTCTGAGATGTGGATATAACAAACTATTATTATTTATTTATTTTTATTTTATTTTCCTGCCATTTTTTTTTCTTTTCTTTCATACTTATATTTGTAAGTTATGGCATATATTTTATTCATTTAGATATGACTTGCAATTGTTAAGTAAAAATAAGTGTCAAATTTCTTGCATTTATGAAAAAGGTACTGTTGCTGTTTATTGTTATTATTATTGCTGTTGAACATGAAAAAGTCCAACAAATATTACTGTAAACAAAATAAAAGTACTAGGCATATTCTGCTGCATGTTAACATAAAAGTAATTCTAAAATGTAATGCAAAAATGTAAAAGTATAATATAAAATGTAATAATAATAAAAATAATAATAATACATTAATTGTATTATTATGTCAATTATAATCTGCACCGAACAGCGTATATTAAAATATAGCATCGATATCTAAATTTTACAGTATATTCATGTAATTTAGATAATAAATTATCAAAGATTATTATTATTAATAATTTTTGATAATTTATTATCTAACTACATTTAAAATATTTTAAAATAATCTTCAATATTATTATTAATAATAATAAACGTCCATATTATCGGCAGACTCATCACTGGAGGTCTCACTCAAACAGTAAAATATTAACATTGTACCTTAAATTCATTCACGCTATACACCCTCTTGCAACCTATTCTACCCGTCCTTCTCTCCACGTAATAAATCAATTCTGCACTCTCTTGCTCATGAACGGCAGCATTATTCCCTCCTCGCTCTCTCTCTTTTCATTCTACGAATAATCCATTCCGCATAAATTTTACCTTCACTGAATAAAATTCCTTCACCAACTTAGACATCTCTATCATTTCAAGTCTTTTGGGCGATTCACCAAGCCATGCAATTCTCTAAACCTCTATTCATAAATAACATCATAGAGTTATGTGATGCTTATCTATGTTATTATAATTATAATAACAAAGTCATAGTTCTTCGTTTCTGGGCCCTCTGCAGAATTTCTTCGTCACCGTTTAAATCGGACGCCCAATTTGAGCATAACACGCTTAGTCATTACAACTCTTGTGATATGTCTCAAGAACTCAAGTCTACAGATCTCGAATTTCATCCACTTCCTGGAACGCAGGCCCTCCAATAGGGCACACAAGATTACATTTTTGCATTCCCAAGTGCAAAACTTTGTATTCTGAGAGCAACATTAAAACAGCAACTTCACTCATCTATCAAAGATACCAATTTATTTAAATTTTCAGCTCTTCTCAACACTGCATCATAGGCACACAACTGAATATCTTCCTTCCTTCCTTTGGATCACATGCAATGCCATTACCAAATAAATTTAAGAGCAAAACTACATGGTACGCTACTTAACACCTAATATACTGATCCCATGAAATCCGCGTCCTATCCATTCCAGCAAATCTACTTTCATTCTCATCTCTTTTAAACTGAAGCCAATTTTCATGCAGGAATCATATGCCTTTGCGAAGTCAAATTTATCACTATACATACACGAGTCTCTTTTATCCAGTATATTCTTCACCTTGCGAAAATGCAAGTATTGCTAAAACAAGTTCTTCCTTTTACACACTTATGATTACTGTCACAGAGAAACCTGTACCTATTGACCCAATGTACTGGTTATCTCACAGCAAACATATTAAATGATATTCAACGCGAAATTGGTTCTATAATTGGATTTGGATTTTCCGCATGCAAGAGCGAGTGAAGAATCTTTGAAATCACAGAAGTTTTGAAACCAGTTAAATGTAAAAGTCTCGAGAGGTAGAATTTGTGAATGAGAGAACAAAGCAACCATTCAATAATAGTCATCACTACAAACAAGACAGCTAGGTTAGAGCACAGCGTATTTGTATGGAATAATTGCTTTGAATTGCCTCATCCCACTATTTCAGTATTTGTAGTACCTATGCCAGGCGTTAAAATATAAAAAAGAAGAGTTTCTGTACTGTGTTCGAATTATTTAATTTTCTTTGGAGACATGAAATGACCTCAGAATTAACCAGTTGACTACAATCACTTTATGAAACCAAAGGATAACCAAAAAAAAAATAAACATTTATTTAAATTCTAAAAACATTTCATGAAACTTGCATGATGAGTCAGGACACGTGTCTTCCTCCTTCTAGACACCTCTGCCTCTTGTCGGAAAGTCTGCAAAGTCGTCTTCGAAGTAAAGCAAATATTCCACAGAGTTAATTTATATTTAACGGATAAGTTTATAACAAGCAGTTAAACTACAGGAAACATATTTTGGGTGAAATGAAATGATATTCATCACAGCTAAGCTAATTTTGCAGGATGATAATGAATGTTTCTATTCTAATATAAATTTATGCAACTCATTCACTGGAAATAACCCAAACAACCAAGCAACACATGTTCGACTATACAGCTGCCTTCAAAATGCCATTCCCGATATCCTTCAGTGCTGTCATTTCCGGTAAACAGAACACGCGAGGTCACACATAAGCAGGAGTGTCTTTCAGTTGTACTACGAACAGCAAAAAAAAAAAAAAGCTGATGTATAACTTTTTTTAGACACCATTAGAGAACCCCAGCTAGTGATTATATGAGTTAATGATGGAGTTGAGTCTAAGGATTCTGTCTGAGCATAGCAACAATTTATGTCTCTGACATAAATGGCAGTAAAAAGGAAAAGAGGCTGCACTTGTTTGTTTTTAGGGGAAATATGATATAAACTTTTCTTTACTTCGAAATTGCAGTAGGTGCATTCAAATATCTTTCTGCCGATGAAAGCTGTCAATAAACAACAAAATCTGGATCAGAAATTTGCGCGAACCTGATAAACTAAAGTGAAATGTTCAGCTTATCGATTACCTCAAATATTCAGATCAATCGACAAGTTTTTTTTTGTATATATATTTTATTTCCAAGTATATTAGATTACATCAAAAGCTGTTCCAGCCCTGTTTTATATGAATATAAAATGGTCAGACAATACGAACATAGTTGCCCATATACCAGGGTGGTCTGAACAGTTCTCGGCCTCGACCATAGATGGCAACACTATCGGCACGATTTTTTTTTTCTAAGTTGGTACATCTGTCGTAAGCATCCATGTGAAATTGCAAGTCATTCTGTCAAGTAGTTTGTTTTATACAGCTCTCTGAAGCAAAGTGTTGTCTGTATCCCTTGAAATGGATAAAAGTGAGTATCATGCGGTTATAAAATTCTTTGTAAAAGACGGTTTAACAGCAAAAGAAATTCATTCGAAGTTCATAAAAGTTTATGGTCACTCTTCTCATTCGTTTTCGACAATTAAGAAATGGGCTGCCGAGTTTAAACGTGGCCGTACCATCCTTGAAGATGATCCACGTGGAGGACGTCCAAAAAGTGTAACAACACCAGAAATCATTGATCAAGTGCACGATATGATATTGGATGACCGGCGATTCAAAGTGCGTGAAATTGCTGAGACTATAGGCATTTCAAAAGAACGTGTAGGATATATTTTGCATGAAGAATTGTAAATGAAAAAGCTTTGCGCAAGATGGGCGCCGCGCTTGCTCACAGCAGATCAAAAACGCACTCGCATGAAAATCTCTGAACAGTGGTTGGAGCGTTTTATCAAGAATGAAACTGATTTTGTGCGTCGATTTATTACTATGAATAAGACTTGGATTCACCACTATACATCAGAATCCAAACAGCAGTCAAAAGAGTGGACAGAAGCCGGTTGTTCAGCACCAAAGAAGACAAAGTTAGTTCCATCAGCAGGAAAGGTCATGGCATCGGTGTTTTGGGATGCTAAAGGCATTTTGTTTATTAATTATCTTGAAAAGGGTAAAACAATAACCGGGGAATATTATTCCGATCTTTTAACCAGGCTAGACGAAAAAATTCGTGAGAAAAGACCCGGTTTGCAGAAGAAAAAAAATAATCTTTCATCAGTACAATGCACCTGTCCACAAAAACGTGTTTTTGGCAGTAGGAAAATTAAGGGATCTGCACTATGAATTGTTGGAACATCCATCCTATTCCCTCTGCATTTAGTATGTGAAAGAAACCCAACACACAGTGATGCCTATGTTTAGATGTTTAGTGTCGATATGGAAAAATAATCGGCATTTAGAATCACCTATCTCTTCCTCGCTGGTCAGCATTTTTCTTCGAATCAAGAAGTGATTGCAGCTGTAGAGGGGGTATTTTGCAGATCTTACTGAGAACCACTACAGGGACGGGATAATGGTGCGCGAGCATCGCTGGAATAAATGTATTAGTCTTAAGAGAGATTATGTTGAAAAATAAAAATAATTTTTAAATTATAAAGTTGTACTTTCATTGTTAGGCCGAGAACCTTTTAATGACTGAATTTTTCTCAGCCATGCTTCGCTACGATTTCTAAATAAAGAAATATCGACCTGTTCGTCGGAGAAAAAAGCGTCACCCAAAAATATATATATATTGGGTAGAAATATTAAGCCAGAACAATCGAAGTAACTTCGCTTTTTAAAAATAACTGTTATAAAACATTTCATGGCGGCCAAGCTTGCATATTATGTGTCTATTCCATGGTGTTCAAATGTACGATTTCAAATATTATTCAAGTATAATAGTGCGGTACGTAGACTGTATTTGAACTAACGTTGTTATACAGCACTTTAAAAAAAAAAAAAAAAAAAGGAAGATTCAATGAATCCGTGTTTCTTTGACATTTTTCTTCTTATTCAATAGCTATAAGATAAACTAACTTTACGACAGTGTAATGAATGTCTGTGAATGTTCGTAACTCTTATGATTTATGTTCGCTTTAATCTTTATTATCTGTGCCTTTTCCATGCAGATCACAATGGAAGCCATCGTATTTAGTATGTGAAAGTGAAATACGATATGAAACAAGTGGTATTTCTAGAACAAAAGGTATTTCGTTTCGTTCTACAGATACATACATTCTGTGTATTGTGGCCAGATATCACAAAAAGAGAATCCTTTACCGTAAAGTTCTCAACGTGGATAATATACTCTATGTTAAACGTAATCATTATGTGAGTGGCGGTTAAGATTCAATAAATGCCACTCTTCAGATGAGATGTTAGTGAGGTACCAGTACTGTTACTTACTGGCAAGAAATTGCAAATAAAATATATTGGAAAAACGATATATCTCGCCTTTTGATGTTTTTCAATAAGCTATTATATTTTCTTTTAAAATAATTGATTTATAAGGCTGATTTAATTCATCACGTGAACAATGATTTATTCGAGACATTCGTCGGAGATTCCGTAATGTCCCAGATGGTTGCATGATGCTATGTCATAACTCTGATTTTGCTGATTCAGAATTTTCATTTCTGCTCTTATTCAATTTTATACCGATAGTACAGTTTTTATAAATAAAAACATGTAAAGTAATAAATTCACGATCTAAACAAACAAATAAATAAACAAAACCCTGGAGGAATAATTTTATTTTATTCTGGAGTATTACTAAATATAATCATTAAATAAATAAAGAAGAAAAGTAGTATTTATCATATTATGACAGATTCTAGATTCACTTAACGTCAGAGAACCCAGTTTTTGTTTGTTTGTTTTATACATCATATTATAGAGAAATATAGTATACGTTTAAGTTATGCAAAAACTGCACATTTTGTCCTTTATTTTCTGCCTGGTTTGGTCGGCGTATTTTTGCAGAGATGTGAAGGCCATGATTACACCAGTCGAGAGATAATAAGATAATTAATTTCATAACCGTATTGGTTACTTACGAAGTTAATTGCGTAGCTCAATAAGGGAAAATGACAATCGTGTGATCGCTTTTTTTTTAAATCTAGGCCCACTGAAGAAGGGATTTTTCCCCCCGAAAATTCCACTTTTTACAATGTAATAACCAACAAACTTCGCATAAAAAACTGGTGAGATGAAACCAAATGTCTTTCTTTAAACGGTTTCAATTACTGTATCTCTAAATGTGTTGTATTTACTGATTATAAATTAATCTGTCACCCTGACAACCACAGCCAGAAAGCTATTTAACATGATTCTGCGCACTAAGAGAAACAAGAAATTTTGCTATTAATAGCATTTTATAACTCCTGTGCGCACCCTTTTAGTTGAATGCAACATTGAGAAAACAAGAGTGTAGGCTGGTTTCGTGAGGCCATTGGGGAGAACATGAGGAAAAATGAATATCGGACGGAAGTGCAGTATTGATCAAGGATGCAATAAGAAAACATACGTGCACGCAAGCACGTACACACACACACACACACACACACACACAGTAGACGTGTTTGTATTAGAATCTTCTAAATTCGATCAATAAACCTATTTTTCACGATTGACTGAATTTTTCTCAGCCATGCTTCGCTACGATTTCTAAATAAAGAAATATCGACCTGTTCGTCGGAGAAAAAAGCGTCACCCATTTCTTCCCCATTATACTCAGCGATGTCTGGAAGATATCTAGAATCACACCTCGCCCAAGAGACTCCCTATTTCCCCGTCACATTATTGGAAATCGCTTTTAAATATTAATCCAATCGTGCTAGTTTGTAGAAACATTTTCATTGTATGCCTACAGAGTGAAAGGATGTAAACAGGAAACAAGGGTGGGTCCAAACTTTAGGAAAACAGAAAAACAAGATTTGTAATAATAAATTTTATTACATTAACATTTATTATTTTATTATCAAGCTCACTTCATTTTTTTCCATAATACAATTTCTATTTGATATATTTAAATTTGGATTATCATTCAAAAATATATAACCAGATTTTATTTTTCTTATTTAAAAAAAAATTACAATATGTTTTCGCTTTGATTTCTTGTGAAAGGATGATCGTTCTTATTCCCCACCCCCTTTACGATGCCCTTAGTAGGAAATGTTCTCCTGTATAATTTACGATTTATTTAATGTTAAGTGGCAGTAGTCGAGTTCTCAGATTTTCAGCCAATAAGCGCCTAAGTGTCGTAGCATTATAATCTCAATCTATGAGGTATTCTACCCAATAATGTGATACCAGCAAACGAGGTCACTAATAAATAAAATACAGTCGAACCGAGACCACTGGTCCTCACCTCATATAACACATGACCTTTTTGTTTTTTTCTTGCTAACACATCCCTTGGCAGCAGACTTTCATAAGGAACTACTAGCATGCAACTACTCGAACAGCAGACGCTCACGTAGTTCTGCATCCGAGTGGCTTCCAGAGAAAACCACAGGCCCTAGCAACAGATGACAAGCTCACGTGACGCAAGACGACAGCCAATAACAGAACGTCTCCTGGAGGCTGTTTACCAGCAGCAAGCTATGTTCTCTAGCAACCGGGAAAAAAAAAAAGATAAAAAGAAAAAAAAAAAAAAAAAAAAGAGATAAAGCTGCTATTGCCGGCGTGACCTGTACGACCGCCACAATCAAAACCTGAGCACACGTGTCAGTTGGCTGCTTGCCAGGAGTTCGTGCACCCCGCTTTGTTGACGTCTAGTGGGAAAATCCATTGTGGAAATGGGAAGGAAGCCATTAGGAGGAGACATTCAGTGAAACTAACAGACAGCAAAAACACATAAAACTGATGTGGACATACATGGAAAGGTGGAACAGGAAGAAAAAAGGAGTTGCTCGTTTGAGTTCAATAATGTCAAAAGTAATGAGATTTCGTCAACATTAAAGCATTCCTTAACTAAAAATGTATACAATTTAATACTGACTTATTATTAAAACCAACACACAGTGATGCCCATGTTTAGATATTTACTGTCGATATGGAAAAATAATCGGCATTTAGAATCACAAAACAAAGAAAAAAAGTTTAATTTTAATATTCAAGCAGAATAAAACACAGTACATAGTTTACTGTCACTTTGCTTTGTACGAATGTGATATTACTCTCAGATAGCAAATTCAACATTTTATATAGAAAAAAATGCACTAGTTTCAGTGGAGTATAAGGAATGAATGTTAAAATAAGCTTGAGAGAGAGAGCAGCTCTCGGGTCAGTTATTTTCTGTTTATTATGGTTCTAGAGCAAATTCTAGGTCGTGAGGTTAATCTACCACGATTAAAATTACAAAAAGGGCAATTATTTTAAAAAAGTGTTATATTACATTTTAATTATTCCCATATCCATTGAGAATATATGATTGTAGAATCAGATCTATGTTTGTATAGTGACAGTGTTTTGGACGGACTGAATGCCTCTCAAATATAATATGAGGCATTTATTGATTGGTTGTTTATACCAAAGCAGGTAAGACCATGAAGTAAATATGTGTATAATTGGCAAATTCGCAGTCTATTTGCAAGTTATGGAAGATGAAAATCTTGAGATTAAGGAGGAGGGAAAACCATGCCTCCACCAAAAGAGACGAGCAGATTCATAACTTTACTTATTACTAGCGGAACATTTGAGAAATGTTCCGCTAGTAATACTATTCCGCTACTGCAGAAGTTAGTCATTAATTTATTTTTATGAATACAGAGGCATATGGAAAATTATACAAGAGAGAGAGACAGACAGACAGACAGACAGAGAGAGGTATTGCTTTTATGTTCAAAAATCACTTGGAGATGACAGAGCAGTCGTAAGGTAAAAATAAAAACAAAACGACAGTTGGGCAGTACCTGATAAGTATAACAAACTCTTCAGTTGTGATTTCGAAAACGTTTCGTGAAACTTCAAAATTCTCACTCAATCTCCAATATCTCCCGATTATAGCGTAGGGAAAAAGAACCTGCAGACACTTGGAAAATTGTCTGCAGGTGTCTTGGAAACTTATAACGCCAATCGCAGTATAAAACAGGATATATTCTCGTGCAACGAGGTATAAAATATAAGTTTGTTTACAGTTCTTAATTTGATTTTTTTTTTTAATCTTAAGTAATACATTATTAATAAGTGAAAAATATTTGAGATGTAAATAACTGTTGCGCACACATTTATATAAATAAAACAAAAAGAGTGAACTAAAATGGTGACTTAGGATATAATAAATGCAGCGCTGGAAACTGTATGCATTTAGTGTATACGAGTATGTGAATAATACTTGTATTATTCACATACTTGTATACACTAAATTGTTATTATTATCATTATTATATAAAATCATTCAGAAAGATTCAAATTTTTGAAATTTCACACTGAAATTTAAAGACCAATACAGATTACTGAACGTATTTTGTTTTTTAGAGTATGAAAAACTAATCAAACATTCGCAATTTTTTGTTCCTTTGCAGAGAACAACTTTTTCTAGAAACGTCATAATCACCGGGTCATTTAATGCAAATAGGGAAGAAAGGGAGAAGTTACGATACTCAGTATTCTCCGGTTAAAACCGTAGAAAAGAACATACTCGGTGTCGTAATGTGTCCCTCTTAATAAATAAAAATTCTGCAGTTATGACTGGGGAACGTTTATTAATAAGGTGTAGGGACGTGGTAATTATCCCAACCACTTCTGAAAATCATAACAGGATTTGTTAACAGGATTTCAAAATATCTCAACCCGCATATATTTTGAAGGCGATTCAATATCTTTCACTACCTAGGTGATCGGCTGTTTCAAATTTAATCACTCACAAAGAACAGCACCGGTAGGCAGTACAACCGCGGACAGAATTCCATGGTTAGAACATACAGCACATCCATATTATCTAGCACGATTTGGTTTCATTTAAGATGTCATGAATATGATTTGTTACAAAATATGTTAATGATAAACTTAAATTATACATGGCTTGATATAAAGTAGCGAGCAATATACAACCGGTTCAAGAAATAACTGAAATGTGATAAGTCAAGGTTGTCTATCACCTGTCTCCAGATCATTATCTGTCTGTATTATCTAGTAGAAACTGATATTTTTTTGCATCCGTTTTTTTTATTTATTTATTATTATTTGCAAGCAATCTTAGTTTTCTATGAGAGTCACTTGCAATTAGATAGTCATGCATGCTTGCGTGCATTGAATCGACCCCCCCCCCCACACGCACACACCAAGCAGATGTCTCCGAGAAGTCGGAAGAAGAACATAAACAGTAGATGGAAAGACGGAGTTCGAATAGTCAAGGAGAAGGGGGGGGGGGCATTTTCTAGACCTATTTACGTGACGCTGCATTCTGGTCTCAGACGGGAGTAGTAGGGAGAGTTTTCTCCCAAGAAATGTTTTTCCTCCAGCAAAACACACAAACTAGCATGTAAATAGACCCAACTGAAAAATATAATAAATTCTCATCATGGCTTGCTGCTTCAGGTAATTCTTAACTCAACCTAACCTAATATAACTGAGCAAGCAGATTTCTTCCAATGTAGCTTATAAACAGATGTGCTGAGAGCAGTGGTGTAGCTATAGCTTTTGCCGCCCGGTGCGCGGGGGGGGGGGAGATTCCCTGAGTTTGCTGCCCCTCTCAATATACACTACAAATACTACAAAAAGTCAAAACGACGTATAGGGAAATAAATTAAAACACTATGTTTATTTTTGAAATAAAACTTTAATTTCAACATTCTAAAATGTTATTTTTCTTGCTTTTCTGTTAGCAAAATCGTCGATGACATTGGCGAAGTCTATTTCATAGTAATGTAGGTAATTCTTAATTTTATTTAGAAAATCTCCTCTCACAACTAGCAACACTTGCAGCAATTGTGAGGAAAATTCGCAGTAGTATTACAATATTCGGAAATGAGTTCTCGAGACTTTATTTTAGAATTAACTGCAAAAGTTCAAAACGGTTCAAAGTGCCGCCCGCGGAGGATCCCCCCCCCCCCTAGCTACGCCACTGACTCAGAGTTCAGTTTCTTTATCATTTCAACATAAATTAATACAGCATTAATGTAGAGTATTTTACTTTTGGCAGGAAATGGTATATGCCATAAAAAGTAGTCGTGACACTAATGGTAATTATAAACGCAAGTTTGAATACATGCGAAAACAGACCCCGTCCTGTGTACTAAAGAAAAAAATTTCCATGGTCAGCAGCCTGCCTGCTGCAAAGAACAATACCCAATCCCATGAGATAAAAGGACTGAATTCTTGATGAGAATGCTTCAAATTTAATATATAACTTAATTTGGTAAAGAAGCTGCTTCATTATATTATATTATGTATTAAATTGGAATATATTCTATTAAAATTATATCACGTATAAGTAACAAATCCAGAGTTATTTATACGTAAAAGTCGATATTAAATAAATTTCTCTTTAAAAAGATTCTGATTTCCTCTTTGAAAAGTGAGAGATATTAAATCACTAAACGAATTAATATGTTTCCTTGAACATCAGTAAGAGATCAATATGACCTGACTTGCAATTGTATCTTGGTAAGATACATAACTGCAGATTACTCAAATGCATCTTCAACTGCAAACTAAGTAGAGAAAAGTCCTTGACGAATAATTTCGTTTTCTCAATGCACAGGAAAGACGAAAGTAAGTGGAATGTACATTATCTAATGAGACAATTTATTTACGATTTCGTAAAGATATCTTACTTACGTAAATGTTAAGAAAGTTATATATTTTTATAGATGATATAAAATGAAATTTATTTGTTTAGTAAATTATACAACTATCTATCAAAACATCAATTTAATAAATGCTAATAACCTATTTTTTGTTCTCGTGTTTTAAATACATTTTACACTGTAAACATTAACTAACGCTTTATCTTATAATTTATATCTGAATAAGCCAATTTAATACAGTATATTATATTAAACTAAATATAATATACTATATTAAATTGCATTATTCAGAATTATGCGGGGTAGTTAAGGACAAGGTCTATCTTCTGTGTTAACTGAACCGTTTTTCCATTTAGCGGAGGAAAACTCGAGTTTTCTCAAAGTAGAAACTTTTTAATTTCGATATGAAATTGATGAACGCTTCTTCTTTTTTTTTTTTTAAACAGCAATATATTAGTAGAATTCGAGCCAATAGTAATAGAAAGAGAACTTTTCATAGTCTAGAAAAGTCTCTTATCAGATCCCAGCTAGTTTAAAGGTTATCAGATCTCCTTTAATATTTGAGTTATGATGATCGGAACTTTTTTTTTTGAGTTATGAACATAGGAACATTATTACGTCAGCAGACAAGCATATAGATTTCTGTATGCATTTTTATATATTTATTTTTTTGCAATGGCAGTTATGAAACATTAATATAGAAATAGTGGCTCCATCTGGTTTGCTTTAGAAATACTATGCAAGGACGATTGGTCAGCATATATATGTTATTTAACTTTGGTTGTTTAATCACCCTCACTTCTCATAGTTGTCATGCTTTTATTGAATTTCAGATAACTTTTTAAAGAAATTATACGTCGCAATTAGCAAAACAATCACAAGTTTCCATTATTGCTATTCTTCTTCGAGCATCATCAATGTTTACATTTGTCGATGTAAACAATGAAAACACGACATAGAAAATGCGATGAAGAAACAGAAAGAATTATATAAATAAAAATCATTTAAAATAGTATATAATAATAACATTAAATATTGCTAGATTATCGATTTCAATAATCTTTCTTTTGTATTATTTTATTCTATTTTATTTATTTGTTTATTACTGATGTGTTCCAGACATACTAGCATTTTTCTGCGATACCGATCCACATCGAACAAACTGCGTTTGGTTAACTTCCAGTAAGTTTCCTTTAAATGTTTGAGTAAGTTGTGAAAACATTTTCACTATTTTGTGGTGAAGAGAAGAAATTCTAAAGTCGGAAGCCTGACAAATAGTGCTTTCGAGCAAGGTGTCACCCCACAGATGATATTATCAGCTACTTACCTAAAAATTCTTGTATGCTTTTCAGTTGTTTCACTGGCATTAACTCTAAAGTCCTCTAAAGAATGCAAAACAATTCTCTAAAAAAAATTAAAATATCGAACAGTATATTTTGATGCAATGAAGCTTGCCCTTTTCTGCCTCCTCATTTCTTTTCTCCTAATGACTCTATGCCTAATGTTTTATTTTATTATCTGCATATTTATTAAATCATCAAGGTTAGAAACCGTGTACGCTGAGCAGTTGAAAACGGGGCGAACTCGAAAATTAAAAAATAATGTGCGCATAATATTTTGCACAGCAAGGGCATCAAACGGTAGCAAATTTACTTAATTTATATACACTCGTGTCGTGTTTTAAGAGCAAAACGAAGAGTAAAAGGAAAGTGAACAACTGTATCACCTGCATGCATTGTTAAGTTTTAAAATTAAACATGTGCTTTTTTTTTTTTTTTTTGGTCTTTTCTGTGATGTTGTCTGTTACTAGAACAACAACACTGGTAAACTCGTTAACATAATCATAAGATATTTATTTTTCGTTTTGTGAAAATCACTACAGTGCTGTGTAGCTGATAAAAAAAAAGTTCAGCAAAAGTCTTGGACTGAAAGATGAAAAGGATTACCATTTTATTTATTTATTTTAAAATTACAATCTCACTTATCAAAGGTTGATAACTTATAACATATTAGTACTCTAAGTGGAATAAAGGCTAAAGAATCCAGGAAACCTTGCTCTGGACATCTTGGTTAAAATCACTAGGATGGGATAATTAAGTAGTGGATGATTTTTATCGCTCGTTATGAAAGTTATTTGAACCAAAATGATTTAGTTCATATGTTAAGACCTGTTACTATCAGAAAACTATTTTGATAGCCACGACTGTTAAAATTACTTATTGTTTTATAATGAGAATTATATAGATTCATACTAGAGGTCATAGGTTAAATGGAGAAATTGCGAGAAGTTGTGAGATTCCTGCGACACATACACACATTGGGTAATAAGATTGATGATGAAAATATACTCATATTATCTACAGAAGAATGATAGAAAATATGAGAAATAATTCGTTTCATTTTGATTGAGAGTAAGCTACTTTCCTTGAATGTCATATAGTGTTTTATTCCATACTAGTGAGTATGGAATTTAGACAATATAAACAGAAAAGGCCAGATGGCTGTATATCACTAGCTCCAAAACTTACGAAACCTGACCTATAATGCTAAACATTTATGAATCGAACAAAAGCATTGCTCTACCAAGGCAAAACAGTAGACAAAGATATACCAGACATAAGCAGACATCAACTCTAAACTTTGTGATTACTGACAGCATGATGGGATTTCAGGATATTCAAAGAAATCGCACTTATTTACAGTCTTCATTATTTTCTTTAAAACATCGAGTGTGTCAGGAATTCAGGGCAGATCTCATGTGAGATTCGCAAGTATTTCTGTCTATCTAGTTCCCTCCGATTCGTACACTGAGGAGGTGAAGTGCAGTGCGCGGATATATTCGGCAAACTGGAAACAGGGCTGCTACTGTCAGAACGATGACGCCATGGAGGATGTGGAGTACAGAAAAAAGAAATGCGTGCTTTGTTTTGTCTAGGGGGGAAACAGTTAGATTAGCCCTCAATCATTCCTGTCTTGTGCCTCCGCCCTTCACTCGCTCCCCTGTTTACCATCTTCATCCCAGCCACACTTATCATTATGGTCCCTATTCCCCTCATGCAACATGTTCTCATGTGTTACACTCCTCCGCCAGTTCCGTCCAATCTCTCCTCCCCCAGATGGATCCCCGTCTTTCTTGCGGTTCTCACATAGCTAGCTTTTTTTTTTTTCATCCATCAGCCTACTCTAGCCCCTATGGCATTATCTCCCCGTTTACACGCAAATGCTTCAGACCCCAATGAAGCCTCCCCTCAACAGAGTTTGTTGTCAGAGTGTTCCTGCGGGGCACGCTACCGCCAGCTGTAGCATTTGGTTGCATGGCGTCCTTATTCCCCTCCCCGTTCGTTTCGTGTCCCCCCCCTCCCCTGTAAATGCGAAGGTTACGCAAGCAGCGAGAAGGGAGATAAACAGAGGCGAAGCAGTCACGTGATCAGAGAACCCAAACAAAGACCTGAGCGTGGCTCTTTGTCTGGCCATGGCGTTGGTAGGTTAGCGATGGCAGTTTACTGGAAATGAAACATTCGGACGAATATACACCGAAATTATTGGTATAAGTTAGTCTGATATTAGAAGAACGTTCAAATAGTTCAATTCCACACTAATTTCAATGTGGTATACAGAATTTACTCCTATTCGATCATGACTTATTTCAAAAAAACATCAGAAAGTGATACTGTTTTTACATATAATGAGATTAAATATCGCCCATCAAGTACCCGAAATCAATCTTTTTTTGTTGCTGTTACTGACTTTGTGTGAGAAACATACTAGAATGGAACGAATTTATATAACTGCAAACAGTAACTATTTTGAGCTTGTCCATAATTTATTATTATTACTATTATTACGGGCAATTCCAGGGAGTCATTGGACTCATCGAGGGAGGCCCCAAATCATATTCATCACAACTATTTGACATTCATACAGTATCTATCATACCTCGCCTTAAACTCATTCACTGTCACAGCATCGACCACAGACTCAGGGAGCGCATTCCACTCATTCACTACTCTAAAAGTAAAGAACCCAGCTCTAACACCTTTACTAACCACACTTTTGCCCAGTATCCATGGATGTCCATAATTTACACAGTTCATTTTTCGTGTCTCTATCGGCATTGTTATAAACTAACAGAGATGATAAGGGGTCATAATAAATTACGTAATAGAGGACACTGTTTATAACAAGTTTCATAAATATCCAATGAACGTGAATGGAAAGTCAGAAGTTCACTTTAAGGACCTATTCGAATACAGCGAACTTCACACTAGTCGTTACTCAGTGTATACATACTCAGGCAAATACCTACAGCGTCAGTTTATGAAAATAGTTAAATTTCCATTTTTATTTATCCATTTTTTTATGAATGCATAATTTGAAAAAAATATACAGTGTAGTGATTTTAATTTAATATAATAATTTTGAGCTATGTGTAAAATTAACGTAGAATTATTATATTTGTGAATTAAAAAAAGTCAAGAACTTAAATCCGATGTTGGGTAGTTATTTTAAAAAATGAAGCTTGGGCTATTTTGAATTACCAAAGCAATAAGATATTATGTATATTAATTGCATGTTTCTTGTGCTTTTTATTTTAATAAAATGATATTTGTCAGGTTCATTGGTAGTCCCATAGCTGCTTGTTGGTTGTAGCGCAGACCTTTGTCGAGCAAAAATAATTCCCTTCTAAATAAAGATAACTCGTTTGTACTAATTAAAAAGGCTAAAATTACATTCTTTATGTATTCATTTTGTACATATAGTGAAAGCACCCGAAGATCGACAATAAACCGAAGGTGCGAGGCGTCGCCGCTCGACATCTATCATACATTTTGTATCTTCGGTGGGCTGACGGTTATAGTTTGTTATAACGCATTTCTCTGTACTTGACTATAAAAGACTTCTAGCTTACCATCGCAAGCAACACGATTTCGAAGGTCGGTGAGTGGACAGTATTCAAGAACACTACACTAAACCGCTGAAGCGTTTCTTCAATTTCCTCTCCATTCTCCCCCCCCCCACAATCAATTTTATTTTCAGGGTTTTTATATATTATTATTATTATTATTATTATTATTATTGGTTTATAACAAGAGAAATCTGAATTCTCTTGTTGAAAGTCTGTAGCTGAATTTAAAATCGATCGATCCATAGGAGAAAGGCACTCCTGAGGGCGAAGAGCTTATCGCTGTTCTAGACTTTCTGCATGATGAAAAGTTGGAATATGTATTTAGGTGGTCTATGCGAGCTTAACACGTGGAAAGATCATTGTGTCGGTACACATCGATCTAGAGGAAAGGCATTATTATTTTAACAGTACCAACTTGTCCGCTGCTCACTCAAACATGCACGGTCTACCTTGTCTTCCTTCGATGCGTTTGCGCGCTGTGCATGTGCGCCAGGAAGGATTCACGCTCTGTTTATCGAGATAACGGACTGCAACGATCAGTGGGTGGAGGAAAGAAAGAATGAGGGAAGGAGAGGGGGGGGGGATTCCTTTCTACGCAAACCTTAGACATGAAAGTTACGTATTGAATAGCATGAACCAATATCCAACAGGATCCTAAGGTTTCTCGTTTAGATTTACCCAGTAGGCAACTTTCACTCAGCACTTGTAAGCGTAACAAACGAGCTATAAGTTAGCCTTCCTTAAGACGTAAATTTAAAGAGTTGCAATCCAGAGTGTAACATGTAAAAAAAATAAATAAATAAATAAATAAATAAAATAAAACTTTACTTACAGTTGAAACATTCCCCACGTATTTTTAGTATATATATATCGAATAAAATGGCATATGATGAAGGTGGGAAGAAAACTGCCTACTACAAATGTCATATTTTTGTATGCTATATGCTAGAGGTATACAACTTACGATTCATGGGCACAGCATAACGGTTATTAAACACGGCATCGGCACGGACCCGAATTGTTTGTTTCTTTGGCATCTTAATGATATAATTTAAAACAAGGAATAGAATAACTGACGATTACCTAGTTTATTACGAATTAGTATGTGATTTTGGAACTTCACTGAAGTGTTTTAGAAAAAAAATAGTTATAAGTAATTTATAATAAGCAGAATGGCGTAATATTCCCATGACGACAATAGGCCGCTTTTAGTACCTCGGTGATGATAAGATGCAAGCCACTCTTCCAGCTGTGTTGTGTTCGAGTCTAACTTACACCACAAACACTGTTTTGAATGGATGGAAAATGAAATAGAAAATAGTCTATCAGCTGTGTGTGTGTGTGTGCGCGCGCGCGCGCCAAAGGGCCAGTTGATCCAAATTAAAATTGGATCAACTGCTGTTTTATGACACCAGTATACCCCCTCTCTCTATCTATCTATCTCTGTCGTGTGTGCGAGTATGTGTGTGTCGTTCTTTTAACACAACTTCCAATTATTTTAGCCTTAAATGTATAGCAGCTCTGAATAATTGCAGCTTAGTTTAAAACGTAGGTAATAGAAATAATAGAAATAAATACGCACCATGCAACTTACAAGCAGACAAAACTGGAAATTAAAATTTTATGACAATAAAAATAAAGAATAAACAGAAAATTGGAATGAATATCAGAGCTTCATAAACAAGTTTGGTTATTAAAATTGTAACTTGAAATGCTTTACAGATAATAATAATAATAATAAAATATGCTGATTTGTGTAATGATCTGGCGTGTCTTAGGTCCACTTGCAGATGTGGTGTTCAGGTTCTACAAGGAATTTTTGTTACCTCTTTTAAGGAGCGACTCTTTGTATAGTAAAATACACGGAAGGTAACTGCTAGAGAAGGGAGAAAAAAGGGGGAAGGGTTGTTCTTTCTTAGTCTGGAACCGGTTAAGCCAGTTTGTAAGAAGAGTGGAGAGTTCAAAGGTACACAGACTAACCTCACCTTGCTGTTCGTATGCAGGAAGAGGCCGTAGAACTATTGCAAGACACAGGGCAACATAGTAGGCCTGTATAGGGACAATTAAAGCAATAAACAGATGTTAATGCTGTTGGCTGCGGGCCACTTGTCCCGGTATTACTTTTTTTTTCCCCCTTTTCATGCAAAGGAGAAGGCACAAGGAACACTGCGTGCTAACACTCTGCATAATGTAACAATAGTGGTATCCTGTTATCAGACATTCGAATCGGTTTGTTATGCATTTCAACTCTCAAACATCCTCGATGTATCTATTAATTATACATAATCATATGACAGAAAATAGCATCAGTAGCAGCTGGTGAATTGGACAACAGTTGGAAACCAACAGTCCGCAACTTTCTACATACGTTTCACGAAATATACTGCAAGAGACAGAAAAAATAATAATTACACTTTTAATGGTTTTTTTTTCCATCTCTTCAAGAAATAAATCGCCTGTTATTTCAAATTAACTCACAGGTCATTTCTTTTTTCCTACGTATCATATCACGAAAGTGGTAGAATCAACAAATATGCTTTTGTATATCCTTGAGAGCATCGATTTTGACTTGTCCTTTGAACAGTGGTGTGATACTTGTTTTTTTTTTTCCCATCAGTTTTGTTATTTTTTTATTATTTATTTATACTTTTTAATTTTTTTTATTTCGCGAGGTCGTTGCTGATTGATAACATGGCCGGGCTTGTGGCAGAGGTTACAGCCGATAAGATAAATTCAAACAGATAACAGGTATGGAAACAGTCATGATAAACAAATAGTAATGTTCATTTGGTAAATATATACACACAGCGACTTCACTTGCGGATAACAGTTACTACTAAATTATAAGCAGAAGTAAAACAATACCAGTAACTAATACTAGAAATTAATTAACATAATTTAGCAGTAAAACATAAATATGTTAATGAATGGGTTTCAAGTTCTTTCACGGATATAATTTAGAAGTTTTTGGTATGCTGTCAACAGCTGTGAAACCCTTATGTGTAAAAACAGAAAACCTTTTTTTTTTTTTTTTTTTTTTTTGCTGAGTAAACTGACAAAACTTTGCTAACTCGTCAATTGTAAGAACTGCTTGGTTATCAACATTTCAGTCATTTCCGTCTGCTGTTAAGCAAGTCTCCTTATGCGACATGCATTCAACCTTTCTCATTCTAGTCACTCCCATTTCTTTTCTTTTTTTTTTATTTCATCTTTATTCTTTATATATTTGGTTATAACATTTCTGTTTGTTAGTAGTTTAGTTTGTCTATTCTTTGTAGACATGGTAATGTGACAAGTCTCCTCTGAAGAGTTTTATTATTTGTAGAATAACTGCTAATTTCGTTTGTCTTCTAGGTGTATTTTTTTTTAATAACCTAGTTGAGACACATGCTGAGCTCCATGTCTCTAAGTAGTCCACGGTTTCCGTTCTAATTTAATTTCTATACATCTATTCTCTAGGTCTTTTTAAAAATCAGAACAGTGGTGTTATACTTTTTTTTTTATCAGTTTTGTTATTTATTTATGATTTATTTATACTTTAAAAAAAAATTCGCCAGGTGGGAGATGAATTTCATCGCCAGATGTGAGAGACCACCTCCCCGCTTATAGGAGGCCTGAAATGGCTTGACAAAGTTCCATGTTTGGTCTCTAGGGCAAGGTTTTCGAACTGTGTAAAAAATAAATAAACAAAAAATATATAATTGACAAAAATGTGAAAAAAAATCATTAGTCCACTCACGGTATAAATGTGCTAAAAGTTTACTGATAACTTTTCGTGGATGGGAACCGCATAAAAAAAAAAACCAGGCAGATCTTTCACAAATCATCAGTTTAGAACTAAGCGTTCCCTCCCACACCCCTCTTCCCCTATTATAGTTCGTAACTGATCAAAATGTTGCGTTTCTATTCTTCAGCAAGAACTTGTGCAGGAATAATAATATTCTTACGTTCTTTCTAATTATATATATATATATATATAATTGGAAACACACACACACGTGGTGTGTGTGATGATCCCACACATGAAAGGACATAGGATCTAGCGCCCAGCAGATTCAGCAATTTTAAAGTTATCCTCTTATTTTGTTTTAATTTATTTTAATTTGATTATTTATTCTTATTTTTAATTCAATGCAAATGAAGCTTAATTAATTTAACGTATTCCCCAGTAAATAAGCAAATCCCACTAATGGGATAGAAGTGAAAAAGAAGTTGCTCTGCGCAGGAGAAAACAAAATAAATATTTTTGAACAAACTGGTTTGGAGTTTTAGTGGCTGCTTCCCCTTCTATCGAGGGTTCTTTGTTATACAGCAGTTTTAGCTGCTGCTATCATAAATGTTTAATTTATAGGGAATCCAATGCAGTCCATTCACGAAACATTACTGAACTGAATAATCTAGTAAGATATTGCCATTTTTTTCTATTCTTTTTTTAAAGTGAAAGGTCTGTTAAAATTTGGAAGCAGCGGTGAAGCGAATGTCTCCAGAAAACTTGCACTACGGGACGAAACAAGAGAGACCTGCTCGGCAGGCATAACGAAAGTACTCGAGGGGATCACGGAAAGCTTGTTGCTATGTCTTGGAGACAAAAATTCTTAGTTACTGCTTGGTTGAATGATATCTTTTACCGTCAATTTGACTTTTAGGTCGATGGTGAGTTAACAATGAACTTTATAAAAAAAATTATCGTTTCACAGAGTACAGTACCACAATTTCTCTCTCCCCATGTCTTATCTTACCTATCTTAGTATGTGCCCTCTGTATGTCTGCGGTTGTTTGAGTGTGCATTTCTCTTTCTAACCCCTCTCCTTCTCCTACAGGGTCCCCATATCTGCCTTTTGTATGGTAGTCAAAGAACATGGTATATGTTTCTTACTGACATCGCGTACTTGAAGTCCTCTCACACTAGGTGGGGGGGGGGAAGACGATAAGATGGATAACTCTAGAAAATCCTGCTATAACTAACACCCGTCATCATGGATTTCTCCCAAGCATATGAGTGTCAGATAAGAAAGCGAAGTTGTTGCTATGAGGAGAAATAGCTGCACACTTTAAAATGTGAAGAATATAACGAACTCTTCTGGAGTGAGATACTGATATGATGGGGCATTAACAGGCCACAACAGAATGTTATCTTCTGGGCATTTTATCTCTCGGGGTATATTTTTACAACCGCCTGCTATACTAGGGCATAAATAACAATAGTGCCTATCGTGTGTTTACGACATCGTCTTATCATTGCCACTGGGCTCGACAGACACTTCACGCCACCTACTACTGCCATCTGGCGAGAATATTTTAAGAACATAGATAAGACGAATGCAGTTTCTGTAAGGAAACCACTGATGCGAGCGAGCAATTGTAAGAACTCTTTTAGAAACCTTCACGTGCTGTTTGAGAAATGATGGAGACTTGGTGTTGAGATGCTAAGGATAAGACCTCCAGACTATTGAAGACCCTCTACTTTTCTGCCCACGAATCTCGAATTACAGCTGTTTTGGCTGTGAAGATATATCTTCGTGTGTCATAACGATGCACATTATATTATAGTAAGCGCATATGTCACTCTTTGTTTCTCAACCACTTGGATCCTAAAATTTTCCTCTATCCATGTGCATTTTTCTCACCTTTCTTTATATTTATTTTTTGTGTGGGTGAGTATGCGTGTATTATATTTTTGAGATGCTGGCATGAACTTTGTTCTTCAAAAATTCGTATACTGTATATTTAAAAAATGCATAATATGCATACTGCATACATGAATTTTGTTTTTCTTCCTTCTAAAAAAAAATAATTCTTCCCCCACTCTTTTAAGAAAGATCTATACCTCTCTATCAAAAGGTTAGTAAACCAAATTGAGGTTATATTCACTTAATTTAAAGAAAGTTACGTTTCGTCCCCAACCCCACCCCTGCATATTCAAGAATGTGTGTGTGTGTGTGTGTGTGTGTGTGTGTGTGTGTGTGTGTGTGTGTGTGTGTGTGTGTGTGTGTGTGTGTGTGTGTGTGTGTGTGTGATGACGGTCAGTTCAACAGAACACTGTCCAAAATACCTACAAAGAGACAATATGGAAGAAATAAATTTCAATATACTGCACTTCGATTAACTGGATTTCCTCTTCGGCACACCTTTAAGCGCTTTTAGAAAGGTTTCTGATACGCGCTACCTTACTTTCAGTTTTTTTAAAAAAAATATTATAAAGGTTCTTCGAGTCATAGACGGGATTCGAACTTAGGTCCTTCCAGCTAGTATGGAAATTAATTCACGTACAACCTACTCAATGGTGACAAATCCTTACCATCAAACTACCGCTCGTTTTCTCTTACCTCGTTAAAGTGTTGGAGGGAACCATCAACAATCAACTCCTACGCTACCTTGAAAGCGCTAAACTAATATATGATAGCCAATAGGGATTCCATCACTGTCGATCAAAAGAGAATCAGTTTATCTTTGTTATCTATCTCTGAACAAATACCATCAAAGACTGGCGAATCTCAGATAGCCACTCTTGATATTTCCAAACTTTCGACAGAGTTTGGCAGAAGGGTTTATTAAGAAAACTCCCGTCATTTGGCCTGTTCCGTGATTTTTGCAATTGAATTGTCAGCTTTCTGACTGAACGCACGCTACGTGTCATTTTTGAAGGTTCTTTATCTTCTAACCAAGCAACTAATGTTGGATTCCACAGGGCTCTGTTCTCTCAACACATCAATGACTGCCTGTTCCAGTTGACTACCAACCAGGTTTGCAGAACTGAACTGCTCCTTCTTCTTATTCAATAAACCATGTGCTACACAAATCACCGCAACCTCTACTTCACTAAATTCTGATCTCCAAACATTCTTCGGGTTTCAGACAACTTTATCAATTTTAATGATAATCAAACACACAGTTCTACCTTATCTTCCATAAAGATCCCATTCTTACTCTAGACAACACCCAAATCTCTAGATAAGATGAGATCTCTCTTCTTCATATTATTCTATCATCAAACCCCTCTTTGCATAAGCAGATTGCAACTATTGCTTCCTCTGCATAAAATAAAATGGATTTCTCTTTTTCTCAAGATGTAACCTATGAACAGCTATTAACCCTATACATATATAATTAAACTGAAATATATATTGATCTTTAATTGACCATGATTTATAAACATCTAATACCAACAAGTTTCGCCGACGGGGCTGTCCGGCTTCTTCAGGGCGGTAAGAGAAATAACGGTAAAAGAAAAAAACTCAGCGTACAGAGAAAATGGAGTAACACTATCGTATAAATTAAACATTAAAACAGAACACGTAACATTACACGCATGCAAGGGCGCGCCAGTAGTGTCTGGCGCCTGTGTGCAAAACTTTAGTTGGCGCCCCCCCCCCCCAACGCCCAATAAAAAATTACTTTAAAAAAACGTTTTTTTTAAAAAAGTATTTCATCCTGGCGCCTGTGTGCGTCGCATACATTGCACACTATGCCGGCGCGCCCCTGCACGCATGGAGCGTGTTGTGTTGGTCACTGTTATGAGAGCACGTTCTGTAATTTTGAGCGAAATTAAATTCTGGCAGACTGATCATTTTCCATATGTCAGCTATTATCATTTCCCTGGTTTCTGTTAAGATTTTCTTCAGAACAGAGGACTACAATGGCTTCTTTGAAATTTCTACAACGGAAATCTTCTTCTAGGTAAGGCATGGAGTTGCTATCCCAATCAATGGTACGGTTAGTAATCGCGAAATGATGGGCTAGACATTAACTGTCTGTTCTGTTGTTATTAACATCTCTTATATGTTCTTTTTTTCGGATTTCGAGGCTTCTCGACGTCTGTCCTATATAGTTTAGACCACAAGCACGTGGAATGTTGCACACTCCAGCGTGTTTGAAAAAAGGATTAATGTCTTTTGGCGATCTTAAAACGTGACGGACAGTCTTGACCGGTTTGAACGCAACTCTGATGTTGAAAGGTTTAAAATTTTTTGCGATCTTCTCGGACACTGTACCCGCATAAGGAATAACTAAGGATGAACTGTATTGAGTGATGATAAGTTGTTGTTGTTTCTATGAAGAATCTTGTTGATTAGATTCTTTCGATAGCCATTTTTTATTAATGTCTCTGATATATGAGTAATTTCATTATAGTTCTTTTTCTTCTGAGATAATGTTCGTAGCTCTATTTTTGAGCATATGTATTATGCTGAGCTTCTGGGAAATATGGTGAGATGATTTGAAATGAAGTTAGCGTCCAGTGTGTGTGTGTTGGTATATATAGGACAGACGTCGAGAAGCCTCGAAATCCGAAAAAAAAAAAAGAACATATAGGAGATGCTAATAACACAGAACAGACAACTCTGGTCTAGCCCATCATTTCGCGATTACTAAATACCTTACCTAGAAGAAGATTGATTGGGATAGCAGCTCCATGCCTTGCCTAGAAGAAGATTTCTGTTGTAGAAATTTCAAAGAAGCCGTTGTAGTCCACCGTTCCGGAGAAAATCTTAACAGAAACCAGGGAATGATAATAGCTGACATATGGAAAACCTTAATAAGATCACTGTCTGCCAGAATTTAATTTCGCTCAAAACTACAGAACGTGCTCTCATAACAGTGACTAACACAACACGCTCCATGCGTGTAATGTTACGCGTTCTGTTTTAATGTTTATTTTATACGATAGTGTTACTCCATTTTCTCTGTACTAGCCACGTTGAGTTTTTTCTCTTACCGTTATAAGAGAAAAAAACCGGCTTAAGTTATAAGCCGGACAGCCCCGTCGGCGAAACTTGTTGGTATTAGATGTTTATAAATCATGGTCAATTAAAGATCAATATATATTTCAATTTAATTATATGTTTGAATGACCAAATATAATCTAAACAATAACCCTATACATATTATTCTATCATCAAACCCCCTCTTTGCATAAGCAGATTGCAACTATTGCTTCCTCTGCATAAAAAAAAAATAATAAATAAAATGGATTTCGCTTTTTCTCAAGATGTAGCCTATGAACAGCTATTAACCATATACAAATCACAGATCTGCCGACCATTGAATATTGTCTCAACCTGGGTGGTTCTCCTGAGAGCTCCCTAAAATAATCGACTCAATACAGAAGAGAACAATTAGGTTGATTAATGACCCATTTGTCGCCAACCTACTTCACTCACTCTCACACACACAGGCCTTCAGTTTACGCTGCTCGCATCTACTATAAACACTTTCACAGCCAATGTTCATATCTGAAGAGGCATCAGTAATTCTTCCACCCTCTGTTAAATCCACTGAAACAAGTGCACCAACTATTCAACACTCCTATATATAATATATTCGTACTACAAGTGTGATACTAATTTTTTTCTCTACTTTTTTTTTATTAATTTTTATATTTTTGTATTTTTTACACAGTCCAGAAATCCTGTTCTACAGACCAAACAAACCAAGGATTTTATCCAGCATTTCAGACGTCCAATTAACAAGTCGGTGATCTCAGCCGGGGCAATGAAATTCATCTCCCACTTAAAGACATTTACAAACATCCAAGTCACATCTATACATCTCTAATCAACTGGCTGCGGGATGGAACCAGCAGCGATTTGGTTAGAGAGCAGAAAGCTAGCGACTCAGCCAAGCAGGACGGCAGATTGTTTCAGAAGGAATATAATAATCATAGTTTCAAATTAAATGTGAACATTCATCAAGTTCCTTCTTCCCCATCCATACTACCGCACTACAGGTGGCCTAACCTCTCATGTATGGGTTATACAACAAATAAAATCATCATCATCATGCGTATCAAGGATTTAGGCCTAGTATATGGCCTGTTCCGGCCTTAGAAGTCATCGGTGGATCGTTTAAGAGGACGTCCTGGTTTTCTTTTTCCTAATGGCTTGTGCTTTAAGGCTTGTTTTGGTAATCTTTTCATTCTTTAAACGTGTTCCATCCATTTATGTTTATATTTTTTAATTTTTTCTATTACTGGTTCTTGGTTTAATTCTTTCATAATTTCTTTGTTTCTTTTGTGATCAAATAGGGTATACTTTGCAGTTTTTCTCATAAACTTCATTTCTGCTGTTGTTAATCTTTGTTTCTCTTTTTGTTTTATTGTCCAGATTTCGCTTCCATACATTAAGACTGGTAGAGCTAATGTATTGTATACTTTTAGTCTGGTTTGTTTTTGAACTAGGTTTGGTTTAAATATAGAGTTAATTACACCTGTTATTTTTAAATATTTTGTAATTTTTACGTTTATATCTTTTTCATTTTCATATACGATCGTTCATCCTAGATAGTTAAATGAATTCACCTGTTCTAAGATCTTGTTATCTATTACTATTTTAGTTCTTGCTGGATCTTGTCCATTAAAGGCCATAGTTTTTGAATTTTCTGTTGATATTATCATACCATAATCTTTGGATATCTCATTTAGATCTAAAATAGCTTTCTGTAGTTTATCTTCAGAATTTGTAATTATTATTTGGTCGTCGGCAAAGAGGAGAGTGTTTAAGTTTACTATAGGAGAAAGTTTAATTCCTTGATGTAAATTTTTATTCCATTTTATTATTATTTCATTTAAGTAGATATTAAAAAGAGTTGCGGAGAGGGGACATCCCTGTCGGACCCCTTGGTTTATCTCTCTCATATATGATAACGCATGATTTAATCTTATTTGTATTTGATTATTTTCATATATACTTGTGATAGATTTTAGGATATTATTTGGTATTTGTTTTTCTTTTAATATGTTAAATAATATGTTTCTTTAAACTTTTCAACTGCTTTTTCAAAGTCAATAAATGCAATATGTGTTTCTAAATTGTATTCTCTTCTTTTCTCTATTATTAATTTTAGGCAAAAGGCCGGGTATATACATGATCGTCCTTTTCTAAATCCATTCTGTACTTCTAAAATAAAGTTTTCGGAATATTTCATTAGTTTTCTATTTAAGATTCTGCTATATATTTTGTAACAGGAATTTAGTATACTGATACCTCTATAGTTTTTAGGGTCATCTCTATTACCTTTTTTAAAGATAGGAATCACAATTGCTTTTTTCCATTCTACTGGGGGGGATACCAGTTGAATAAGTTTTATTTAAAAATAATAAGTCTTTCTTTGAATCTAGTTCCTGCATATTTATATAGTTCTGAACCTAGTTTATCTTCTCCAGGTGATTTTCCGTTTTTTGTTTCTTTCAGACTGATTTCTAATTCTTCTTTAGTTATTTCCTTTTCATTTTCGTTAATTGTTTGCCAGTTGTCTTTTTTAAAATATTTGTCTGTCCACAAAAAATAAAATAAAATAAATAAATAAATAGATAGATAGATAAAATAAAAAAAAATGCATTGTCGATATTGCATGAGCTACGAAGGTTCGGTGTCCCAAAGACCCCCAAATTTACAGATCTATATCAATGTCATTAGATATTTAACGTAATCATTGCTGAACACACAAACAAAATGCTATTCGCTATTCTATTTTAATGAGGTGTGGGAAAGGCGGTCAGTTTAACCGGATATTAGGCATGCGACCATAATTCAGTGTGTATTTAACACGTACACAATCCGTCAAAAGTAACGAAATATTTGGGGTGGTTGAAAATTAATAATATTATTAAATCTACAAGATGCACGTGCTGGTAAATGTAACATTATTATTATTTTTATTTTTCATACTTCATTTGAGCCACATGCATCATTACCGGGATCCACTTCACTCTCATAACGACTTATACCTTTTCTGAAACTTTTTGAGTATATTTCAACCCGATATATTTTTTAAATATTTTAAAATATCAAAGCAGAAATTGAGGATGTCTTCTGTTGACTTCTTGATAATTACAAATTCGCTATTCTATTTTAATAAGGTGTTGTAGAGCCGTAAATAAACTGAAAGTATCAAGCTTAAATTATTTACTATT
The DNA here is from genome assembly GCF_054136105.1 of Typopeltis vanoorti. NCBI lineage: Eukaryota > Metazoa > Arthropoda > Arachnida > Uropygi > Thelyphonidae > Typopeltis > Typopeltis vanoorti. The sequence continues at coordinate 73,138,402 of NC_143553.1, read as the reverse complement.
TAAAATTGTATTTCATGTTTTCCATATTTATCATTTTAAAATGTCGAATGTTTCTAATAAAGATATTTAAAGTATGTAACAGTATTCTAATCATTCACATCCAAATAATTAATTATGCATAAAAAATTCCACATGAGGATGAAATAAGACAGCTACACACTATTACCCTGATTGCTAATAAATATGTTTTCGTTACTATTCACTATAATTAGTCTCTGCGTTTGTTATTGGAAAAAACGCAAACAATTATCCAACTATGTTTTTCCATTAAATATACACCTATCACATCACAGTAAGATCCACAATTTTAAAACTTTCAGTAATCAATTAATATCAATTAATAATAATATTAACCTGCTTTAAATGGAAATGTAAATCACTCACTTAAGTAATTCATTAAAATGCAACATGCCAAACAACAAGCAAATACTTTAAGTGCACAAGTAATAGTGAATGAATAATAGAAAGCTATAAACTCAAAATGTCGCATATTTCTCATAAAAGATGTTTACAGCATACTTGTGGTATAGTAGTACTCGTATTCACATCTAAGTAATTAATTGTGCATAATAACATTCCTTATGAGGATAAACAAAGTTATTAACTCTTACCTTGACTGCTAATGAATATATATTTTCGTTCGTATCTATAACTGGCGTTTGAATTGGTTAACGGAAACCAAAAAGTAAATAATATCACTATTTGCAAATCTGCTGTTTGTTCCATCAAATATAAACATGCCACAAGGCAATTCAGTTTCAAGACTTTTAATAATCCCATAATAAACTATTGTAAATAAAAATGAAGATCAAAATCACTCACTTAAGAAATTCAGGCACTACAAACACCAAACGACAAGTAAATATATTTTATTCACAAGTTGTAGTGAATTAGCAAAGGAGGGCGCTATTTACCACATTTGGAAAATGTCTCATGTATAAAAATTACATAATAATAAAATAATAAATAACAATTATTATTTATTATTTATGTAAATACACAAAGGCTCTGTTCCTGGTCCATCGTTGTTTAATCTGCATACTAATGATATTGGGGACAATTTAAAGAGTGATATTCAGTTGTTTGCCGATGATGCTAAGTTGTAGCGATCCTGCAGAATGAAATGAATCGGTTGTTATTGTGGTAAAAGGATAATGGTTTTTCTTTTAATATGCAACATGCAAAGTTATTCACTTAAGATTGAAAAAGTTTAAGTCTGTATATTCTACTGATGGGATTTCGTTGCTGGAAATTTACTGAGGCCAGGGATCTGGGAGTTACGGTTGATAGGGAACTGAAGTTCAGATGTCATACTACAAAAATTTGCAAAACACTTCAGAAGATCACTTGGATGCGCAAAAATACGCTGACTATTAGAGACAGAAAAGTCATTATTCCTCTTTATAAGACTCTGGACGATTGTGTACAAATTGGTCACTTGGGTTTCTTGGAAATGAGAGGATTCAGAGACGAGTAACCAAGATGGTTGTGGGCCCTGGAATGTTCCGTAACAGGAACATTCCAGGGCTCACAACATTCAAGCTGCTGAATATATATATATATATATATATATAGTTAATAGGTTAGTTAGTTGACAATGATGCGTTGTTTTTCACTTAATCAGCGAATAAAGGAAATATACAGTTGTTTAAAAAGTTTATTCACTCAAGATGTACGGCAGAACTCGCTATTTCAGACAGAATCTTATCACTTTCAATGAATATTTACTGTTTCATAATATTCACACTATACAAGTATGAAAATTGTTGACTTCTATCCAATAATCTTTTACTGCAAACTAGAAATTTTACGTACATTTGAATTGTAGATAACGATATATTCACAGTCTCTTGTAAACTAATCGTCATAACATTATCATCGTCATTAGTGCTCTGTCTTTTGACAGGTCCAATAGCATATATATCTCAGTAAATTCTCTTCCTCTATTTTCCTCTGTCTCTTGCTTCCTCCTTCATTTCTTGATATCCTCTTATGCCCATTATATCATCAAGCATCATTAATCGTCTCCTTCCTCTTGGTCGCTTTTCTTCAAATTTCCTTTCTATCATTCTTTTCAGTAGGCTGTCTCCTCTTAATACATATCCTTATCCATTTATGCTTCCTTTATCTTATGATTATGATCTTTAATAAATTCCGTTTTTCTTCAACTCTTTGTAATACTTCACTGGTAATTTTTACCAGTCCACTTTATTTTTTCCATTCTTCTCCATAACCACACTTCAAATGCCTCCAATATTTTAGCTTCTTTCTTCCCAATTGTCTATGTTTCTGACCCATAGAAGGCCATAGTCCAAATATAACACCTAATAAGCCCTTTCTTTAAATTTTTATTGATTTTATTATTAAACAAATTTTTCTTGCTATAAAATGCATATTTTTCTTTGTTAATTCTTTCTTTTATTTCCATGTACATTTTCCATTTTTTTTGTATTATGCTACCAAGGTATTTGTATTGGCTCACTTGCTGTACACTTTCTCCGTTCATCATCACCTTGACACTTCCTGGTTTCCTGGAGATCTTCATTACTTTTGTTTTCTTTGTGTTAATTTTCATACCATATTTCTTGCATATACTTTCAAATTTTTGCATTAGGTGTTGTAGTTCATCTTCAGTATTAGTTAATATTGCTTGATCATCTGCGAATCTAATATTTTGTATTGTTCTTCCTCCAATAGTGATTCCTCTTTTCTCTTCATCAAATGTTTCTTTTATCATTTCTTCTGCAAATACAGTATATTGAAGAGCGTCGGTGACAGGCAACACCCGTGTCTTACACCTCTACCAATCACAAATTTTTTAGTTTTTCATACTTTTTTCTTTATTATGGCAGTCTGGTTCATATATAATTCAGCTAATAACCTTCGAGCTCTCCAATCTAAACCTATTTTGCGTAACACTTCCATCAGATTTTTCTCATTTCACCATGTCAAACTCTTTTTCAAGGACGAAACATATATAAACTTCTTTATTTACTCCTATATTCCTTCCACGTATGGTCCTCATTACTCGAATCATCTCTAGTTCCTCAGTTTGACATATACACTTAATCAAAACCGACAACTATTGACGATTTAGTTTATTTATTTGTTTACTTTTACGGAGAAGCAGAAAAAAAATGTGATTTTGACAGGCGTGGTTTTAATTAAATAAATGAAATATATTTTTTGTCACCCTTTACCCATGAAAGGTTGTTGAAAATTATATTAGTAACTCGGATAGATTTAGAGTTAAATAAGCTAGCGATTCTGTTCTAAATACAAAACATTTTCAAGTCCATTAAACAAGCTAGGTGTGACACAATAATGAGATTATCTGTTATATATCATCATGCGATTTTGACAATCGTAAAAAATTTCTAATGGCTCAGAGTTTTATTAACATCTCTGGTACAGTAGAATTCAAACTAACAACTTATTAGCGAAGTGGTTTAAACCTTCATCCACTTAGCTGCCGAATGCAATCCATCGGACAAAACTGAATATTATTATTACATTTTACTTCGACAGAATACGTGAAGAAAAATAGTTAAGATTTTATGTTATCTAATGTTATTTATTTCGCCATTCATAGTCAAAGTTGTGTTAGTTGACATCGAAGCTTCGTTTTTCATTTAATCAAACCAATATATAAAATATACAGTTTACCCACTATTTCAGACAGTACTACGAGTACTGTCTGAAATAGTGTTAGAGTAAGGAACCACGAGATGGTAGTAGTTGTCTGTTGTACTCTCCTGCCCAGATTCCTATAAAAAATCAGTGATAGCTTTGGGTCAGCTAACTATGATGAGTTATGATGCAGATTACCTTTCCTCCATCTCCAAATGTTAGGGCTACTCCCTTTGGAAATAAAAGGTATTAGGAGGTTTATTTTATTGTATTTAGCATTAGCTTAAACAGCATGCTATACTACTAATCATCATAAATCATGTTCAAAAGACAATCAAAATATAATTTTGGTGCATAAAATCTGTAAATAGTTTTTGATGTCGATAATGAAATTATAAAGGATTTTCATAAAAAAATTATGTATTTTTACGGACATCAATACTTTTTAACCCCTTAACATACAAAGACATCTGTGACACGTCTTTTGTTTATTGCATCAAAATTGATTTTGAATTTTGGTTTCACATATAAATACAACCGAATATAGACGCTAGACAATCTTGTGCCTATTTCCTTTCAGCCGAGAAAAGTTGCCAAAGGCGTGTATCGGCTATTTCTTTTGCGTTTGCAGAAATTCATCATTATTTTTCAAATAATGATGAATTTGATCCAGCAAATCACCCTCGCCCAAAAAATTGGCAGAAAAACGACAGCTTTCTGATTTTTAATTGATACGTTAAGGAGTTAAAGACTCTTTACTGACACATCGAACTTTTGCCAATTTTTACGGATAGTTAGTATGGTGCGATGTGAATTATGAATTCAATGTGATGTGAAGTCTCCAAATAGACTTCTCAGACGTTGCTAATGTATAATAATGACATCAGATTCTGGATAAACAAGGTACATACGAGATATGAAACATAACTTTTTTATATTCTTAATAATTTTCATTTAAATGATTTTCTGAATTTCCTTGTCAATTCTTTCACTTATTATGTGAAACAAAAATATTAATTGCACTTATTTTTTATTATTTATTATTTATTTATTTATTATTATTATAAATTTTTTTTGCGACCCTCTATAAATATATTTACTTTTATTTCAGTAATACAAAAATGGTTACAGAGGAAGACTGCAAAGATATAAAAAAACATAACCAGTGTATAGGAAAAAAAAAAGCTTTAAATATCCTTGAAAATGACAGAAATTTTTGATAATTACGAGTACGGAAAAGATTCCAGGCAGTCATACTTTAAAATGACCTATTTCACAATAGAATTCTTGTATAATGACGTCTTTCATTCATTATCACACAGCTGCACCTAAAGCAATTTTCTTTTTCTATATTGCTGTCATTTAATTTCTTTTTCCCAATTATAGTATTAAAATGGCCCAGTTGAAAACTGAAAACTGAAGCCAGAATTCATACGATTGGATAAATTTCTGTAATACCAAAATACCAAATTTTAATAAATCCTTAAAGCTCGAGAGGAGTTTAGGTAAGGAAACAAACATGTTTCATAAGTACTTATACATGTTACGAAACGCAACTAAAATATACATGACACCTGCTGAAAAAAAATATGGTCTGGATGCACATTTGGATGCAAATCGCCTGCTCAGTATCATGAGAATATGTTTGTGCAGGGTCGGCCTTAAGTCAATATGGCCGATTAGGCCAAAAAGACCCACTTATTATGTGACCAAGAAAGAAAATTGTAATCTGATACATTTTGAAGAATTTTACCGAACAAAAAGCAATAATTTTTGAAATTTTAGAATTTTAGAATTCTAAAATGACATTTTAGAAATTGTCTAATGCTACCTATTGACATTATTTGAGTTATCTGAAAACAAATCGTTCACATAATCGAAAATCCGAACTGTTAGAATTTGATTGTTTTACAGAGAAAGAGAGAGAGCACCTAATTAACCTAAAACGTGACTTTAACTCTTAAAGTTTGGTATAGAAAAAATGTTTTTGCTCTCCAGATAACAGATATACAAATTTTACCTTTCCCCACACAAAGTAAGATAAAAACACACCAACAGTATATCCAGCAGCATGTGAAAACATGTCATTGAGTCTTCTGTGCAAAAAATTCATTTTTGAAGAACGGTCAGGGTAGGGCATGGTAAGTTTAAACAGTACTATAAGAAAATACCATAGAGTCGAGTGACTTTGGACTTAAGGTAATCGTTCATTTACTGCAGCTGCTGTTTTGTGTTTGGTAATGTAAAAATAATGGGTGAGCCACAAAATTCTTTGAAAGTTTCTTTGTGAAAAGTTCTAATTGTTTAGAATTTTGTAAATGTAAGTTACCATAAAGTATACGATCAGAGCTAATAATCAGTGAAATAATAATAATAAATAACTATTTATTTGTGGTGCCATATGAAGTAATCGAAGAAGAAGAATGAAGGAAAACGATTATGAAAAATCGACAGTGGGTGAAAAATACGAATTTTCAGTTATCATTGCTATAATTGACTGCCAATTTCTTTTGAATAAGAGTTCAAATTTATTTCCTAAAGAAATTTGTATTTCTGATGGAATTAGTGTAAGATATGCATTGACAAAATCACCTTGTAGTAGGAAAGAATTACCTGAAAGAGTTAAAAAACAGAATTCTTGGTTAATAAAATATAACCATCAGCTGAAGTGGGAAATTGGTTCACTATCTTTGGACAAACTAAGAGATTGGATGATAGAATCAACATGGAAATATCATATATTACTTGCCAAAGGAAGAGAAAAATCAAAAACATTAACGATGTTAATAGGGAGGCCTGTTCTTGATTTAAATGAAATTGGATGCCCAAAAAGTACATAGCGTGTACTTTTAAATGCTTTTGGAAACATAATGAAAGATTCTGTGCTTTTAATAATTCTCAGAAGTATATGTATTGGATTCAAAGAAATAAATATACAACCCTTAATTTCCAATGAACACCAAATGAAAAATTAACTTTCAGATGAGAGTCACATTGTCAAAACCATATGATGGCAATTCCACAAGCATGGAAGAACCTTTGATGTATTTTTCAATTTATTTATTTTCTGTATTGTTAGATTCAGTAAATACAATAAATACAATTTGTAAATAATATTTTATTCAAATAAAATGTGTAAATTTAAATGAACAATTGGGTGCCATTGATGTGTTATACAACTTTAAGGAGGATAATTTTTTTTTCCTTGTGAAATTTCAGGCCACAAAGTAACCAGAGAATTTTTTTTTTGATTCATTCAGTTAAAAGTCTTATTTGTTCATGCAAGCCCTCAAATATTTCAAGAAACTGTCAAATCTTGAAAGCAAAAGGAATAATCGGGTATTTACCCAGAATTTTAGTGGAGAAGATTTCACCTGAAAAGTTATAATACTGTAAGAATTTGGCTATTTTATTTTACAGAGCCATTTGTTAATAATATTAGTCAAATAAAAGGTAACATAGAAATTAACAAAGTATATATTACAGAGCTAATATTCATTTGAAATAGTAAGAAATAACTATTATTTGTTGTGCTGGCAAAAGAAATTTATAAAAGAAAACGCAAGGGCTAGTTCAAAAACCTTGTTTCTCGTAAATATCCATTACTTAAAATTACTAATGTTAAAGAAAAAATAAATAAATAAATACATAAATTTCTGTTACAGAAATAGGTTAAGAGCACAAGGAATCGCAGGTAAAATTAATACTCAATGTTGGTTTTAAAAAATTAAAGGTAAGCATTAATTTACTACATGAATAAATTCTAATGGTAACGAAGAATGAATAATTTTAGGATATGCGTCATCGCAAACATGTCAGTGCTAAACACTTAGTCATATGTAAGTATTTGAGAAATATCCAAACTTGAGGAAATGCTACCTTTTGAACATTACCGCAATTTATGGATGTGACTCATGTCATCTTCATGAAAGCCCCTTTGAAGAAAACCGCTCACTGGGGGATATTGCTCATGACGATAACATAGCATCTATGGTCTGTAATCTAAATGAATAAGTACTGAACTATTTCAAGTTACAGTATTTACAGAAATTTCGTTCTTTGTGGTTTTTGTGTTTGTGTTGTGGTGTGGATATAAAATTCAACTATTTTGGAATATTCGTATTTAGAAGAGCCATTCTGGAAAGTCGTACGTAATTTTTAACTTAAACATAACAATTGATAATTGTAATTTCAATAATCACTGCTCATATGTTTTTGGTAAGCATAATTAATTCTAATACTGAATAGTTTTTTTTTTCATAAGAATAATCATAGGGTACATATTAGAGTATCAAAATGGATATATTAGCTACTTTTCATGTCTAATGTCTATGTGTGTGTGTGTGAGGACCCCCCAGCGAAATTCCAAACATTCTACACTCTATAACACGCTTCCTTACCTTATCTTGATCTTGTCAGAAGTATCCCACCAATCATAACACGATTCCTTATACACTAATATATCTCCCATTTCCATTCAAAACAATAACGTCACTTATTTACAACTAACAAATGACGTCACTTATCTACATCTCATAACAACACCCACCCACCACACGATCCCTTATCTTATCTGGATCTTGATCTTGTCACTAGTGCACCACCAATCACAACACGAATCCTTATCTCTATCATCACCCACAATTCCATACACGAACCAAAACACAAGAAATGAAGCCATTGACACAAATGCCCACAGGGAAATTCCTAACATTCCAAACCCATGAAGCCACGCCCACAATGACGTCAACCAAACACGTCACGATTCCTTATCTTATCTTGATCTTGTCACTAGTGGCTCTCCTACTACTCCCAACCATGGAATATTACGCGCACATTTCGGGTGGTGCTCTGAAATACTATCTACGATTTGCTCGATGCGATCCAGAATAGGACCATAGATTAAATGATGATTCATTTTTTCACAAATCAACTTCAATCCATCTCATAGACATTCAGCTCCATCAGACATTCAGCAGCCAATTCTGCAGATACCTTAATGTCGAGCGATCTACTGAAATGTCCATTGTCATTCCACTACTTTCCTCCATTCTCCTCACTGTAAACTACCCCTTACTATTTTGATTCCCTCCACCTTAACACATTCTTTTCTATGAGAGGTTATTCTTATAAACTGCAGCATACTGCCTATTTTTGAATGGTATTCATCAGCTGAGATACCTAGAAATTTGATATCATTATTAATTTATGTAAAAATTGGTCTTTTACTAAAAACGAATAACAATTAAACCTGATCATAGTTTTCCAACATCATCAATATTTATATCACCATTATTAGGATTTACTTATTGAGTTTTTGAATGATTAAACGAGATTTCTTTCTGTATACCCTCAAGTTTTTAGGAGCTCCACCCTGCAATATTCATTATAGTGATGTATGTTATTTACATCTAGAAGGTAGAAACTTGATTTTCAAGCCTGTTCATCCCTGTTGAAAAGGCTCTACTAAATAAAAATAAATAAATAAATAAATCTAATTTCGATTCTATCGCCTACTGGAGAAACTTTTTCTAAGCCTCTTTTTGACTGTTCCTGAGTTAGTCGATCTCTGCTACAGGCAAGTAGGGTTACCAGGGAAATTCTGGATTTTTAGCCCTGGATGCCAATTAAAATTACTAATACTGTTGAGCAAGTTATCTATGCTGACTAGGGTTAGAAATCGGCTGCCCATACTCCCAGTTTCCAAAATTTAGTTATTTCTAAAAACTGTCTTACCTATTTCCCTTGGAAAATAAATGCATTAACAGATTTATTTATTTATATTCAACTATCGCTATGCGCTTAGTTTGTTATAGCAATTGATGGTTTCTTCAGATAAATTTGCCTGTAATGAATTAGTAAAAATATTCCCAACTTCTAGGTCTACGATAAATTCATCTTTTTTGTTTATAATTATTATATATTATTTATTATTATTTTTTAAATACTCAGATAAATTTTCTTTTTTTTCCCATATAATTTCATATAATTCACATAAATTAATGTGAAGCTATCTGATATATATTAAGATTACATAACAGTGGCATTTTTCAGCGGTGAATAATGTTTCCTGAACAATTCGACGTAGCAGTTTGCATATTAATGGTTTAAATGAATGGAATAATCTTGTTATTTGACCCTTCAATTAAAAATTATACTATTTTAGATCTCATATCAGGTAAATTAATCATATGAAAAAAAAAAAATTCTTAATGTCTGAAGTAATGTTACGGGAGAGCATTGTAATACTGTAAAAATTTACTAGGAATTCCATGTTACATTGATGATTACGAGATGGCGCCACATTATGAATGATTTTCGTATCATTTAGAAGAAAAGTGGTAAAATACTGTAATAGTTATTGAAATTTTGGCTCTCTATTTCAGTACTCTAACAATATTATTTTTTGAAACTAATAATAACTGATAATTATTTATCAGTTTCGGTGACTATATATAAAATCTGTGTTTTCTTTTACAAGAAAATGTATGAAAAGGAATGAAGTAAAACATTATTCTAAGATAAACAACTTTTTATACAAGAAAATGTATGAAAAGAAATGAAGTAAAACATTATTCTAAGATAAACAACTTTTTATTTATTTATTTATTTATTTTTATTTTTTATTTTTTTGTCGTGTAAGCTCACTCGATTGGCGAACAAGTTTGGCGAACAAATCAGTGAGGTAACACAGATTCTCAAATAAAAAGTGCAGTTCTTGCATCAGATATAACTATAAATTCACAAATTCCGAATTTAACTGCTATTTTATTTATTTATTTATTTTATTTTTTACTTATTTACTGTTTACTTTTTATTATTTATTCTTCTCGATTCTGCCTTCAAAAAGGTGAGCTGTCCAAAACAGTTGAAGAAATGCATTCAATACCTTTACGATACCACTTTCGATGTTGCCCTGAGTCGACTTCTGTTGACTCAGGGCAACATCGTTTTTTTTTACAATTAGTAAAATACAATATGTATAATTTATACTATTGTTTTGTTGTTGTTGTTGATAGGCGATAGATGGCGCTCGTTGTGTGTAGCTGGAAAATTAAACAGCGGAGAACGGTGATTAATGAACGAGAAAATGTACAATGAAATTATACATTCAATTACAAAAAAATTAATTTTCGAAAAAACATTATCTTGTCTATTTAGGACAGAAACGAAGATCAAACACGAATAGGACGTTTGCACAACATTAATAAAGCTCAATGTTACATATTTGGAATTGCTTCTAAATTAAATTTAACATTGCTCTGTGCGTGCGTGCGTGCGTGCATGCAGTGGCAGATTACCCATTAAGGCAATGAGACACGTGTCTGGGGGCCCCAGCCTTTGGGGGGCCCCAAGTCAAGACATTTTCCTATAGTGTTTTAAAATTGATTAATGTTTTCAGTAAACATCATAGAAATCTTGATTATTTTAAGCGAAAATTTTTTCAAAACAATTATTACGTTTTAATACGTATTTTGAACAGCGCGCACTATCTACGCTTTTAATAATGCCGCAATACCAATGTCGGCGCTAGTTGACAAGCTTCGTATTTTGTATTTTGAACAGCGCGCGCTATCTACGCTTTAAATTAAACCACATTACCAATGTCGGCGCACTGCGCTGTTGACAGCTTCGAGGTCACGAAAACTGATTGCATTGCCGAGATAGGACGTTTCGCCTGGTTGCTCCTTAACTTCGTTTGTTATTGAATAGTGTAAGAGTGAGGTGTTTGTTTCAAAAATAACTTTTTAGTGTGACTTTTCGTGTTTTCATTATTTGAGTGTAGTTCAAGTAAAAAAAAAAACTTTGTAAAATTGTAATAAAAAACTGATAAACTGATTGGTTATCAGTTTTTTAACAATAATATACTTTTTGGGGCCCCCAAATATAATTTGCCTAGGAGCCCAACTATCCTTAATCCGCCACTGTGTGTGTGTGTGTGTGTGTGTGTGTGTGTGTGTGTGTGTGTGTGTGTGTGTGTGTGTGTGTGTGTGTGTGTGTGTCACAATACAATACAATACACTTAACAGAGGAGATTTATCTTTTGAATAACAATAAAAATTAGCTTTAATTTTAAATTAATTCAAGAATCCACATTAATGAGAACTTTTCTCAATACTTAATGAATTTCGCAAAGAAAGTTTATTTTATGATGATGCTTTACGAGAACTGAAGACGGGCACTCATTTGCAGCTCACAAATGTATAATGGCGAGCTACAGCCCATATGCTAAGGCCCTTTACAGAACCATCCTCAATAGATTGGTATGTGAAGATATCACAATCCTGGAAATATCTTTCAGTTGTTTATCGAGTATGCTTAAACACAACGAACCCAATCTCATGGGAGAGTGTGCAGGAACTTTTGCCTGCAGCTGATCAGTTTAATACCTCCGGCATTTTGCAATCTTGCTCCGATTCTCTGCAGATCAATTTGATTACAGAGAATTGCATTAACATTTGGAATTCCAGTTGTGCATACAATTGCGTATCACGCCAGGCATCGGATTTTATGGAAGTATTTCTTTTTATAAATAAAATATCTGCTAATGTCTTTGAATCCCTATAAGAAGTAGGCGTGGCCATTTTAACCCTAAATTTTGGAGACTGAGTTGGGCAGTTCAGTCTCCACCATTAACCAATTAGAGATAGCTGGTCCAAGATTATCACCAGTCGTAAACGATATGCACTGAAGAGAGGGTTTAACGATTAACTAAACTTTTTTCGTTTATATTTTGCTAGCATTTGTTGATGCGGTTACTATGTTTTATGTGAAACGTATCGCAACTTACCTTATATGGCAAGTTCTTGAGTAATATGGGTATAAGATGCTCTCTCATGGCGGTGCCATACAAACTGTTATAATGCCTGATTGTGCAGAGGGTTTGGTCTTTTTTTATTTAGATTTAGACTTTGATTTTGATAATAACGGTGCCCAGTTCTAATGAAAATTGAAATGGTTTTACAAGAAATGATGGGAGCATAAAATACAGAGAGTTGTATGTAATGAAATATGGATTTTTTTAAATTTTAATCTATTTTATGCCTTGAAGGAAAAGCAATGTGTTAGACCACTAAACAGGATCCTATGCTTTCAGAGATTTGTAATGAAAAGCTTGTAATTTACCGCGACATTTATGGTCATATAAGATTAGTAGTTCGTCATTCTTTATTAGTTTAGAAATTATTAGATAGACGCCGATATTAATTTCTTTCACCAGAAGATTAAATTAAGGTGTGTCTATATTTGCATTATATCACTGAACAAAACAGGAGTAATTATTAATGTTTAGTTGCAAGTGGTGCACTCAGTTATGCTTATTATTTTACTGACTCACACACACAGACGTGCGCAGAGAAAGCAACTGATTTACGGACAACTCTGCATTCCATAGTACTATTGAAATTCAGCTGACATTTTGGATACTTCCTTCATCTTCCCTGGCCAGCAAATTCGCTCTATTTAAGGTCTAATAAGCATCAATCAATGCAATCGGTTCAGAGCAATGCTCAATCGAAAAACTAATCAGGTATTAACATCATCATCTTCCTATCTTATGTTAGGCCTCGGGACCTCATTCCACCTGTTGTATTGTCTTCCAACTGATCTCTTCCCCACGGGTTTGTATTCAAGGATTTGTTTGGTGATCTGGTATTAACAAATTCTGCAACTTCTATGAGTTTATTTAATATACTTATTTATCATTTAATAAACAATATCTTGCACTTGTGAAAGCCCGTGTAGCTCCTATGACCATCTGTGTATGTCTGTATGTGCCTGTGTAGCTCAGTAGAAGTGGCGTGTGCTTTACATAGGGCTAAATCGCCCGAAGAGAGAGAGTGTCGTAAGTTCCATTCTAGTCGGCGACTAGAACTTTTACTAAGGCTTTTTTGACAGGTTCACGAGTTAGTTGATCTCTGGCACAACAAGCAGGTGTTTTTCTTTCGGAAAATCGGGTTTTTCGTCCCATAAACTCAAGAAAATCGATCATTATTACACACTATCTCATACAATAAATATATAGTATCAGGGTTAGATTATCACGAGATGGTGGCACTTATGAGACGCCTTTGTCTTCACCGGACGTCATGTATAATTAATGATAGTCTTTGGCCAGCTATCTCTGATTGACTACCGGTGGGGATTGATCTGTTCACTCAGTCTCTAAAAGTTAGATAGAACTGAAACGGCCTCGCCTACTCCCTATTCGGCAATAAAAAGCCTTAGCTGATTTTTATTATTTTTTTATTATTTTTATCTTGATTTTTCGTTTATATGCATTGTATGTTTCTATGAATGAGTTATATGATGTGGTAGTCATTAATTACAAATCTACTTTCAAAGTTACAGTCAGCAAATGACGCCGAAAGAAAATATGAATAAATGTAATATAAAAAAAATCAAATTACAATATTGAAGATCATTATCTTGATTCAGTATTGTAACAACTACTCCGAGAAAATACACAACGCTACACAACGCAGGAAGTTGATAACCTCTCTCCAGCAGGTACACCAAAGTCTTATTGAAAATCGTGCGCCGTACTAGAGAAAAACAGGAATGCAGAATGGGGTCGGATCCAAGCTTAGTTAGAAATCTTCTGGCTGATGAGTAGCTTCTGAAAGAAGTACCTTTACCGAAATAATCACTTATTGGAAACAAAAATTAGTTAAGTGTAGCACTTTCCAAAGAGATAGCAGCAGAATGAGCAAGAGATTGTCTGCACATTCTTTCAGCACATCTCGTTTTCTAGGCTATCACTTGTCATTAACTCGTCATCGTCTACAGGTGGAACTTTTTAAGGCCACTTTAAGACTCTTATTAATAAGCAATGCTGTTGTCTCACACCTGGCGATGAAATGACCCACCTGAATGTCATCACCTAGGCGGGGGAGAGGGAAGTTAATTATATTACAGAAATAAGGGTATTGGGAACAAAGTGTTTTTTGCTGAGCAAGTTTAAAATGTTGCAAGCAATCTCTATCTGAGAGTTCCTCATTGATTTTTAAGTAACCCGATAAAAATCAACCATAATTCATTTATTGATGAAAAGAGTGCACCCTACTGAAAACAAAAGAGTGCTAAATAGCTAATAAATGCAAGCGCGGCATAACCCCCGCCCCCAGGATCTCGATTCTAAGAAGTCTGCTGCATAACAAAAAAGAACCCCCGATGAGAGCTTAACCAATCTGATTTTTTGTGAATCTCACCAATTACAGCTGTAAATTATTTTTATTTTTTAGAACTTCGCAAGAGCAGTGCTCATTCGGCCAGCATGGCCCCGCCCGTAATACCCGAAATGGCATAAGAATCAACAACGTCCTATACGATGCAGACCTCGGAATCTACGTCATTCTGTGATGATTACTAGGCAGGCAGTGTATTCTTGTAAGAAACGCAAAGACCATCTGGACATGGACCCGAGAAATTTCACAGCTTATTAAGTCCACGTCAATTTGTGACACCAAACGCCTCTAAAGGATAACAGAAGTCAATATTGGTATGGTGTTGTTGTTGTTCTTGAAGCAGATGCGTATATTCTTGGTTTTGTGCACAATACGCTTATTTTTATTATTCAAATTAAGTGGATATTGAATCCAACATTATTTCAAAGCCGAATATAGAAACTATAAAAGTTTCGTTGGATCCAAGCGTAAGCAAACCTTTCATCACAGGGGAGACTCGTAGTAAAGGTGGAGTAAGCTCTGATCACTATCCTTAGTATTTCCCATAATGTAAAACACATCTCCTAGCGGACATGTATGATGATATACATTATGGGGGGGGGGTCACTACCCAGACCGGTTTCGACCTTTGTTGAGGTCTCCTCAGTGGGAACGAGACCCAGATGTAAATACCCAGGTTGAAGTGATGCTATTTTTATTTTGCACTGGAGGATAATGAGTAGCCGACCAACACCCACAACGTGTACCCAATAACGACTATATCACTTTCTTACTATAAGGTAAGGCGTCCTCGCTCTAATGTTAGTTCCACCGAATGACCTGTTATCCGATGTTTTCGGCTTTATTCCTTTGAGATAAACGAATTTCTTCCGTACTTATCTTCCGTTTCCCTAAATAACAGGACATTTATTATACACCTGTGTGCTTGTTATAGCGAACGTAAGACGAATTCACTTATATTCACGCTAAAATATAAAGTTAATAAAATAGTTTTAGTATAATGGAAGCGGACTACAGTGCATACTATTTGTACGACTAGCACTATGAGTAGTCAAGGTTTATATAACCTAGAAACTGCACTCTAGTGGTGAAACATGCAACTTTTTTTTTTTTTGGAAGCCATTAATTATGTCAGTTATAATTTTTAGATGACTATGAAATTCATCTAAAAATTATAATACTTTTTTGATTCGGGATAAATTTACTTCTTACTCGCTGTACTCACTTAATGGATAATATGGAAATCATTTATATAAAACAATATTAAAGGATACGAAAAAGAATAATTTCAAAAGCTTACAGTTTTACAAGTGAGTACTACAATAATATTTATATATATTATTAAAATTTAAAAATGGTTTTGTAATTTTTAAATTTTCTTTAATTTAAAATTTTAATTTTTCATTTAAATTATAGTTTCGTCCTGAAAAACATAAAATTGGCCTTAAAACGCATTGTAGTAGCTTAGTTTAGAACACAGCAAGGATTCAGTAGCTCGAAACGTTAATTAAGGGTGGAATGTTGGAATAATAATAGTGCATCAGCAAATGCCGTACTCACACACAACCTACCATGGAGAAGTAAAATACCTGCAGAAACGACGACGATAAACTGATGTATGTCAGCAGCACTCTCACTAGGAATTTTCGTTTCTGGGAGAAAATATATATTTCTCTCTCTCTGCACAACTGAAAAAAAATTCACTTAGTTTTTATTTACAGATTTTTTTAAAGCATGATGAACTAATAAAACAAGAAAAACAGTTTCGTTAGAGATTCTTGTTTTGTATTTTCTGCACCAGTTACGTGTCAGATTTCCGTAACCATGTCAGTGTCATTGGTACATCCACAGTAAACTTAATATGTGGCGTCCACAATTTTAAGGTGGGGGAGTCTAATTAATCCACACCCTCTCTCTCTCTCTCTCTCACACACACACACACACACACACACACACACACACACACACACACACACACACACACACACACACACACACACACACACACACACACACACACACACACACACACACACACACACACACACACACACACACACAGAGTGCAAGCCTGGCAACGGAGTAGGAGCATTAGCTTTTTTTTTATTACGCAACACTGTTAGGAGGTCTAGAACTCATGAAGGGAGGGCACTTGTCGCAGTACAACAAGGATCGCCACTCTTTCATAAGTGCAAGGAGCAATTCCAATAATGTTTAGTAATCGAGAAAGAAACGTTTCACCCACGAGAAAAAAAAAATCCTTTATTTTATCTAAATCCAAAAGTTAACTTTTAGAAAAATACTCCTTAATTAAAAGAGTATGAAATTTGCTTTGCAATGCAGTCACTGAAAGTTGATGTTACAAAATTATGCACGTACAACACTGTAATTTCTTCTTTCTTAAGAAACCGCACATGTATAATCTTATTACTTTTTTGTTAGAAATTTTTTTTTCTTACAGGAAAAGGCTATTTCAAATAGAAATTGTGAAACTGAGAACCAATGAAACATTCAAGAGCGACGGATATAGTGACTAATATTTGGCAGATCTGAAATCGTACACGCCGATAATCCGTAGCGAGGAACATTCAAAGGAGCTGCCGGAAACCACTGATCGAGTACTTCGTCGTAATACTCACATTGGGCTAGGGCTTTTTCCTCACTACCGCCGCCCATGACGAAGATGTGTCCATCGACCACCTGAAAATATTATTCAATAATATTAGTAAGAGATATGAATAAAAATAAGAAGCAAGATTGAGTAAACACGAATCAAAATAAGACCATGGATTCGTTTTCTTAAGCATCTAGATCAGTATTTCTCAACCTGTGGTCTGCAAGCAGACTTTAATGAAATAAATAAATATATATATTTAATAATCCAAACAAATTAAAATTGAATAAGTAAGCAAAAATTATTGAAATCAAATGAAGACTTAAAAAAACAAACAAACAGCATCAGAATGTTCAAAGGCGGAAGCAATAAAACTATATTTAACAAAACTATAAACTAGCCAGCCTGGCTGGTCGAGTGGTTAGCGTGTCCGATCTCCAGGCGGACACGCTAAACACTCGACGGTAGATGGCTTTAGTGTAGGTGATAGCGGTTGTGGTTCATTGTCGTTAGTGGAGATAGAAAGTTGTAGAGAAGGTTCCTCCCTCGATGAGTCTTTGGACTCCCTGGAGGTGTCATAATAATGATAGTGATATTGTTGTTCACTTCACCCCTCTTTTATTACTCGTCATTCTATCACTACAATAATTTGTAGCAGCAGAATGACAATAATAAAAGAAGGGTGAAGTGAACAACAATTTAGTGTTATTGCTTACACCTTCCTTTGCTGTTTTGTCAGATTTGAAGTGAATATGTGTTATCCACATTTCAACCAATTGCTTGTTGTTTATCGATTTTTATTAGTGAAGGGTTTTCCTCTTCAACAATCTAAGTGATACTTGGCCAAAGTGTGTTGTGAGTTAACACCAGTTAGGACTTTGAAAATAAGAGCAAATGAAACAGGTGATGCTAACCCTAATTGTAATACATGTGTTGTAACAGCGAGTAAATTTGATACTATTAAAGTAGAAGAAACAAGCAGTTCAAAGAAAAAACACAGTAGGAAATATAACAGTTCGTATTTGGAATTCGGGTTTACTTGGTGTGGAGATGAAAGTGAATAGAAACCTCAATGTGTTTGGTGTTGTGAAGTGTTGTCGAATGAGTGCACGAAACCTGCGAAACTCTGACATTTAGAAGCATTGTGATGTGAAAAATAAGCAAATTGAAAAAAGAAAAAAAAAGGCAATTTCAGCGACGCTTAGTGACATTAAATCGATCGTGGGAAAGATGTAGTTTTAGCCATGGGTTTGATTAATAGCAAAGCACTGGAAGCATCCCATCTCTTAAGTTTAAGTTTACACATAGCGAAAATAGGGAAACCTCATTCTATCGGGGAAAATTTACTACTTCCAGCTATAAAAGATGTGGTAAAAACTATGTTTGGCAACAAGTTACTAAAATATGATGATTTGACTCCTCTGTCAATGACACTGTCGGTCGCAGAATTAATGATATGGCAGGTGACGTAGAATTTCAGTTAATCGAAAACATTAAGAAGAGCCCTTATTAAGCGGTACAAATAGACGAGACTACTGATGTTACAGATGATGCGCAGCTAATATGCTACGTAAGATATGTACATGATAAAAACATTCATAACGATATTCTGTTTTGTAGGACTTTGTCATCCCGAACAACTGCAGAAGAAATATTTCACACTCTCAATAACTGCATAATACACGAAGGGGCCCAGTGGGGAAAATGCATGTGTTTCTGTTCAGATGGAGCTTGCGTCCTTACAGGCAGGCATAGTTGGGGTTTGTTTCTATGGTTAAGGAAGTGGCTCCGGATATGAATCGGGTATATTGTTTCATTCATAGGGAAAGGTTGGCCTCCAAAGGAATGCCACCAGAATTTAAAAATCTGCTATACAACGCTGTAAAGTTAGTTGATTTTATTAGGACTCGACCGCTATATAACAGGTTATTTACAGTATTCTACGATAAAATGGAGAATAAATATATACAACTTTTGTTTCGTTCTGAAATTCTCTGGCTTTCCAGGGGCAAAGTACTAACAAGGTTATTTCAATTAAGGCATGAAGTTTTATTCTTTGTAAATGAACGTAATTCTGATTTTGCATCACTCCTTGTTGATGAAGCATGGCTATCAACATTATTCTATCTTTCAGACATTTTTTTCGAAATAAAATGAACTAAATCTCTCTCTCCCTTCATGGAAATTCTTTAACTGTTCTTGATACCTACGACAAAATAAAGGCATTGGAGAAAAAAAAAAACTGGTGCTGTGCATTAGTTATGTAAAAGACAGAAATTATGCACATTTTACAACAATGGAATCCTTTTTATTTGAAAATGATCTTCTAGTTGATTCCGAGTTTCTGGAAAGGGTTTCTGCAAACCTGAAACCTCTGAAACAGAATTTTGAAACATATTTTCGAAATAATTTTTATAAGAAATTTCTGTGGATTCGAGATCTATTTTCGGCTTATAGTTATGAAAACGACCTTTTGTTATCGAAAAAAGAACAGCTAATTGAGTTTCAAGTGACACTGGGCTTAAAATGCAATTCCGTGATCTAGGTTTGGCTCGATTTTGGATCTTGCCTTCAGTGAGAAGTGCATTTCCCAAATTATCTGAAGAAGCATTGAAAATCGTCATGAGTTCTCTGCAACCGATCTTTGTGAGAAAGGATTTTCATCACTCCTTCAAATAAAAACAAAATACAGAAATCGTCTTAGTGTGTGTGTGTGTGTGTGTGTGTGTGTGTGTGTGTGTGTGTGTGTGTGTGTGTGTGTGTGTGTGTGTGTGTGTGTGTGTGTGTGTGTGTGTCGATGTTTGACTGAAGTTGACCAATATTGAGCCAGACATCCAGCAACTCTGCAAAGGCCGAGAAGCTGAGCCATCTCATTAAAACTAAGTAGTTTCCGATTACACTCGTTACTGGTTTTGGAATTAATCTATTTCCAAAATCGAACAAAATCGGGGATGAAACGACAGTTACGCAAAGTGAGGTCACGGTGAGGCACAGCACTGCTGGCGAGGAGGATAGCTGCCCGTGTCCCATTTAGCAAAGTTCCGTATCTCGTACGGTTGCTTGCGGGAATATGCGGCCGAGCACACCGAATCCGTCGCATGCAGACAACATCCGTACGGTCATGGATTGTACAGAAACACACATCACAACGTAACGAATACAAGCAGCACACAGGACGGTATAAATAAAACCACCACACGATTAACGAATCTGCCAGATTTACGATGACCACTGTTGTGTCTCTGGATAAAACAGGACGGATATAATTAAAACCATCATAGCACAATAGCACAAATCACATGCGTACGGTATATACGGCATACGGTCGCTGGCTGGAAAATGAGCTCGACCACGTGGATGGCACTTGGCGACTGGCATCGTGGGTTGGACTGTTTATAGATAACAGGATATCTTACATTTTTTTTTTTGGTGGTCATGGAAAACACCTGAGGGAAATAAGGTGATTCTTATCGGCAGGAAGTGTGTGTGTGTGTGTGTGTGTGTGTGTGTGTGTGTGCGTGCTTGGATGAGGGGGTGGACTAATGGCTTTGGGATGTTCTGATTGAAATTTAAGATAAGAACAACACTTTCCCCACATCTCCCAACACACTTATCGAATGGAACAGTTTACATGTGGCAGGTCGAATCAGAGAGTGAAGATAAAAGTTGTTGTGAATGGGGATGATGGGGATGCCTTATAAAATATAAAAGTTAATGTGGGTAGATGAATGAGGACTAAAGATAAACGTCGGTGTGGGCAGATGAATGAAGGTATCAGAGGGAAGGCGCTGACAAACCCTATTTATTTGCCCATGGTACCAACGGCGCTACAAATTTTGTTGTGGGGCGAGCTTAATGAGTGTAGGCAGATAAATGGGGATAACATATAAAATATAAAAGTTGCTGTGGACAGACGAATCGAGGTGCACGGGACGGCGATATACTCATTCATTTGCCAACAACAAATCGTAAAATGACACCTTTATTTGTTTAATAAAAATTAAAACTTTGTTCAATGATGATATCCTTTTAATCGTTTACGCTGACAAACCCTATTTATTTGCCCATGGTACCAACGGCGCTACAAATTTTGTTGTGGGGCGAGCTTAATGAGTGTAGGCATATATATATATATATATCTGCCTACACTCAGATATTTCTTAGATTTTCTTAGATATATATATATCTATATATATATATATATATATATATATATATATATATATATATATATATATATATATATATATATATATATATATATATATATATATATATATATATATATGTTGTAAATGTATATATAAATGTTGGTACACAAAAGCTATAAAATTTTTAAATAAGAAATATAAGATTTTTTTTAAATTTTACATTCAAACGATGTTTGTAATCTTTTTTTCCTGTTACCAGACTTAAAATTAATCTTTTTCTTAAACCATGGACAACAATGGAAGAGGTTTGTTCGAAAGACATCATTGATAATTCATAACTGCATTACTCGTGATTATAGATTTTGATTTATAAAAAAAAATCCTGTGCAGTGCATAGTTCCAAAACTGAGTTTTCAATATGGTTTAGATTCTGACCATTGTCCACTTGATATCAAAAATCGGAATGCCTTAACAAGAATAGTGGTCAGCATTAAATGCAGAGAGCTCTTATAATATTAGGAGGCAGGCAGTGAGAGAAGGAAGTTGGTTCTGTGCTTGCTAGTCAGCTGTGAATAGAGCGTTAGAAGATGAAATCACCTGAGAGAGTGTCGCATTAGGCCAGCTAGTACTGAGTATGTCTAGAAGGGTCAAAAATGTAATTCGACTATTGCTTAAGGAAGATCACGTGATACTACGATGGTTGCAATTTCAGTTTCTCTGAAATATAGAAGTGCTCCAATATTTCAAATTACTGTCTTGTTTAAAAAATAACATTTTTAAACCATATTTCTCATATATCATATATGGAAGTTTATGAGATAATATTTTTATGTTTCGTATTTTATTTTTATTGAAATTATAAAAACAGTAGTAATATAGAACGTGGAGAATGATGACATTGCACAGGGTAGTGACAGGATATTTCTGTAAGAAAAAAGATGAATGATAAAATTCAAATTGGCAAACAGGAAGGAAATGAAGCTCTTCTTAATTTCAATGTAGTGATCAATCTGCATCATGATAGATTTGCGGATTTTGGAGGATATTCCAAAAGTGCCACTTATCTTTTCATCGTGGATCCTTTTCAACAGAAATGTCAAACTCGTGCTGTTGGCATGGGACCTCCCACTTCAAATCTTCAAGGATGTCGTGCTGTCAATACCTCTATCTTCTCTGGGAACTTGATGAAATTTCTGCGGGATCATTTGATCTATTTTATGCCTTGGATCTGTGCCAGATTACCAAATAGGCAGAGTAGGCACCGGCCTATGGGCCCCACACCGTTTAATTGCCCCGCGACAACGGATCAAAATAATATTGATTTGATCTTGAAAGAAAATCACAATCAAGCTTTCTTAAATTGTTTCCAAAAGATAATTGAACCACCTCAAAGAAACGAAAACTTTACATTAAAGACTATACCGAAAATACTGTATTAATGTAATGTACCCACTAACAACTTAAAGTACATAAACGTGAGATTTATATTGCCTAGGGGCCTCCACAGGGTTTAATCCGGCACTGCCTTGATAGATAAGCAATGTGATAGAAAGCTAAATGCTTTAAGAGGGAATGGGAAAGTTTACTCAATGTGTTTTGCAGTTGACGTCTAAATTTATGATGGTATAAAATTATTAGTTACTAAATTTTTATTAGTTTAGAAACTGTTAGACAAAAATTAATGATAACGAATTCATTAGATCGTTAATTGCTAGTGTCAATATATCATGCACATCGTTAAAAAATGCGATTGTTTGTGTTTTGTGGCAATCAAACTTATAGGATTTCATCGAAAAGTATCTCATGAAATCTTTCATTTAACTACTGAAGGATGGTAGCTGAAAAATAAATTATTTCTTGAGAATCTCAGGAACAACGGTCACATGCGAGAGATGGCATATAGGTCTGCAGTGACAATAGAAACTGAGACTGGTAATCATAAAGAAGGAGAGAGAGAGAGAGAGAGAGAGAGAGAGAGAGAGAGAGAGAGAGAGAGAGAGAGAGGCGGGAATTAAACCTCTTATTTCTGAGAAAACAGTGAATCCTGTCACTGATGAGTGTTCAAAGTGGAACCAAATGAATTAACACGCATTATATTAAAGGAAAAATAGTATAAATCACTTCGTATCTCCATGAGCACTTAGGGGATTGATGATAGCTGTAATAGCAGCCAAAGGACTGCTCCCGCATTCAATATTCTGCAACTTCTGTAGGTGGGTGATCTAATCCCAAAAGATTCATTCAGCTGTTATCAAGGCTTTTAAAAGAACTGTAGTCTTCTTAACATATCAGAAAGCTTGTTTGGTTAACATCAGGATTATCTCAAGAAACTTCAGGGATCAGATATTAAAAGATCTAAATGGTATTAAAACAGCAATTAATTAAATAAATAAAAACTCCGAAATAAGATGGAAGTAGAAGAATTATTCAGACCTGAAATAAATTATTAAAAATCGTTGCTTGAATACAGCTTTGAATGTATTCCGGATTTGAAGATGAAAGATGAATCCAATGAAAATCTAGTGACCGTTGTCTATAAAAATGTGGAATTAATTAATCAAAATCAATCTTTAAAGCTTCAGACTAACGAACTGAAATGGGAAGTTAACAAAATTCAGCAGTATACAAGAGTACTAAAATAAACGGCTTACCACAAGAAGACATTTTGCAAGCTTACGCAGGATCCATTCAGAGGAAAACAGAGATCAAGACAATTTACATACAATTGCACAACAAAAAATGTTAATAATAAATGGATGGCAGGAGAAAAAACCTCAACAAGATGACAGCCCAATAATTTGGTGAATAACTGAAGTCCGTGTCCCTCTTTATTAACGAGCACTTGATCAAACTTAACAAGCAACTTATCAGACAAAGCAAAACAGAGCAAGTGGTGCAGTTAAGTATATGTTGGTAAGAGACGGTAAGTTGTTCATGAGGCGAAAGGACAACACAAAAGGGATACGTGATACGGAGAAGTGAAAAGTGATACGGATAAAAATACCAGACGAGCTCAATGAAAACAGTGAAAGAAATCAGCAACCAAAAACTGAATGTTACCAAAATGGGAACAAATGAAACATAAGGAATGAAATGTGCTATGGGGTGTACCCTGCAATCTATTTTAGCAATATAACAGATCATCACTCTCCACTATTGCATCTATCTCTACCGAATAGTAGAGATGTGAGCTATGAAGTTAGCAATGAAAACATCGCATAAATTATAATGCATTTGAGATGCACATAAGAAATCATCTACCAGACAATGATCTCTTGAATGTATATCAACTGTATGAGGAATTATCAAAATTGTTAAACGGGAAGGCAGCAAATCCTAACATATCGAAAAAAGAAGTGAAAAAAAAGCAACATCACATGCACTGGATTCAATGTAAAAAAAAATCCCTACAATTTAGTGTTTCGGAAAATTCCTATAAAAATATGGGTAAATTATTAAAGGAAAAAAACGCAAGTATACGTAAAAGAAAACTATATTCTAATAAAATTTCTTTCGCGTATGTACGATAAAATTAAAGAATGGAGGGTGGTAAATACCATAAGCGGCAATACAAAACAGAAAACACGTGAATTAGCAGAAGGCAATGACGGACCTCTGTTCTTAACGAAATGAATAATCTCTCTACTAACAATGAAAACAGTGATTTTGATACCCACCGCCCACTCACAGGGCAATGTACGCCAGTTACCTCTCGTGGATAAAGAATTCAACGAATCTATATACAGTAAATGAGGATGAAGTAAACAATGTAGTAATGAGTTTTTAAAAAAAAGGGGAAGGGGGAATATGGAATATGATAATATGATTGTCCAAAAATTACATATTATCATTAAATATAAGTTAAAGTTCTTTACACATATTATAAATAAATCTTTTGAACTAAGGGAATTTATAGAACACTTAAAGTCGGTTTCAGTCCTTATCTAAACAAGGTAATAGAAATGAAATTAGAAATTACAGCCCGATACCAACAATCTCCAAAGATATTGAAATCTTATAAATGAATAACTTTTTTTAATTAATTTTTTTTTAAATAACTACCTAAATCCATATCCTTCTACGCGCCTAATCAGTATGGTTTTGATCAGGACTTAACACTTAAAAAGCACTATTGGAATTTAAGAAAACAATTCATAACGGGATAAATAGAGGAATGTATACGGCATCTGTTTTTCTTGATATATCAAAGCGTTTGTGTACATCGTAGCTTACTCCTAAAATATGTAGATGCGGCACTAAAAGGGTTCGAAATGATGGCTTAAATCTTATTTAAATAACGGAAACCTATGAGTAATGGGAGCTTCATGAGCGCAACAAAAATAATAAAATACTGAGTAGCAGAGGGTGTGGTGTTAGGATTATCTTATTTTTAATTTATGTCAATGATTTCTGTGCGTGCAAACATTTTGGCAAAATGACATCGTTTGCTGCGATGATAAGGTATTAATATATACTGAAACGATCCTTGAGGAATTAGAAAACCGGATTCACCATGATATGTGGAATATAAGTGATCTAGCAATAATGTGACTGAAATTAATACCTATAAAATTAAACACATCCACCCACCCACCCACACACATATAGAAACGGATTGTACTGGTATTCAAAATTGTAACGAGTTTAGTCAAAAAAAAAAAAATCAATAACGTATTTGGGCCTCCATATCGACAGCAACCTAAAATGGAATTCCGAAATACTCATTCTTAACAAACAAGTTGACGTTCTTAATTAACAGAATATATTATGTTAAAAATTTCGTCAATGCAGCATTTTTCATACTATTCGTGGGTAAATTCTTCACTGCAATATGGTATTACTTGTTGTAGTTGCGATTACTACAACAATCTGCGTCCTTTGATTCAAATACAAAGTAGAATAATCAGAGCTACACCCTTTACTAATTTCTTCGCATATTCAACTAGTGGCTTGTTTGCCACTCCACTCCACTCTTAACATTTAAGACTCGTAGAGAAAAGGCACCTACTCTACAACTCAATCCACCAACAACAGCGAACCGCATCATATACACCAATGCCATTTACTGCCCACTACCACCACTAGTATTTTCACAATCACAAACATCCATGCCTACGGCGGGATTTGAACCCGCAGCCTTTTGGCTGGAAAGCGGATACGCTAACCACACGGCCAACCGGATCGGCTTGGGTTACTTTGGATTACGTAAACTATGGTTACATCATGGCCGGAACTTGCTAGTAGTTCTCAAGCCAAACATAATGCCGACTTTTGTTTTAAACGTCTATGACAGGAAATAACTAGAAACGTTATATATTGTGTCAGTTATATGTTGTATGTAACATGTACCCTCACAGATACAGATACTATTACCGTGACTGTATCACCTATATTTGCATTTTATAGTAACTAGCATAGCTACGGCCCTTGGTTACACGCAGTGCACATTTCAATTCTAGTTTATTTCCATTTTCTATTCTTTATTCCTAAATCTTTTCTATAAACTATCAATCTTTATATTACCACTTCAACAGTAACTGTAGGGTATATTTTTATAATATATATATTATTACTTTTTTCCATCTACCATTACACGTGAATTGTTTAAATACATGTTGCTTTACTGTTGTGTTATATTTTCATTTGCACCACTTGTTTTTAGTGTTAATAAATTTTAAAATTTTCTTAAATTGCATGTAAACAATCTATTTACTATCTAAAAATCTTAACATCTACAGCAAGCAACCTTCAGGTCACGAATAAGGATTTACTTGCTTTCTTTTCCAACCGACACGAACATGAGAAATTGAAAGGGAAAAAAGTAAATTCTTCACAAACGTAATTCTTCTTTCACTACGCATTATTCCCGCTTCCTATGCAGGATCCGCGTGTTACTTAGATGCGACAACTTGTTAGTACCACTCCCAACTGGCTTGTTGCCTAGTCTACCGCTGGGAGGGGATATATTTTCGGCTGTAGAAGCGTATGTTCAAGGGGCCGGTTTGCCTGCTTGTGGGATGAAAAACGCCAGATAAACTGGCGGAAAAAACCCTACTGGCCGCGCCCAAGACCGGCTATCTTGGCTATGTCTGAGGAATATCCTCAAGTTTCTCACGTCTTCGAAGGGAATCGAACTTGAGACACTCCTTCCTTTTTTAGTTTAGTAATTGAAAATTACTAAACTAAAAAATTTACTAAAATTACAAACCGCGCGGAAGAAATAAGCAAAACGTAATACAGAATAATAAAGTTATCGCAATTAATATTAATATGCTGATTCGGTAATGTAACTTCCACTCCAAGTTATACCCCACAATGTAGAGAGCTGAGAGCTAAGCGTTCCAAATTCAAGTCCTAATGGTTGTTTATTTAATTATTAGATTAGTGGCCACTAACATTTCAGTCAATGAGGAATGGTGTTGTTGATATACTTGGTTACAGGAATTACCAACGAGAAAAAAACTTAAGTGATATACATGGTCATGGATACAAGCTATAAAACTATATAAGAAATAAAACTATATTTCTTATATAAATGAGGATAAACGGAACGCTTATAGTGTTCTGAAGAAGATGAAGATCAATATGAAAGTATTTCTAAGCAGCTGAAACTTTCTTTAGTTAAATTCAACACAATTTACTCTTCTGTTATCTTACCTGTGCAGTAAAGTCCTTCCGTTCTTCAGCCATGCTTGCAATGCTGATCCACGTATCGCTGTTTGGGTCGTACTTTTCACAAGAACTCGTACTAGAAGTGAAATAGTCGGAGCCTCCCATAACGTACAGGAAACCATCGAGTGCAATACAAGCCAAAGCAATGCGGCCCTCATTCATTTGAGCAATAAGAGTCCACTGGTCAGTTGAAGGATCGTAACGCTCAGCTGAATCACAATGTGAATCCATGTCGTCTGATCCACCCACGACATACATAAGTCCGTTTAAGCCGGCAGCTGCGGGCTGAATTCTTCGTTCATTCATTGAGCTGATGACACTCCACTAGATTAGAATAAATCGTTTTATTAGATCATTACATTAATATTGTTACTATAATAAGAATGTTACTGCACTAGAGAATGTCTCTTCTCACGTAAACTCGTCTTCCATTTTGTGAGTACGAATATAATAATAATAATAATAATAATAATAATAATAATAATAATAATAATAATAATAATAATAATAATAATAATAATAATATTATTATTATTATTATTATTATTATTATTATTATTATTATTATTATTATTTTATTTATTTATTTATTTATTTTTTTTAAAGTCGCACTATAGTCACTAACGGGAAGAAAGGCTAAAGGTCACCGAGATAGCAAAGTACAAGCAAAATGAGCTGTAACAAATGCAATAAGCCATTAAGCGATGAAGGGGACTGGCCGCAGTGTTCCGGATGTAACAAAAAACAACACTTCCACTGTTCAGGGATCTCAGAAAGCACGTCGAAAGCAAAAGGAGCTGTGAAACGGACCGAATGGCGATGTCAACAGTGCCGTGGGAAAAAGAAGAACAAAGACAAGACACAAGGCTAAATCTCACTCTCTTCATAAAAGCTAACCCAAGCTTCGAAGTAGGTGGGATTAACTTGCCTCACTCATCGACAAGTAATCCTTATAAGTAAATGCAGAAATTAGTATGTATAATCATTCTTTCTCTTTCTCAAACATAAAAAAAAATAATAAAATAAAAATAAAATTCTGTATAATCTTCATTGTTAATATTAGAAGAAAATGTGTTGTAAATACATAATATAAAGGCAAAAAAATATTATTAAAAATTTTAATTGAAATCCAATGTAGGAATTGCAGCACTTAGTGCTGAAGTCTGTAAAATTATAAGATGCAATGTCACATAAGATGTTTATTGTATTTATAAATATTTTAGCAATCAATAAAAAATATTAATAATAATAATAACAACAATTATTATTATTATTATTATTATATTCACATAATTGATATGTGAATTTTGTAGTTCAAAAAATATTATTATTATTATTATTATTATTATTATTATTATTGTAAACAGTTATTGTTATTATTATTATTTAAAAAACTTTATCTACGAGAAAGTATTTGTTATGCATAATTGTGTTCATATAATGTATGTAATTTATCTGAGAAATAATAAAATGTTAAAAAAAATTATTCCCAACACAGCAAAAAAAACCAATAAATAATAACCAACTGGTGTCATCCTCAGATAAGCTTACATATAAGCTTCGACGATGAAAGCAAAGAAATTAGTTCTCGTCCAAAATGTATCATATGTAACCAAATGCATGTAATGTACGTATCACATGAAACCCAATGTATGTAATGTATGTATTATATGTAAACCAATGTAAGTAATGTAAATATCACATGTAAACCAATGTAAGTAATGTATCATATGTAAAGACATGTATGTAATGTATATAATTACTGTAACAAATGTATGCAATGTAAAAAAAAATTCTTTTAAATGTAAATCATGAGTTTACGCTGTATGTTTGTGAGAATAAAGAAATATAATATTTAGATTGCATATGTGTAAATACTGTTGTATAATCACACCTTTTCAAACTTGAAAATAAAAAAAAATAGTAAATTACAACATGTAATATTATACAACTTATGTAACTCTGAACAATATAATTGTAAATTATTATTATGATTGTTATATAAAAAACTGTTATCATCATTACTATTTAAATCTCATTAAATGTAGCACAAAGTGCTGAACCTTGTAAAATAATATACTGAATAGATGATCATTGTACATATGTAAATATTTGAAAGAACACTAAAAAAATTATTTAAAAAAAAGTTATGTGTATATTAGTTAACACTAATATACACATCACAAACCACTAGCATCCAATGACTACATCTCGTACATAAACAGTAGCAACAACAACACAAACAGTGAAGGCTAAATTCCGTTCTCTCTTCATAAAAGCTAACCCAAGCTTCGAAGTAGGTGGGATTAACACGCCTCACTCATCTACAAGTAATCCTTACAAGCAAATGCAGAAATTTGTATGTATAATCACTCTTTCTCAAACTTTAAAAAAAAAAAATAAAATAAATAAAATAAAATAAATAAAAATTATACAAAAAATTCTATATAATCTTCATTGTTAATATTAGAAGAACATGTGTTGTAAATACATAATATAAAGGCAAAAAAAGTATTACTAAAATTTTTAATTGAAATCCAATGTAGGAATTGTAGCACTTAGTGCTGAACTCTGTAAAATTATAAGATGCAATGTCACACAAGATGTTTATTGTATGTATAACTATTTTAGCAATCAATAAAAATATGTATTATTATTATTATACGGATAAAAAAAATTAAATGAAAGAAATAATCAAAAAGAAAAAAGAAGCCTATCACAAATGGTTAAGCAGTAAAAGATTAGAAAATGAAATAGAATATAAAAGAATAAGAGCCACAGCTAAAAGAGAAGTCAGAAAAAGACGTATCGAATCATGGAACACATTTGTTTCTAATTTAGAACATGATTTATATAAGATAAGACCCAATGTATATAAAATTTTGAAACACTTAAATGCATATACCAAAGAAAACATAAAATTAAACACTGAATTGAAATTAGAAGAATTTCTAAATTACTACACGGAATTGTGGACAGACAAATATTTTAAAAAAGACAACTGGCAAACAATTAACGAAAATGAAAAGGAAATAACTGAAGAAGAATTAGAAATCATCCTGAAAGAAACAAGAAAAGGAAAATCACCTAGAGAAGATAAACTAGGTTCAGAACTATATAAATATGCACGAACTAGAATCAAAGAAAGGCTCTTATTATTTTTAAATAAAATTTATTCAACTGGTATCCCCCCACTAGAATGGAAAAAAGCAATTGTGATTCCTATCTTTAAAAAAGGTAATAGAGGTGACCCTAAAAACTATAGAGGTATCAGTATACTAAATTCCTGTTACAAAATATATAGCAGAATCTTAAATAGCAAACTAATGAAATATTCCGAAAACTTTATTTTAGAAGTACAGAATGGATTTAGAAAAGGACGATCATGTATAGACCCGTCCTTTTGTCTAAAATTAATAATAGAGAAAAGAAGAGAATACAATTTAGAAACACATATTGCATTTATTGACTTTGAAAAAGCAGTTGAAAAGTTTAAAGAAACATATTATTTAACATATTAAAAGAAAGACTAATACCAAATAATATCTAAAACCTATCACAAGTATATATGAAAATAATCAAATACAAATAAGATTAAATCACGAGCTATCATATACGAGAGAGATAAACCAAGGGGTTCGACAGGGATGTCTCCTCTCAGCAACTCTTTTTAATATCTACTTAAATGAAATAATAATAAAATGGAATAAAAATTTACATCAAGGAATTAAACTTTCTCCTACAGTTAACTTAAACACTCTCCTCTTTGCCGACGACCAAATAATAATTACAAATTCTGAAGATAACTTACAGAAAGCTATTTTAGAGCTAAATGAGATAGCCAAAGATTATGGTATGATAATATCAACGGAAAAATCAAAAACTATGGCCTTTAAAGGACAAGATCCAGCAAGAACTAAAATAGTAATAGATAACAAGATCTTAGAACAGGTGAATTCATTCAACTACCTAGGATGTACGATCGCATATGAAAATGAAAAAGATATAAACGTAAAAATTGCAAAATATCTAAAAATAATAGGTGTAATTAACTCTATATTTAAACCAAACCTAGTTCAAAAACAAACCAGGCTAAAAGTATACAATACATTAGCCCTACCGGTCTTAATGTATGGAAGCGAAATCTGGACAATAAAACAAAAAGACAAACAAAGATTAACAACAGCAGAAATGAAGTTTATGAGAAAAATTGCAAAGTATACCCTATTTGATCACAAAAGAAAACAAAGAAATTATGAAAGAATTAAACCAAGAACCAGTAATAGAAAAAATTAAAAAATATAAACATAGATGGATGGAACACGTTCAAAGAATGAAAACAGAAATATTACCAAAAAGCAAGCCTTAAAATACAAGCCATTAGAAAAAAGAAAACCAGGACGTCCTCTTAAACGATTCAACGATGAGTTCTAAGGCCGGAACAGGCCATGCTAGGCCTAAATCCTTGATATGCATGATGATGATATTATTATTTCCATCAATCAGTCAAACTTTATTATTTATACATAATATTTATAATACATTACATGAACACAATTGTGCATAACAGATACTTACACGTACATAATATTTTTTAAATAATAATAATAATAATTGTTTATAGCAGACATGTCAAACACACGGCCCGTGGGCCGCATGAGGCCCGCCGACAAGTAATAGGCGGGCCGCCAAACTTTCTAAACCAATATGGTTATTGAACTTTTGCCAATACCGAATTAAATAAACATATTTAAAAAATTAACATTTCCACTTAAGATTATTTTATACGGCAAACTACTCTGCAATTTCTAAAGGAAATAATGTTCTCTTTGGCATTTCAAAAAGTCTTGTTACACCACTGCATAAATATTGAATTTCACCGAATTTTAACGAGCACGTCTACGTACGCACTACAGCTGACCACAGTAATCGGAGGCTAGCTGTTAGCAATTTTCAAGTCGTAAGAAAGTGTAGTGCTTTCTTTATAATTAATAAAGGATTTATAAAAATAATGTCGAAACCTTCAACCGGTATGATAAAAAACGATTAATTGAAGAAGAACATCGTAGTTTTCAAAAAAAAATGGGAGTTACAATATTTTTGTATTCAAGGGGGGAAAAATATGCATGATATGTAAAAACTCTATTGCAATTTGCAAAGAATATAATATTAAAGGCATTACGATACAAATCATAAAGAAAACAAAAAAATATGTTGCGAAACTTCGTGAAGATAAATTGTCAGAATTAGAGTTGACACTTCAAAATCAACAAACTGTATTTACCAAACCTATTGAAGATAACAGAGCTACGGTAAAATCCAGTTATTTTTTATCACATGTAATTGCAAGCAAGTCGATACCATTCACTGAAGGGGCATTTATTCGCGAATGTATTATTAAAGCAGTTGAAGTGTGGTGTCCTGATCAATTAAAGAAATTTAAAAATATAAGCTTATCTCGAAATACCATTGCTAGCAGAATTGATGATATAGCCGGGAACTCAAGGAATCAACTAAAATCAATAATTCCAACATTTCAGACCTATTCCCTTGCAACTGACGAAAGTACACATGTACGGATTACTCAGCTGTCTGTTTTTATTCGTGGATGTGATATGAACTTAAAAGTAAGTGAAGAACCTTTAGAAATTATTCCTATGCACGATACAACCACTGTAGTTGATATTTTTGATGCCCTTATAGAAGTTTTGAATGAATACAATTTACCATTAAAAAAGCTAGTTTATCTTGCAACTGATGGTGCTCCTGCCATGACTGGTGTTGTTAAAGGAGTTGTTACAAATTTAACAGAAAAATGCAAAGAACAAGGTAATAATAATTTTCAACATTTCCATTGCATTATTCATCAGCAAACACTATGCTGCAAAGTTTTAAATATTGGACACGTCCTACAATATGTCAGTAATGTAAATTATATTCGTGCATGTGGGCTTAATCATCACCAATTTAGTAACTTTCTAGAAGATATAGAAAGTGAATATAGCGATGTACCTTATTTCACAGAAATTAGGTGGCTTTCCAGTCATAAAGCTTTAAAGCGATTCTTCGAATTGCAGGACGAAATTACCATTTTTTTAGAATCGAAAAATTATGAATGTGAAATATTAAAAAAATGATCAATGGATAAAGGACGTGGCTTTTTCAGTTGACATTGCAAGTGACCTTAGTCAACTTAATCTTAACCTACAAAAGCAAACATCAAGTAGTTACCATGTTATTTGACAATATTAACATTTTCAAACAGAAATTATTACTTTGGCAAAAACAAATTCAAAAAGAAAATTTATCCCATTTGAATGTTGTCAATCATTATTACAAAAATCACCGAAATTGAAATTTTCAGAATATGCCAATCAAATGAAGTTATTAGAAAATGAATTCGAAAGAAGATTTTTAGATTTTAAGAAATATTAAAATCAGTTTCGCCTATTTACTTCTCCTCTGTCGATTAATGTTGAAACTGTTGATGACAATTTACAGTTGGAATTAATCGAAATTCAGTGTGATTCTATTGAAACAAAAATATATGAGTGTCGGAATTCCAAAGTTCTATGATTATTTATCAGTCGATCGATACCCGAATGTGTTATGTGCAATTAGAAGTATTTTATCTATGTTCGGTAAGCACATATTTATGCGAACAACTATTGTCAACTTTCAAAAATAATAAAACTGCGGAAAGATCAAGATTAAAAGACCAGCATGTGCAAGCAATATTGAAAATAACTACAGCTCAACAAATTCAACCAAATTTTGAAGATTTCGTTAATAAACAACGTTTTCAAGTTTCTTCAAAAAATGATATGTAAATTTTATTTAAATTTGTATACTTATATTTTTTTGAAATATTTTATATGTATTTTTGAAACATGGTTGTATTTTGTACTTATATACTCTAATGTTAACATTAAATATCTGTTTCCTCTTTATTTCGAGATTTTTTTTTCTGTTGCGGCCGTCGGCTTGATGTATAATTCCTAATTTGGCCCTTGGAGGTAAACGAGTTTGACATGCCTGGTTTACAGTATATCTTATTATAATATTAACAATGACGATTACACATTTTTTTACATACTACTACTACTAATAATAATAATAGATAATCGCATATGCTTACGACTTATGTGTGAGATTACAAAATGAACGATATGTTTTGACCAAACATTCCAGTAACTCCAGAAATTCTGAATACAGTAGGGTACCTAAAATGCTCTAGTCAGTTGCATGTCACAAATTTACACCAGAAGAATAAAAAAGAACTCATCAAATACGAAGAAATGTTGTTTGAGGATAGAATGGAGGGCGGAGGGCATTATTTCTGTTGAATCCAAATCTTCACTGACCTGAATCTGTGTGTGTGTACGTAGAGAATTTGGTTATGATATTGATTCATCTCTTTGTTTAATCTCTTCCCTAAAGTGAAGTACACTGAATCCACCAACCAAAATTATGAAATAAACAAAGAAGCGTCTATATCATATTTTCGTGCAGACGCACAGATTCTATATTTTTTCACTCTTTAATGGATGATAATATAAAAATCAGAACACATATATCTTTTACAAAACTATAAAGAATGCTGATAGTTAATTAAAAATGCATGGCAAAGATAAAGAAGTGATGCTAAACACCGCATTTATAAACTCGCGATATATTCGTATAAATCCAGAAATGTCATTGAATACATAATATATCCAAGTTAAAAAACTTTTTACATATATATATATAATATATATATATATATATACAAAAACAAAAAACTACTAACCGTGCTCAACGTTTTGCGTGAGTCATTAGTAACAGAGGCTCGACCAATACTCTCCTAGCTAAACACCTTCCCCGTCCCTCTCCGTGGCCTCTTTCCACTCGCCATAACCTAGCGTATTAGGCGAGTATTGTCACCTCCAGTGCATATGTTTTCTGGCTAGAGGAGAAATTCCAGGTACTATAGGTAGTAGATGCTTCATTGCTCGATAAAATCTAACCCCATTGCTTTGTGCAGATCTGAAGTGGTATGCTTGATGCCTACACTTTCCTCTGTGAAAGGTACAGCAGTAAAACGGTTCAGAAAGCCGGTGGTAGTTAGTACATGAAATCGAACCTCATAGTATTGAATAGGAAGTTCACCTGAGGAGCTGGCAAATAATCCTTTTGCCACTTACATTTTCAGATAGTGCCTAAAGGGAGTATCTGAATATGGTGGTATTCAGGGAGAACTCTCAAGGCCATATGTTGAGAGAGACAAGTTTCCTTCGGGCTGATGTGTATGTTCCGATTCCTCATGTCTGTTGCATGCCATTCTTTCTATTTAACTCTTCTTACATTCAGAATGACGCCCAACATATTGAAATTTTACTGCTGATCAGAAATACTCACGTAAACAAAAATCAAAACAAAATATGAACTCCTAAGAAAACCACAAACATTAGAAATATTGAACAGGAATTTCTATATCCACATTCGTGAATAGTACAATAGTTTAAATTATACGCACCATTACTTACAGTAATCGAAATCAAACTTCTCATTTGTAATGGAACCACAGGTAGTGGCCTCAGTAACTATCGTCTCCCTCAGCTATCCGAACTTCGTCTTACGCAGTTCCTTCCAACCCAGGGAGGCAAATGAATTCACCAGAATTAACCTCCCATCTGCAGGATTGCTAAATCAAGAATTTCCTCCCTCCCATTCTCCAATTCTACTGAGATCGTTGGATGTTTGCTGTTAGCATCGATCTAACCGACATAGTCCATTTGCTCACCAGAATACAAAAAATATCTTCACAATCTCAGTAACATGTTCGATCTTCTCTTAACTAGCTCTCTCTTTCCAAATACACTGTACACGTCAGTACTCCACTTCGTAACTCAGAATTTAACCTCACCTGAAGTTCCTTTATTATAAAACAAGGTTCATAGTCATTCTCGGTCTCATATCTTTTGGCATTACAAAGGTCAAATGGGATGAATACTATGACTTTTACTCCTCCGTTTCATGATTAGATTACTTTTCGTTCTCCTAATATAAAAGACCACTATAACTGTATCTGCTAAGGAAGCCAATCCTTACCTAATCTAAAACAACGCTTAAGGATTGAAATATACTTCAAATCACCTTCAAATTATTTGCAGCATGCGACCTTTAGATATATCTGAAAACGAAACTACTACTACTACTACTTCTACTGAGAAACTCAATAGTTCAGTTTGCATAGACGACCGTCCATAGGTCGAAAAGTCCTGGGTTCGAATGCCATCATGCATATGAAGCACCTTTTCTTCCAATATACAGTCCACACATTTCTTAAAAAGAATTAGAGTTTATTAAACTAGAGGAAAAGAAAGCTATTGAATATGTACATTAGTGCAGTGTTTACGTTTGGAAGTGAGGCATGAGCAACCACTAAATTTCAGAATGTCTTGTGTGGTGGATATGTCTTCACTATCTGCACACCGTTGGATGATAGTCATTTCTTCACGGAAATCGTGAAGAAAACCACCGACTTTATGCTCTAATTAGGATTTAGATTTTTAAAAGCGTTTCGTGAAGGTCATAATACACATTTATTATTATTTTTAGTATAGATTTCGTAAGGAATATACTAAAGTCTACAGAAAACAACCAATAACTATTACAAGAAAGATTTATACGACACATAGGATTTGCACATAAGTATGAGCTGTCTGAAGGGTTCGATATACTTCTCCCATGTTGACCCTGTGACCCAGCTCATGATGGGTAAGTACATATATTGCATGCTTGAGTGAATGAAGGACGTCGCAAACATCCACTCGAAGGCAGGAGTAGAACCTCAACTCTTTTATTAGCGAGTGGATATGC
The DNA here is from genome assembly GCF_054136105.1 of Typopeltis vanoorti. Classification (NCBI taxonomy): domain Eukaryota; kingdom Metazoa; phylum Arthropoda; class Arachnida; order Uropygi; family Thelyphonidae; genus Typopeltis; species Typopeltis vanoorti. The sequence goes on along the minus strand of NC_143553.1, from coordinate 73,100,288 downwards.
TCGGCATACAGGGCCAGCGTTCATGGACATAAAATATCTCGAAAGTCGCAAATTTCGTTTCATCTGGTTGAATTCTAATTCATTCAATAAACATTATGACCATGGTACTTGACTAAATCACTTACAGCGAGATGGCAATTTTCCATCATATTCACAAATAAGATATCGATCTTTAATTTATACTTACTTGATTTGTATGGGGATCATATTTTTCGACTATACGACTTCGGTTGAACGTGATGTAAGGGTCTTTGTTAATCCCTCCCATCACGTAGATAGTACCATCTAGAATAGCACCAGCATGCATGTACCTGGAAAAAATTGTTAAAAAATGGCGTCAATCTTCATTTTGATGGGAATATTGTCATTTTTGGACATAGAAAGAGAGAGAAATTTAAGTTTTAGTTTTAACACGTAATCTGTAGTCAGTCTATACGAGAAAATGACAACATCCTGAAATTCCGTCATGAATAATTCAGATGATCACCAAAAAGGATGCGACTCTTCATATAAATTAAGTCATAATTCTCATTTGGGCCTTATGTGAATACAATGACACACACACAGCAAAGTGATACACTTGAAATGAAAGATGAAAAAAATTCGAAGTAAACATTAGTCTGGTTTTGTTCATTCTTTAGATATGAATTTAATCCATGTTTTATCCTTTAGATAAGTTTTCTAATCTCTGATGTGCTTATCCATGATTAAGTCAAGTGTAAGAATTATCAATGAGAAAAAAAAGGAAAAAAAAAACATCTTTCGTCTTTCTAAAAATTTTATCAAACGTTTCTCCACCTAGATCGCCATGCAGAACTAATATATTCTCTAATTAATGGCTACCCAGAGAATAATATCGGCTAACGCCTTTTTATTCCAATTCAGAGAAATAAGTGAAGCGGTTTCAGTTCCATATAAATTTGCAAGACTCAGTGGACAGTTCAATTTCTACTAGTAGTCAAACAGAGGTATCACTTTGTGTTCTAGTTTTAAGCAAGCAATTGTTCGTCAGTCAAGAGACTAGCAAACAATTACTGCCATTAATTGGTCGGTAACTTTAAAACGAGAGGTTATTGCGTGAAATAGTGTGGGTTCTACGGTCAATTTTCTTCACTTTACTGGGCGAAAAACCTCACTTTCCAGCAGAAACAAATACCTCCTTACTCGTGCTACAGATCGACTATCTCAGGAGGAGTTTGAAGAAAGCTTGAAAAAGTTGCTCTAGTCGGCAATTAGAATCGAACTTAGGTGGTCTTTCTTCTGACCGCCAAGCCTGAGGAAGCTAACGTCACTTGAAGTGAGGTATATAGTTCCTCAGAAAAATGTCGTTGATATTCTTTACGAAATTATTCGCACCAGATCTAATATTTTTTTTCTTGAATTCATTCACGCTAATTGCACACACAACATCCAACGGTAATCCATTCCAATCATGCACCACTCTATGAGAGAAAAATTTCGTCCTCACCCCTTTCCTTGACAGTATTCATTCTCAACTTCCATGGACGATCTCGCGTAATTTCTCCATCCTCCATAAAATGAAATTCTATATAATTCTTTCAGAAGTTTGTAAGTCTCAACCATATCACGTCTGTTTCTCCTGTTTGCTAGTGTCTGCAGCCGACATATTCTCAATCTCTCTTCATAATCCGTATTCCACAATCCTGATATTATTTTTGACATTCTCCTTTGCATTCTCTTCATCGTGTCAGAATCACCATGGAAACTAGAAATGCACGCAAATAGTCCAAGTGAGGTCTTATCAAGGCATTATAAAGACGGAAAATGACTTTCTTCTCTTTACTTATCAAGACTCGTTTCAACATTGCAATTATTCTCTGAGTTGTATTTATGAGCTTTGCTATACGACCTTTAAACTTCAACGTCCTATCTACTAAAAATCCAAGAATCGTAGTCTGATTAATTACTACTAGCATAATCCCACCAATATAATACGACAGTGGATATGTAATCACACCAAAGTGCATGACGTACATTTATTAACATTGGACTAACAACTTCCGTTTCCTCCTGCCCACAATTCCAGCCTATTCAAATCATGTGCAAATACTGCATATCAGCATCATTCCTGATTACTCTACATATCTTTGCATCATCAGTAAATAGCTGAATGTCGTATGTCAAATCATTCTCAATGCTATTAATGTACACATTAAATAACATTAGACCAATGATTGCTACTTGAAGAATATCACTTTAAGAACATAACATGAGAGAAAAATCTAGTCCTCATCCCTTTTCTTGATAGTATTCATTCAAGATAACATTCCAGTTACCTTGAATCTTGCAGAGCACACACACACACACAACATTTTTGATATTTGTCATTCACTCATTCACTCATCCACTTATCCATATCAATAGTCCATAATAGTCCATATTCTTCAGATTATGCAACAGTCTTCGATGCTGTATTCTGTAAAAAGCGTTGGCACAATCCAAAAGTATCATGGTGTATCCATTCCCCTTATCTACTTCAATGGCAACATTGTTATAGAATGTGAGCAAGTTGCTAAAACATGGCCTTACTTTACCTAAGGAACATGCGTTCCTTCAGTAAACGCATGTTGCTCATTGAAATATAAATAATCACTGTCAACCGATTTCTGAATGGAAGCTATAACCAATTTTTCCAAATATTCACCACTATTCCTGAGATATTGATTCGTCCATAGTTGGATACATCGGTCTTTGCAGCACCCTTGTGCAATGGAATTTCTATACATTCCTTCCACTCGTGTGAAATCTCCCTTGTTCTGCGAACCAAATTATATAGCTTGGTCAATGGAAAACCCATTTCAGCTAAATACTCTTTTAGCATCCATGCTGATATTCCATCAGTTCCTATTGTAGAAATCTTATACAGTTTGTGCAACAGCTCTAGTACTTTCTCCTCATACGCATAGGTTTCCTCATACAGTGAAGAGGTAACGGTGAGTTTAATGTTGTATGTACCAGGTTGATAGCTTTTAGAAAAATGGCTAATAATTGGTTGAATAATACATTTTGCATGACTCACTCGTATACTATCTGCATTCAGAAGAGAGTTATTCTTTCATATTCATTCTTTCTTTAATTTGCAGGATATCGATAGAATTCTTTTGGGTTATATTTAACTTCTGGAGCCAGTTTCGTTTCGTACTCAGGCGTATCTTTCCGTACAACACTTGTGACTCCTTGTCTGCTGCTTATAATAATCATATCACTCTTATACACGGTTTTCCTTCCTTATCTTTTTCTTATGAGTCTGTTATTTAATTAGACTATATCGATTTTCACCGTACTCTATCTATTCGTCTACCTCTAGAGACATATTCTGATCTTGCATCATTTAAGTATTTTTTTTAAACACTTCCCACTTACTGTCAATATCCTATCCTTTCTAACAACTGACACTATGGCACAGAACCCAGCATACTCCTCAGGTGGTCGTAATTTTCTGTTTTGCAGATCAGCATGTAACCTTTTCTGAATGGAACATAGATAAACTTGGACACCTCCCTAGAGATTACCTCTTGATCACTGTCTCCAACCTCCGACTGGCGACAGTGATTGCGATGCATTTCTTCGTCATTTGCAACCGATGCACGAGGTCTGTAACCACACTCCAATATGATTTGATCTTGTTAGACAAGATCAAATGGCTTCAAACTCACTGCCACATGAAAAACTGTTACTAGTATCGCAGTCATCTGATATCATTAGAAGCAAACTCCCTTCTCTCCTATACTATATAAAACTACTATACCGTTTACACTCGATACCACGTAGTATGTCTGCTTCTGATAGCTAGGTTTCACTAATACCCATAATATGAGTTCTAATATATTAACCAAGGCAACAACCTCTACTCTTCTGTTTCTGATATAAACCCAAACTATCAGAAAAAGATTTCTCGATCCTCTTTCCTGTCTGACGAAAAAGGCATTGTAATTCATTCACCCCCATATAATATTATATTTTGCTATTCGCCAATAATATTATTATAAAATTTCATTACACATCGCCCAAGAATGATAGTCGGATAATCTATTTGTTCAGTACAAAAAAAAGCATCATGAAGTACATGAAATATCAGACACGTACACATGACACTCAGTCAAAACTGTACAACTAAACGTTAATCTGCCAAGAAAGGGAAAATTTTCGATTAATTAATTTTAGAGGAAGAAATGCTTTCTGTGCTGTGGACAGAAATAAGCGGACAAAGAATACTCTTACTCCAATGGTATGAACACGGTAAAGAGAAAACTTGCGATTGTTTATTTAATCACCTACGCAAAGTATTATACCAACCTTGAGTAATACATTTGTGAGATCGCACTCCACGTAAATGTCACTGTGTTGAAACGGTGACAGTCACCTTTTAAACCTGTTTTGTTTCCGGCACCGATGGTGTAGATGTCGAATTCGACAACAAAGCATAGTTTGCAGTAATGACTATCAGGAGTGTTCAGGTCAGGCACCTTGACAGAAAAAAAAAATACCATACGTTGTTCAAAGAAAGATCCTTAAACTAAGCCAACAAATATGTCAACACCAATAACACAATTCAATTATATAATTCCTTACATGTACTGTATATTAAACATTGCAAATTATGTTAGTGTCTGCAAATATACCTCAAGCCATTTATTGGCCCTGCAGTCATAAACTTCGACAGCATTCACACCAGTGCGCTCTCTCCATCCACCGATTACAAAAGTTAATTCATGCGGTATCCGGGGTTCTATCATTTCCTTGTTCGCAAAAGTAGCTCCTTCTCTAAGTAGATCATCCAGTATCTCACCAATGTCTCTGTTTTCCTTCACGCAGAAATGGGCCATAATGTTCTCAACGATGAAGCGTTTTTCAATCAGTCCAAATCTCACGCATTCGATCAATGGGACGATGAATTGTTTTCGACATTCGAGAGAGTGGTTGAGCCATTTAACAGCGGCTTCCCATACGAACTTCTCTTCCCTCACGTTTAGTTGATTATTCTTTAAAAGTGTAACAATATCATCGATGGGAAGCTCCAGGAATTCTTCACTAAGTTCAACAACATCCGAAAAATTTTTCAAGATAAACCTGTGGAAACATCGAAAAATGACTAAACTACTTCAGAAGCAACAACAATAGCAATAAAATTCTTATTATTCATTAAAAAATATATATATACATATATATGCTTACATCAAACTAGATGTCTTCAGTGAAGGACTGTTGTATGTGCAGCTGGATTTCCAAGTGTCAATGCAATTCTCTGAAGTCAATTTGACCTGCAGAAAATTGGAGCAAGATTGCAAAATACCGGAGATATTAAATTGATTGGCTGCAGGCAAAAGCTCCTTCACACTCTCGAACGATGAGGGGATTTGTTGAGTGTAAGCATACTCGATAATCCACTGAAGGTGTTTTCCAGAAACACCAGGAATTGTGATATCTTTACGTTCCCGTTTGCTGAGATTGTTCTTGAAAAGAGCTTTAAAATATTGACTGCAGCTGGCCATTATGCACCTGTGAACTTCGAATGATTGTCCATCTTCGGTTTTCAGTACGGCATCGCAAAATAGACACTCTTTTCGAAATTCATTAATAGTGAGAAGTGCTCGCATTGCTGCCGATTCTTCTTCAACAAAAGAAGATTTTGCCATTTTTCATTGAAAAATCAGAAGATATGGCACTATTTACCTGCAAATGTAGAACACCGATTAAAATAAAATTTGGCTGTTATTATTACATAAAATTAATTCTAAACACATAACAATGTTAGATCTGATTTAGATGGTCGGTGTGAAATATTTAACATTCAGTTATTGTTATTTTAGTCCCGATTTCTGTTCTAAATGGACAACGCACTGCCCAGTGGGTGGTCCATTTAGAACAGAACAAGTGGGACACTGGTATTAAAAAATAACTTTTACTGTGAAAGCAATTTCATACTGCCTTTCTGCACATTTTAAGATTTACTCTGATAATATATGAACAGGTTTCTGTTAAGAAACCTGTTCTGAATATTCCGTAAATATAATTATAAATGGTTTATATAAATAAGTGAATGTAAATTATATTGGTCTGAAAATAAAGCTTTTTCAAAATCTAGAAATCATACTAGAAATCAGGAGTAGCTATTACCAAAGAGATATCTGCAGGGTGTCGAATGATATTATCTTTAACTGATAGAGACTAACTGCCTTTCCTAGGCGAGCTTTCGGACAAGAAAGCACTCTTCGAATTTCTGCAGAAAATATTTTTGGCGCTTCTTTCTTTCTATTCTAGAAACGTGGTCATAATTAGGCTTTATTGCTAAATTGTGTGACGGAATTATTCCCTACTCTTCCGAAAATGAACTCTTACTTGCTGAGATTCGTATGCTTTTTTAAATGCTTTAGCATTCTTCTTGTTAATATAATGCATATTTCGCTTGCACAGGAAACTCGTCAGTTCCTCAGAGAAAGAAAGAAAGAAAGTGAGAGAGAGAGAGAGAGAGAGAGAGAGAATTAAGTACATCATAGTAACAAAGGTGTAGCAAGCAGCGAACTGAACAGTCTTATTTGTAGCAAGTAAGCAGTGTCTGGGAAGGAGGATTTCGATGTATGTTAATATCTGAATGGAGCATGATAAAACAACCAAAAGCCATTCAGCGAAGACTAGTGGACACTATTTTTCATTTTATTTTTAAAATAAACCAGCAATAAATGGCAAATACTTGCAGACAGGGATTATATGAAATTTAATTTAACTCAATGTTTTTATTAACAAAATCGGGTAGCAAGCACCAATAAGAATATGAGTGCAAATTTGATTATTTTAATATGATTTTAAAATACAGAATGATATATAAACAATAAAAGGTAGTGATAATAAACAGTAAGTATGCAATAAATATTTGCTGACAGGAAATATGTTTTCCTCATTTCTTGGGGTGTACAATGTGAAACGAAAAGTTGAATTGACCGAAGCAGCTTTCGGTCAAAGATAGAAATTTCTGAATTTCTATACCACCAGCCCCCGCAATTATTTAAAATATTCATTATAAATGTAAGTAATTTGAAAGCTGTTGAAATGGATTTGGTACTCTAATTTGAAAAATAACACAACTTTTTGGATTATATAAGAATTTTTCGTACAATATATTGCTGGTAGATTTTTTTAAATTTTTATTTGTTTCCAGAAGAAAAGAGTCTTGCTGTTTTCCATACAACACCGGCGCACTGTCAGTTTGAGAAGTCCGTAGGCAAAGATTTTTCGTGTCCTTCACTGGAGTAGAACTCAGCTCTTTTTAACCAAAACAAATTGTCGTTATCAACTGAACCACTAACACTGTAATTTTCATTTCTAATTAACTCGAGAATGTTATTGTATACTGTGCGACCACAGATGCGAAACCCCTCGACACTTCTGCGCATTGCAGAAGAAGGCGAATCCATTCCGATAATAGGGTAATCAATGCGTTTCGTAGGAAAAGTGTTTTTTTTTATTATTATATATCGGAAAGTGGTAACTATTCTGTTTGTACAACAGTTGGAAATTTTTACGTATAAAGCAAGTGATTTCGCTTGTTGATGGCGAATTAGCACATCGCTTTATTCCCTTCTTCCCTTCAACATGAATTGGATCTTCTCAACAATCTGCCAGCGATGGCTCCGCTTCTGTGGATGGACAGTAGTGTCATCATGAATATTAAGCGCCTCCATAGTACAATTATAAGAATGACGGCACCTTGCACCCGTCGACTAGAAAAGAACTGAGTTCGATTCTTTTCGTTATGAAAAGAATCTTTGTATGGATATTTTTAATTGACGTGAGTTAGCAAACCTAATACGGAGGTAGCGGGAATTTTTCTCCTTGGAACTCGGATTTTTCAACCCGCCTACATGAGAATAAACACAACTTACAAACAATATATATACAATACTGATTGTGAGCGGTAGATGGTGTATCGTATAGTTGGAAGATTAAGTAAGGGAGACGGTGAGTTGTAGTGGAGTGGTGTGCCCTCGCACGATGAATCCCTGGAAGTGTCACGTAATGATAATAATCTTCTTCTCCTTATCACGTATTAAGCCTACTGGCCGGTTACAGAGCTGACTTGAGCTCTTCTAAGTCGTACAAAGCTCGAAACCGGTATGGGTAGTGATCATTGCTTTTAAAATGCATAGCATCATACATCTCCCGCAAGGGGATGTGCTTTACATTGGGAGAAAAATACTAAGGGATTAAGATCAGAGAGCTTAATCCACCTTTACCACGAGTTGCCTACATGGCACTACCATTAGATGCCTCAGACTTGCACTATGTGCAGGCGCAAACTCGACTAACTTATCTGTTCGCTCACTTGGAAAATAGGATTAAAAACCAAGTTTATATAAAATTACTTGGTATCTTAAATACCGTCCCGTTTCCTCAATAATAATAATATTTCCTTAATACATACCATTACACAACACTGACAGTACAAACGGCAATTTTTGAATTTCTTCTGTTTTGATCTTCCACACCCATTACTAGCAGTGAGATCTTGGACACGTATTTCATTTCTCGAACGTCAGTTCACTCGAAATCACACACCTTACTTGCTTCAGCCGTAATTCTAATGAAAGCAAATCACACTGAAACATTAACTTTTCGTGGTGAGTATCCGTACGTCAAGGAGGCTTGAAAGTAATACTAATAATTTGCTATTACGTACCATTCAGTATTATTACTTCATGATTTAGTATTATGAAAACTTAATCTGTTTCTAGGTGTGTTAAAAGGTTAGTGATGTGAAACCTTCATGTCGCTGTGACGTGTATGATGTCTAAATTCGCATTCAGATCTGTATATCTAAAGTCTATATGCATATATAAATTTATGTACTTTGGATGGAGAATTAATTTGTGTGTGTATGGCGGAGTAGAGTGGAGTGCCATCCCGCAAAGAGTCTTTGGAGGTGTCATGCAATGATGATGATGATGATGATGATAATAATAATAATAATAATAATAATTTTTTTTTTTAAACCAAAATAAAAATCTTTAATTTACAAAAAACACATATGCATACAATATTAAATCAACTACTTAACTACGCAAACCCCGAATGTATTCTACAAATTACAACTTCAAACAACAACTGTAGCTAAAGTTTCCCTTCAGTTATCATAAGCCAACAGTTATTATTCTATGTGGACAAAACTTCGAATTTCAGTTTCTTACTTCGTACAGAAATTTTTATTCCTTTTTGAATTCACACAAAACTGTTATCAATGCACTGCTGTATGAAGATGATCCCATTATATTCCGAGACGAATGATGACCTTCAAAAATCGATTTATAAATTAAACAAAATAAAACAACAATACAATTTAAAAATTTTACAAAAAAAAAAAAAAAACTCATGGCATGGCATTTAAAAAACGAGACCATGTTAGATCAAAAAGAATCATAGAAAATAAAATAAAATAAAATAAAATTTTATTTTATTTTAATAATATATAATAATAAATAATAATAATAATAATAATAAATAAAGTATTTTTAGTTTACTATGGTAGGTTTACCAAGATTTATGAAAATTCTGTAAAAGAACAGCCTATATAGCAGATAGTGTATATGGAAATATTCGCAATTTCGAATATTAAAGGTATCTTCCATAATATTCAATTCGTAAATGTTACACTTTGCAACCACAAATGATCCATTACAAGTTCAACTTCAATATCTCAAAAAGTGCACTGAAAAGTTTCTCTATTAAAAAGTAAGCAATTAACTAAAACATTCAAGAAAAATACTCACAGTGATTTTCAAATCAAATTTTGAACACGAAATATGCACAACGGCCAGTGTTGACTTCAAAGTAGTGACTACTTTATATAAGCGAATGGAACTGTTAGCATAATGCATACAAGCTAGAGTTACTGGATTAGGCTTAACCATCACATGCAAGAAATGATAAAAACTCATATAAGTATTAATATAATTAACATATATTGATATGAACCAAAGACTCTTTAAAACCACAATACATACACTTCCCTTCCAAATTCAGTTATTAATCGTATGGTACAGATTAAAATCGCATTAAATTTTTAATTAGTACCTCGTAAAATAAAACAATTACACCACAGTAGTGCCACCTACTAACCTTCTATCGAAGAAATATAAACACTAATTATAAATTAACAGAACTGAAAAGTATTTGAAATAATATCATGAGCTATTGCGTTTGCCAGAGCGTGCGTAAGATAAACATTTATTTCATAATTTATTCTGATATTAAAAGAGAAAATATAGTGCATGATTGAAATATGATTTGTTTTTCGAATTTGAGAAACAAATTTGCCAAACATGATAAGCAGTTGCAATTTTTATTCGCCGTGTTTTTTGTAATGAAGTAATGTAAATGATTGCTAATTAACACAATATAATACTACTTTCAGGAATCATTTGAACTAATTAATAAACACGATATTAAATATATTAAATATTTAAATAATATTAAATATTAAATATATTAAATATTTAATACATATTAAATATATATAGAAGTTTGTACTACCAAGCAAGTCACTTATAGCTTTCATTACGCAACTGAATTTCTGACATTTCTTCTTTTTTTCTTAAGCTGTACATATAATACTACATTATATATATTTTTTAAAATATCAGCTAACGAATTTTATTACCTTATTGGTGAATCTAGGTCGTTTATCCCAAATCTATCTTTTGGAGATGATGGGCCATTTCAATCTCTACCCGGAGCCAGTCAGAGAGCTGGTTCAACTATCACTAAGTATAAACGATATCCGATGAAGAGACGACTGACAAGTGTCGCTATCTCTTTGTGCCTAACCCTAACGCAACAGTTATTGACTGAAATAAATACTGTGGATTCAACGGACGACAAACCCGAGTTTCCGGAGGAAAAAAAAAGCTTGCTGTCCATAAGGTCGACTAACTAGGGATCCAGTGGAGAAAGGCTCAGAAAATGTTCATCCAATATATATATATATATATATATATATATATATATATGTAATATACAGAAAGTAATGTAATAGACAGAAAGACTACTGATGTCACATCAGTAGTCTTTCTGTCTATTACATTGCTATATGAAAGGGAACTAATGGAGTTTTGCTTATATGATTCGTAGATGGAAACTTGATGGCACTACCACAGCAGGAAAACTCCCTGTGAAGCCAACGACACTCACTGATCGAGATAGACGAGCTCTAGCTTAGAATGTTTGAGCATTTCTCAGAATGCTGGGAATGCTCAAAGACTTTTTGTAGCTGCTCAGCACTACAAAAAGCCGCATATCTCTACCCACCCCAACCCCAAACGACATTTACTAACTGAGGTCTTTCACACCGTTCTTGATGAATCTAAATGATTCTGTAGAACTACGAATTGTGCTTCCAAGTGTTTCAATGTGATGGTTTTGTTTGGATCTGGAGAATAATAGGGAAACAGCCGGTTCCGGCAGGGATAGATAATTCCAAATGTCAAATTTGGTGGAGACTCGGTAGCACTATTTTGATTTTTCAGTTGGAAGGGGCTCGGTCTTAGTGGTTCAAAACCATGATGTCTGATGGATAACTATACATACCGGACATCTAGGATAATTTCATGCTTCCGACACTGTGGTATTAACCCTTACACGTTTGAGCACGACAATGATGTATCTTATTCTGTACTGCATGTCCGAGACTAGTTTTCACAAAACACCGGTGAAGTGTTAACGTTCAGACATCAACGCTATCGAATATCTTTGAGGAAAAAATTAGAATACCGAATTGGCTCCAGACAACAGCGGCAGTCATCAGCATCAGCAAAGTGGGGAGCTTGGAGAGAGAGAGAGAGAGATGGAAAAATTTTCCTATTGCGACGCATTAGAAATTCGTTCAAAGCATGCCTCAAAGGGTAGCTGCTGACATTGAAGCCAAAGGTGGTCCAATGCATACTAGAAAGGCAATAAAACGCATTTTTGGCCACATCTAGGTGTCTCCAAATACTTTTTTCAACTGTGTATGCACTGCTTGGAAAAAAGTCAATGTATATCCCCATGCGCAGTATGCATCGTCCCATATAAAGTCACGTGTATGTATCTAGTATAAACTGAAGGAATATAATCAGTGGTGAGATATGGAACTTTTAACAAAGGGCTCGCACCGTCGAACAAAAAAAAAAAAAAAAAAAAGCCTAACTTAGCCCTTATAAACTTATATTTTGACTTTGTAGAGCTTCAGACAGATATGATAATTCCTGTAGAATATCAATCATTAATGCTAGATCTAAAATTCCAAATTGATAAGTCGGTTTAAAAAGTCCTTATATTTATCGTTCGATGCAAAATGCTTGCATAAAACTGGATAATTTCGCCACAAAGCAAGAGCCGTTCGTAAACTGCAAACTGCCCATCGTGGTCCAAACACACGGCCGATCTTTAAAATTTCGATACGAAGGTCTTTTGCAATCGTATTTAATTCTCGTTGATTTTTTGGTGATTGATGATGAAAAGCATATAATTTATCCATAAATATTTGAAAATGATTTATTTCGTTAATGTTTTTTTATCGAATCATCTAATGCTAAGTGTAGACGATGACCGCAATGCCAAATCACAACGTTGGGAAATTTTTGTAGAAGTTTGATTGCAACACCTTTGTTTCCTAACATTACACAAGCTCCATCAGAACAAAATGCAATGATATGATTTTTTATATAGTTATCAGAAAATCCATATGAATTTAAAGTAGCAATTATGGTAGCATGTATACATTCCACAGTGGTATTTTCTAGTTCTACAAGATTATTAAACAAGAACAAGAGGCTCGCAAGTTTGAGGAAAATTTAACAAAGGGCTCACGCGAGCACCCGCGAGCCCCTTATAGCTTACCACTGAATATAATGCTCCCAAGTCAGTGCAGCTTTGTTCGGGTGAATTGGCTGCGAGAAGGAAACTGACGGAGTCGAAAGAGGCTCTGTGATAGGATGCCATGTTGCAGACTTATCTGAAGCGCAAATTGTTGACAAATTGGGCAATCCCAGGTGAACAATGAGTGATATCATACTGAGATGAAAGCACAGGTAGTCAACTGCAAATGCAACCCGCAGTGGAATACTCCCACACTCACGAACGTCACCATTCGTTGCTACAGAAGGAAAATATGCAAAAACAGTCATTCGTCGAACGACACTTGGAATGAGTAGTTCCGAGAATCGACTGGAACTTAAATTTTGAGTGGAACGCTGGTGAAAATTAATGTTAATGGGGAAAAAGTTTTCTATAATTACTTATTTTTTGTAGAAATAACTAAATTTTGGTTCTTTCTGTCCACGTTTATCTCTGCTGAGGAGCTATTATTATTATTATTATTATTATTATTATTATTATTATTATTATTATTATTATTATTATTTTACCAACAGAAATCTGAGAGACTCCATTCTTACAGCAAGCAAGAAAACAAGGCCGACAACAACCATCCTAACTGATAAGAAACTCCCAACACCAATCTATATAACGGAATACTGGACTCCATACTTCAAAAATCTTCTATACCAAGCAAGGAAGACAAAAACAGAGAAAAACTACAAGTTCCTGTGGACTAAGAATTCCCAGATATTTTTGAGAAAGAATGAAAACACTCGAGTATACATAATTACAAGTGAATCCGACTTACACAGCCTACCAATATAAAACACTAACTTTTCACATCCTTAAGAATAAGAGTAGAAGTCATTTAAGAACTATATAATGGACATTTCAAACATAGGCGAACATATCCAGTCAGACAACATAAACTTCATGGTCTTTGACTCTTTGAAGAAATGGTCAGACAACATTTCCATCAACACCAACTTCACAATCATACACACAAACATAAGAAGTATAAAAAAACACTGGCTTACATTGATAACACAGCTCAATTATACCATGATAAACCTAGATGCGCTAATACTGACCGAAGTTGCAATAAACGACACAGAAATTTACGCATACAACATAAATAATTATCAAGCCTACAACTTATGTAGACCAAACAAAAGAGTAGGTGGCATTGTGGCATTTATCAAAGAAAAATACAATGTGACAGAAAAACAAACTCACTTCGGACATGCGGAAACACTAATTTTGGAACTCACAAATAGCCACAATAGTATCAAATACACAATAAACAGATCCCCAGATAATATTCCCCTCAGTTTTCTTCACGAGTTAGAAACATGGCTAAGCGGCATCGAACCGCGTAAAACACACAGGCTCATCCTAATAGGAGACATTAACATAAATACTCTTGACTACGCTTCTTCAACTACTAACACATATCTTGATATAGTAAGTCAGTACAACATAAACCCTACCATTAACTCCCCAACAAGAGAAGAAATACTCAATAACTCACTAACACAATCATGCATTGATCATATCAACATATGGGTTCCCATCCATACATATACATAATCAGTAATTAACGTAAAAATTGCCGATCACTACTTTGTCTCAACTTCGTTTTATTACGTTTCGTACCCCCACTCCCACCACCACAAAAGTCGACAAAACTTGATCATACTAAAGAGCATTGTCGATAACCAAGTAAAAAATACAGACTGGAATTCCCTACTTAAAATAAACGATCCTGTAACATTATACGAGAATTTTCAACTAAAGTTCACAGAAATATAAAAAAAGCAACAAAACCTACACAAACGATGGATAAATGACGACATACTAATACTATTACTGTAAAAGAAAATCTATGGAAAAAACTTAAAAAGTCACCCAGCAACACACATTTACAAATCTTATACAAAAACACAAGGAATAAACTAACAACAAAAATTCGTAGGGGAAAAAGACACTACTACTTCCAAAAATTTATGGAATATAACGGCAACATTAAGAAAACATGGACTAAACTCAAAGAATTAGTAACCCCGAAAAAAGAAAACTTCAGCACAAGATTTTATTGCAAAAGCTTCGGTCAGGACACAAACCAAGAGGAACTAGCAGACTCATTCAACCATGCTTTCACAAACAACATCACATAACTCAAAAAAGAGAAACTACCAACGATCAACAAAAAACTACCGACAAAAAGTCAACAACAAACGATGTATTTTCTACCCATAACAAAACAGGAACTGAAAGAAGCACTCCTAAAACTAAAACCAAAGACCACTCCAGGAATAGACAAAATAAAACTCACAGACCTTATAACATACTTTGAACAAATAAATCCAACACTTTTGAAACTCGTGAACATAATATTCGACACAGGCATTATTCCACAACAACAAAAAATGCAGTAATTACGCCAATATACAAACACGGCAAAAGAAACGATACCCAGAACTACAGACCAATAGCTACACTACCAGTCATCTCAAAAAAATTCTAGAAAAAATAACACACGCCAGACTACAGAACTATTTACAGAAGTACAACATCATCTCACAAAGCAATACGGCTTTCAGAAAACAAAAAGAACCATTACTTTATTAGAAGACATCGCGGACACAATAAACAAAGCTGTCGACAAAAACAAGTAAGCATTTGACACACTCGAACACGACATACTACTCACCAAACTAGACTCGATAGGTATAAGAGTAACACTGCATACATGGTTCAAGAACTACCTCTCAAATAGAACACAAGTCACATTAACAAAAATAGGTACATGTCACAGTCGGAGTATACAAGTAAAACACGGTGTGCCTCAAGGTGCCATATTATCACCCACTCTATTCAACATATACATTAACGATGCTCATAACACATTCATAAGAAGTCAAATATTTCAATACGCAGATGACACTGCACTACTAGCAATCCACACAGACATTAACTCAGCTCTCTGCAAAGCACAACAAGACCTAAACGAAATCACAACATACTTCCACCAAAACGCAATTCTAATCAACGCCAACAAAACACAGATGCTGATAATACACAACCCAAGATTCATACGCCCTGCATCACTATCAATACATTGTCACACATACCGCTGCATTAACAACAAAAATACCTGCCGATGTTCCGAAATCAAACCTGTAACACACGCAAAATACCTCGGTCTCTATATAGATTCCCACCTTAAATGGACAAAACATATAGAATACCTACACACCAAACTCCGGATCATCGCAGCAAAACTCTTCCAAGTTAAAGACATTATTCCACCTAACATAAAAAAACTCCTATATCACGGTATCTGCGAATCCCTACTCAGATAGGAATAACAGTCTATGCAAATACATCAAACAGCCACCTAACAAAATTAGAAACACTACACAGGAAAATCGTGTCAACAGTGATCTGTACACCTTATACGCAACAACCAATATCCGACAAGCACATGGCGATACATAGAATTCTGAGCATTAAAAACCTGAAAAACTACATGACATTAACAAGGAATTACTTCAACATCACCTATCGAAACAACAGAGACACATATCGTGTAACACGACCTACAGCAACTCTCCGCATCCCCATACCCTTCAACAACTCATATGGTTCTATTGTGAGATCACATCAAATACCCACGCAACTCAACAACCTACCAAGGAAGTTAAAACACGTGGATAACTACAGAACATTAAAAAACGAACTCTGGAAAATATACCAACAAAGTTAAGAAACCATTAACACTAATATATACATCACAAATCACTAGCATCCAATGTCTACATCCCATACATAAACAGTAGCAACAACACAAATAGTGAAGGCTAAATCCCACTCTCTCTTCATAAAAGCTAACCCAAGCTTTGAAGTAGGTGGGATTAACTTGCCTCACTCATCTACAAGTAATCCTTATAAGCAAATGCAGAAATTTGTATGTATAATCACTCTTTCTCAAACTTTAAAAAAAAAAAAATAAATAAAAATAAAAAATAAAAAATTATACAAAAAATTCTGTATAATCTTCATTGTTAATATTAGAAGAATATGTGTTGTAAATACATAATATAAAGGCAAAAAAGTATTATTAAAAATTTTAATTGAAATCCAATGTAGGAATTGCAGCACTTAGTGCTGAACTCTGTAAAATTATAAGGTGCAATGTCACACAACGTGTTTATTGTATGTATAAATGTTTTAGCAATCAATAAAAATATATATTATTATTATTAAAAAAAATCATGATTGTTATTATTATTTTGTCTAGGTGATATTCAAAACTCGTATATTTCAATATGAAAAAGTAGAGAAACTCTAAAACCCAGGGAATTTACAGATTTTGTACTCCTAAATGACGAATTCTGTAAAAACGAATGTCAAGATGTTAAGTATTTCAAATGTGTTACACCTTATGAGTGTAACACATTTCAAGAGAATAATGTATTCCGTGAAAAGTAAAGAAGTTCCATTAATATACCTTTTAATGTGAAAAAACAAAAGCTCTTAACCGACAGCGCATTATTGTTAGAACAGGGGGGGGGGGGGTTGATGGCTAGATCAACCGGAAATTGTGCGCTAGAGAATGAACATGGAAGTTAAATTAAAGACAGCAAGAAATTATATACGTGGTTTAATCCATTATCCAAGTGTAAGCAAAACAAAGTTTGCGCCTGAAGTATTTTCGGGACTGTGGTAACTCGTGACTACGGCAACTCAAGAACATGGAAGTCTTTAACCTTCTTCAAACTTCCATAAGTATGACCTCATGTACCACTTGACTAACAGGTTTCCGGAATATTTCAAATTTAAATTCAGAAATATTCCGAATTAGAATCTCAATATGGATCCAATAAACATCCCCAAAACACTTTAGTATCAGATTATGATTGTCTAAATTAAGTCGAAAACAGCTGAGGATATGAGGGTAGTGTGTGTTGTGTTTCTTAATTACATTTTCTTTGGTCAACTATTTTTCTTAATAGTTAGATGAAAGATCAGATTTTATGGGAAGGAAATACCAACTGCTTCGCAATCATATTAGCTAATCTTTTGTACTGGAAAATCCTTTATAAACGTAATTCGTGTCCTTTAGAGGACTTCAGCGCATATCTTTCAAACGTTAGGCCATCGTTGAGAGAGATTGAGTTACGGAGTCTAGAAGTGCTTAAGAAATTACCAACTGAAACAAAATGAAATCAAACATAGTACATGGGGAATTTCAAAGTCATGGTTTTCTGTTCGAGGGAGGACAAAGAGAAGTGAAATTTCTAAATAAATCAAACATGCTTTAGGTGATAGCTTTCCAACTCCTCTTTGGGTGCAACTACGCTTGTTTCATTTCAAATTTAATTTTAAAACGACATTGTGTGACATAACTACGACTTCCGTTCGCAAATTTATTACTGACGTTAGCATTTAAAATCCAGTTGTTGGTACGATTATTGCAAGTATCGAAATGTATTTCAATATCGCGTTATAAGAATGTTAATTTCTAACATAAGAAATTTATTTGTTTCAACGGAAATTATAACCAAAGACGTCTGATCAACAAAATTGAAATCAAATGCGCATATTTGACTTAATTGTTCAAAACGTGTACGCGTGAACAACTATTTTTATGTAATCAAAGGCAGTTTTCCATTTAACATTATAATGGTCTTGCTAGTAATTCGTGGATCTTCTGTCCTTTGGAAACCAAAATGGGAACTAATTCTTTATGTCAAAAGAAATCAGTAAACTATTCCACAGCTTGGACAACTCTTCAAAATTTCGCAAAGATGATTTATTTGGCAATGCCATACTGAAAACTGAAGATGAGCATTGATTTGAAGTTCACGGATGCATAATGACGAGCTGCAGTCCATATTTTAAGGACCTTTTCAAAAATCCCAACAGTAATGACCAACTGAAACAAAAAGATATAACAATCCCTGGTGTTTCAGGAAAAGTCCTTCAGTGGATTATCGAGTATGCTTACACTCATCAAATCCCTGTCAATGGGAAGAGTGTGCAGGAACTTTTGCTCGCTGCTGATCAGTTTAAAACCACCTTACCGGCCATTAAAGATCAAATATGCACCCTCAAAAGCTTCGTATCCATCATAAATGTCAATGTAATATCAATGGTAGTACAATTTTAATATGCACTTCTCATCCATGGAAATGTGGACGTATATATACGTTCTAGCCGGTAGCGTGGTTAAAATCACCGGTATTTTACAATCTTCCTCTGATTCTCTGCAGGCCAATGAGAAACGTATGGCGACTGTTGTAGTTCTATGTGTGCTGATACAATTTCCATCGTTCGGCTTTTAATGTTCTGTAATTGTTCAGATGTTTTATCTTATATGGCAAGTTGTTGAGTAATGCGGGTATAAGATGCTCTTTCATGGCGGCTTCAGACAAATTGTTATAATGCCTGGTTGTGCAGAGGGTTTGGTCATTTTTTTATTTAGATTTAGACTTTAATTTAGATACTAACAGTGCCCAGTTGTAATGAAAATCGAAATAGCTTTACAAGAAATGATGGAGCATAAAATAGAGTTGTATGTAATACTATAGGAGTTGGTTCAGTTAATTACCGATGAAATATGGATTTTTTAAAATTTTAATCTATTTTATGCCTTGAAGAAGAAGCAATGTGTTAGACAACTAAAGAGGATCCTATGCGTTCAGAGATTTGTAATGAAAATATTGTAATTTACCGCGACATTTATGGTCATATAAGATTAGTTGTTCGTCATTCTTTATTAGTTTAGAAATTATTAGATAGTTAACTTTTAGAAAAATACTCCTTAATTAAAGGAGTATAAAAGTTGCTTTGCAATGCAGTCACTGAAAGTTGATGTTACAAAATTATGCACGTGTAACACTGTAATTTCTTCTTTCTTAAGAAACCGCACATTTATAATCTTATTACCTTTTTGTTATATTTTTTTTTTTTACAAGAAAAGGCTATTTCAAATAGAAATTGTGAAATTGAGAACCAATGCATCATTCAACAGCGACGGATATAGTGACTAATATTTGGCAGATCCGAAATCGTACACGCTGATAATCCGTAGCGAGGACCATTCAAAGGAGCTGCCGGAAACCACTGATCGAGTACTTCGTCGTAATACTCACACTGGGCTAGGGCTTTTTCAAAATCACCGCCGCCCATAACGTAGATATGTCCATCGATCACCTGGAAACATTATTAAATAATATTAGTAAGAGGTATGAATAAAAATAAGAAGCCAAGAATGAGCAAACATGAATCAAAATAAGCCCATGGAATCGTTTTCTTAAGAATCTATATCATGGATTCCTAACATTTTTGGTCCCCGTAACCCCTTCGCTTTTAGTAAATTATCCAGTACTCCCTATTCATTATAATAAGAAATAAATTCTTAAGTTTACCATACAGATTCAAAGAATTTAAGAAATAAACAGTAATTAAGTTTTCATAAAAGTTTTATTCGGTAAATGAATCAATTACTTTATCATAAAATTGTACAATCTTTATTAAACTGCAGTAAAATCAACTAGTGAGACCCTTGATTATGTTTCGTATCCACTAACAGCTTTATTCGTGGTACAGTTTTTTCGAATAGATACCCGCATATCATGTTCAGGCTCCAGTTTGTTTCTTGTTTTGGACTTGATTGAAGACAGAACTGAGAATCCTGATTCACATAGATAAGTTGTTATAAATGGCATATCCCGTTATCACTAAACGTGTAAGCACGTTTAGTGATAACGGGATATGCTTCTCCAAGTTTACACCAAACATTTTGTAACTTCATTGATTGGAATTCAATTTGGAGTTTCTTGTTATTGCGGAGATCAATTAGCTCGTCTTTCACTGGGTCGTTGTCACTGATTTTTTCTAAATCAATATGAAAAGGGATACTTATCCAAACATCATTCATTTGGTTAGGAGGAATTATTCTTGCAAGTGCCTCTTTCAAAGATTTGAAATGCAATATAATGCTATCACGAACTTCCTGTTTTAGTACATATGCCGTATCTGGCGAGCCTCGAGGGAGCGCCGATCTGGCAATTTCACTAGCTATCTTGAATCTTTACCGGGCATTTTGAGTTATCGGACCCTGCAGTGAGAAAAAAGTCTATGCAACCTCACTGTGTCCGAAAAGAGACCAGAAATGTTCTGGTGTGGCGGACAGAAAGTACCAACATGGAATAGCCCCGAAATGTTGATAACATAACTATTTTTGGAATATATTAATAGCATAATATACTCATTTACCTGCTATTCACCGTGCCCCCTGGACAAGCTTTCCGTACCCCCTGGGGGTAAAGGTACCCCAGGTTGGGAACCCCTGATCTAGATGCATGCACACAAAAGTTATAAAATTTTAAGAATAAGAAATATAAGTTTTTTTTTTTTTTTAAATTTTACATTCAAACGATGTTTGTAATCTTCTTTTCCTGTTACGAGACTTAAAATTAATCTTGTTCTTAAACAACTGGACAACAAGGGAAGAGCTTTGTTCCAATGACATCATTGAGAATTCGTAACTGCATTGCTCGAGATTTTACATTTTGGTTTACAAGCAAAAATTCTATGCAGTGCATAGTTCCGAAACTGAGTTTTCAATATGGTTTAGATTCTGACCATTGTCCATTTGATATCAGTAATCGGAATGCCTTAACAAGAATAGTGGTCAGCATTCAATACAGAGAGCTCTTATAATATTAGGAGGCAGGCAGTGAGAGAAGGAAGTTGGTTCTGTGCTTCCTAGTCAGCTGTGAATATATCGTTAGAAGATGAAAGCACCTGAAAGAGTGTCGCATTAATCCAGCTGGTACTGAGTAAGTCTAAAAGGGTTAAAAGTGTGATGCGACCACTGCTTATGGAAGACCACGTGATACTGCGATGATTGCAATTTCAGTTTCACTGAAATATAGAAATGCTCCATTATTTCATATTACTGTCTTGTTTAAAAAATAACATTTTTTAAACCATATTTCTCATATATCATATACGGAAGTTTATGAGATAATATTTTTATGTTTCGCATTTTATTTTTATTGAAATTATAAAAACAGTAGTAATATAGAACGTGGAGAATGATGACATTGCACAGGGTAGTGACAGGATATTTCTGTAAGAAAAAAGATGAAGGATAAAATTCAAATTGGCAAACAGGAAGGAAATGAAGCTCTTCTTAATCTCTCTATAGCGATCAATTTCTTACGATTTACGAAGAACTTTCATTCTATGTGTAAAATATTCGTCATCTGCAGCTTTTTTTATCCCATCTGCGTCATGGTAGATTTACGGATTTTGGAAGACATTCCAAAAGTGCCAGTTGTCTTGTCATCCTGGGTTCATTTAAACAAAAAAAGTGAAACTCGTGCTGTTGGCATGGGACACCCACTTCAAATCGTCAAGGATGTCGTGGCGTCCCTACCACTGTCTCTGGGAACTTTATGAATTTTTTGCGTGATTCTTTGATCGTTTTTATGCCTTGAATGATAAGAATGATAAGAATGGCAGCTAAATGATTTAAGAGATTTGTAATGGGAAAGTTTACCCAAAGTGTTTTGAAGCTGACGTCTAAATTTGTGATCATATGAAATTATTAGTTTCTTAATTTTTATTAGTTTAGAAACTGTTAGACAAAACCCGATGATAATGAATTCATTAGATCGTTAATTGCTGGTGTCAATATATCCAGCACATCGTTAAAAAAAGGCGATTGTTTGTATTTTGTGGCAATCAATCTCATAGGATTTCATGGAAAGATATCTCATAAATAAATAATAAAAACAAACCCTCCGAAATAAGATAGGAACCAGAAGAATTGTTCAAAACTGAAATAAAATAATTAAATTAAGGGATATTACATCCCATATTGTTTCCGTTCGCTACAAACTTGGTATTATCTAGGTCTAGCTACTCACTGATGAGACCTCAATAAAGGTTGAAACCGGTCTGGGTAATATCCTCTCATAATGTAGAACAGCAATACAGCTCCTAGGAGCTGGATTTCACATTATGGGAAAATACCAAGAAGAAGAGTGAACGGAGCTTTCTCCACCCTTACTATGAGTTGCCCAGTGTTGCACTACTACGGGGACTATAAGTTTCCCTGGTGTTGCACTATCCAGGTATTTGCTTACGCTTGGACTCGCCGAACTTTATACAGTTTCTATATTCGGCATGAAACTCTTTGAGTTTCTTATTCGGCTGTGAAACAATATGGGATGTAATATCCCTTAATTTAATAATTTTACGTCGCCGAATTGAAGCCTTTGGCTCTTCATATATTTAGTGAAATAAAATCGTTGCTTGAATAGAGCTTTGAATGTATTCCGGATTTGAAATGAAAGATGAATCCAATGAAAATCTAGTCAGCATTGTCTATTAAAAAATGGAATTAATTAACAAAAATCAATCTTTAAAGCTTCAGACTAACGAACTGAAATGGGAGGTTAACAAAATTCAGCAGTATACAAGAGTATTAAAATACTCTTGTATACTGCTGAATTTAAGGGTTACCACAAGTTGGAAATGAAAATATACACAGCGTAAGCGAAAAATGAGTAAACCTGCTACGAGTTGAAGGAGAAGACATCTTGCAAACTCACACAGGATCCACTTGCAGGAAAACAGAGATCAAGCCAATTTTGATCCTTTTGCAGAACAAAAATATTAAGAATAAATGGATCACAGAAACAAAAAACCTCAATAAGATGACATCCCAATAATTTAGGGAACAAAGAAAGCCCGTGCCGCTCTATACAAACGAGCACTTGATCAAACTTTACAAGTAACTTATGACAAAAAGCAAAAGAGAACAAGTGGTGCAGTTAAGCATGTGTTGTTAAGAAATTGTAAGTTGTTCATGAGGAAGAACGACAACACAAAAATGATACGTGATATGGAGAAGTGAAAAGTGATACCGATAAAAATACCAGAAGAGCTCAATGAAAACAGTCAAAGAAATCAGCAACCAAAAACTGAATATTACCTAAATGGATCATTTAGGTAACAAATGAAACATAAGGAATGAAATGTGCTATGGGGTGTACCCTGCAATCTATTTTAGCAATATAACAGATCATCACTCTCCGCTATTGCATCTATCTCTACCGAATAGCAGAGATATGAGCTATGAAGTTAGCAATGAAAACATCGCATAAATTATAATACATTCGAGATGTGTATACGAAATCATCTACCAGACAATGATCTCTTGAATGTATATAAACTATATGAGGAATCATCAAAATTGTTAAAAGTGAAGGTAGCAAATCCTAACATATCGAAAAAAGAAGTGAAAAAAAATGAACATCATCACAAACACTGGATTCAATGCAAGAAAAATCCCTACAATTTAAGGTTTTCGAAAATGCCAATAAAAATTTGAGTAAACTATTAAAGGAAAAATGTCAACTACAAATGAAAGAAACTATATCGTAATAAAATTTCTTTCGTGTATGTACGATAAAATTAAAAATGGAGGGTGATAAATACCATAAGCAGAAATACAAAACAGAAAACACGTGAATTAGCAGAGGGGCACTGATGGACCGCTGTTCTTAACGAAATGAATAATCTCTCTACTAACTACGATAATAGTGATTTTGATCCCTCCCCCATATCCACAGGGGAATGTACGTCAGTTACCTCCCTTGGATAAAGAATTCAATGTATCTACATATAGTAAATGTGGATGAAGTAAAGAATGTAGTAATGAGATTTAAAAAAGAAAAAAGAGAATATGGGATATGACAGAATAAATGTCCAAAAATTACATATTATAATGAAATATGAGTTAAAGTTCTTTACACATATTAAAATAAATCTATTGAACTAGTGACTTTTATAGAATACTTAAAGTCAGTTTCAGTTCTTATCTAAAGAAGGTAATAGAAATGAAATTAGAAATTACAGCCCGATACCAACAATCTCCAAAGCTCTCGAAATCTTAATAAATAAATAACTTTTTTAAAAATGAATTTTTTAAATAACTACCTAAATTCCATATACTTCTACGAGCCGAATCAGGTTTAGATCAGGACTTAACACTTAAAAAGCACTATTAAAGTTTAAGAAAACAATTCATAGTTGGATAAATAGAGGAATATTATTTAAATAAGATTTAAATCTTATTTAAATAAAGGAAAGCTATGAGTTATGGGACCTTCATGAGCGCAACAAAAATAATAAAATACTGAGTAGCAGAGGGCGTGGTGTTAGGATTATCTTATTTTTAATTTATGTAAATGATTTGTGTGCGTGCAAACATTGTGGAAAAATGATATCATTTGCTGTGATGAGACAGCATTAATATATATACTGAAACGATCATTGAGGAATTAGAAAATCGCATTAACCATGATATGTTGGAACTAAATAAGTGATCTAGCAATAATATCATTGAAATTAATACCTACTGCACACTAGCGCAGCACTCCGATGAAAAAATGAAAGAATTAAATTTTCTTTGTGCTTATAAATAATGACAATGCTTACAACATTATATAAATGCAATACAACATGTTCAAGGTTACATCTTATGTTTTGACATTGATTGAATAATTAATAATTGGAATTGTTCGATTAACGCTTTAGATTACGAAACAAAGGCACTGCGATCTAACGCAGTGTCGGAATTATCACATTCGGCCAATTGTACCTCGACTCCCCGATATTCGTTTGCGTTTGTGATTGCATGTTACAAGTGATTCCGACACTGCTCGTTTGGGCAGTGTCGCTCACAGATAAATCGTATGCTTGCGCGCGTTATTTCTGTGAGATAGCATACTTTTATTATTGGTGTTTGTTCGTAGTGAGGGTGAGATATTTTTAATAAAGCAATTTTTTAATGTGTAAATTTATTTATTAATAAAAATTTTGTTACTAACCAGTAACCATTTATTTATTAATAAATGGTTACTGGTTAGTAACAAAAGAATTTTTTAAAATTTTGTATATGCAACATCCCCACTTAAAATTTTCAACGGTCGCCATTGGTATTATGTATAAGTTATATGCTGTATTTAACGTGTACCCTCACAGATACATTCCTTTACTTTAATAGTGCGTGTACCGCGCATATTTGCATTTCATAGTAAGCAGTATGGCTACGCCCCTTAGCTACATGTATTGTACATTTCTTTCTGTTCAATTTCCATTTTCTGTTCTTTATTCTTAAATCTTTTCTATAAACTACCAATCTTTATATTACCGCTTGAACAGTAATTGTATACAATGTTTTTTATAACATATAGGGGAGAGGTGCCCAAATCGTACATCTTGACATTTTTGACATATGTATTGCCCAATATGTTTTTAAATGATAAATCATGTTGTTTCTACAAACGGATTCCTTATGCATCTCATGTCTGTATTTTTAGCACGTTTTTTCCTTTTTTACAAGTGTTTTAAACGTTTTTTATGACTCTGCAATCGGTAGCATTTAGGAAACCCGGTGCCTAAATCGTACTGGTCTGTCTCCAAAATCGTACCTAATAATAGTGAATAAGGAAATTCCAGTAATATGAAACTTACTGGTTTTTATAAATCACATTTGGGGCAGTAATATATTTTGTCCTGTTTCAGTACACCACCACAAGAATTTTTCAAAATAATAAAAATGTACATGTAATGTCCTAAATCATACCAATACGATTTAGAAACACTACAGTGGTATGATTCAGGAAATTATGGATTTCGTTTAAAAAACTAACATAACCTCAACAAGAGTTAAGTGGTTTTTATAAAACAAATATTGAAAATAATATAACAAGTCTAGTATCAAAAAAACTCTAGTAACGTACCCTGAAATGTTATTATTCGATCAATATCATCTAATAAATAAAGTCAAAATTTACATTAAACTTCCCTGATTTTTTTCGACCTTAATAACTCATGAAAATAACCCTCTTAACGTTTTTCCTACAATACGGACTAGTCATTTAGTTTATGTGACAGCCGCTAGATATCGCTTCTATTAATTGTTTTATGAAAAATACCTAAAGTACGATTTAGGCAACTCTCCCCTATATTATTACTTTTTTGCTATCTACCCTTGTTCTAAATACTTATTGTATCACTGTTGTGTTATATTTTCATTTGCACCAATTGTTTTTAGTGTTAATAAATTTTCAAATTTTATTAAACCGCATGATGTAATCAATCAATTTACTATCTAAAATTCTTAACATCTACAGCAATCACCCCTGAGGCCATGGGAAATTGAAACGGAAAAACAGGAATAAGCAAAACGTAATACATAATAATAAACTTATCCAATTAATATTACTATGCTGATTCAGTAACGTAACTTCCACTCGAAGAATATTATACCCCACAATGCAGAGAGCTGAGCGTGCCAAATTCAAGTCGTAATGGTTGCGTGTAGCAAAGCCTGGTTGTAAAGTCCACAGATAAATCATATTTACGTCGGTGGTGTATCAAAGAAACACAGAAAATGAGAATAATTCGCCCCCCCCCCCACAGGAATATGGTGTGTGTGGGGGGGGGGCGAAATTCGGTAGGTTAGTCAGAAAAAATGGAGATCGTTTCTTAATTATTCGATTAGTGGCCACTGCAAAATCTCAGTCGATGAGGAATGGTGTTGTTGGTATACTTCGTTACAGGAATTAACACCGAGAAATAAACTTAAGTGATATAAGCAGGCTAAGCTGCCTAAAACTATATTTCTTATATAAGTAGGGATAAACGGAAAGCTCATTTCTGCTGAGGAAGATTAAGATCAATATGAAAGTATTTCTAAGCAGATGTAATTTCTGTAGTTAAATTCAATACAATTTACTCTTCTGTTATCTTCCGTTTAAAGTCCTTCCGTTTTTCAGCCATGCTTGCAATACTGATCCAAGTGTCGCTGTTTGGGTCGTACTTTTCACAAGAACTCGTACTATAACTAACGTTGTTACCGGTACCTCCCATAATGTACAGGAAACCATCGAGTGCAATACAAGCCAAAGCAATGCGGCCCTCATTCATTTGAGCAACAAGAGTCCACTGGTCAGTTGAAGGATCGTAACGCTCAGCTGAATCACAATGTGAATCCAGGTCTGATCCACCCACGACATACACAAGTCCGTTTAAGGTGGCAGCTGCAGGCCGAATTCTTGCTTCATTCATTGAGCGAATGATACTCCACTAGAGTAGAATAAATCGTTTTATTATTACATTAATAATGTTACTATAATAAGAATGTTACTGCACGAATGGCTCTTCTCACGTAAACAACAACAACAACAAAAACAACAACAATAATAATAATAATTTTTATTATTTTTGTTTTTATAAAAATAATATCTGTGTTTAATAATAATAATTTTAATAACTTCGTAATTCTTCACATACACGTATAATATTTACAATACACACTGACTCACTAATTTACATACAGGTATTAACATGTACTGCTAACATATTTTTTTAATAATTTTTTTTTTCTATACAGGTACATTCTGTATATATCCATATACATCCATTACATATGCATATTCATTGCGTATAATTTTTAACATTTTATTTTGTCTCAGATAAATTACATACATACAATAATAATTTTTTTTTTAAATAGTAATTTATTGATTGCTAAAATATTTACACATACAATAGACATCTTGAGTGACCTTGCAACTTATAATTAAAAAAAAAAATCATCTAACGCCTTTTTTTTAGTCCCGTATACGGGAAGTAGGCGAGGCCTTTTAGCCCTATCTAACTTTTGGAGACTGAGTGGGCAGTTCAATCTCCACTGGTACCAATCAGAGATAGATGGCCCAAGGCTATCACTAATTAAGCGGTACGCAGTGAAGAGAGACTGCTCAAATGTGCCGCCATCTCGTGGTCCCTAACCCTAACACAATATATTTAATGTCTGAAATAATGTGGGTTCTACGGTCGATTTTCTTGAGTTTACGGGACGAAAAACCCGAGTTTCCGGGAGGAAAAACCCGAACATTCGCGATAGTAATTTAAATTATACGCACCATCACTTACAGTAATGGAAATCAAAGTTCTTATTTTTAATGGAACCACAAGTAGTGACCTCAGTAACTATCGTCTACCTCAGCTATCCGAACTTCGTCTTACGCAGTTCCTTCCAACCCAGGGCGGCAAATGAATTAACTTCCCATCTGTAAGATTGCTAAATCAAGAATTTCCTTCCTCCCATTCTCCAATTCTACTGAGATCGTTGAATGTTAGGCCGATGCAATTGATGTTAGCATCGATCAAACAGACCAAGGCCATCTACTCCCAGAATACAAAAAATATCTTCACAATCTCAGTAACATGTCCGATCTTCTCTTAACTGGCTCTCTCTCTTTCCAAATACACCGCACACGTCAGTACTCCACTTGTTAACTCAGAATTTAACTTCACCTGAAGTTCCTTTATTACGAAACAAGCTTCACACAGTTCTCAGTCATTCTCGATCTCATATCTTTTGGCATTAGGAAGGCGTCAAATGGGATGACTTCCATTACTTTTACTCCTCTGTTTCTTGATCAGATTACTATTTCCGTTTTCTTAATATATACAACTATTACAACTGTATCTGATAAGGAAGCGAGTCCTTATCTTATCTAAAACAACGCTTAAGAAGGATTGAAATATACATCATATCAGCTTCAAATTAATTGCGGCATGCGACCTGTAGATATATCTGAAAATAAAACTACTACTGCTACCGAGAGCTACTCAAAAGTTCAGTTTGCATACACGACGGCTCATAAGTCGAAAAGACCTGGGTTCGAATCGCATCTTAGATAGGAATAACGTTTTCTTCTTTCAACTCCCGTTATACAGTCCACACGTTTCTTAAAAATAATTAGATTTTATTAAACTAGAGGAAAAGAAAGCTATTGAATATGTACATCAGTGCAGTGTTTACGTTTGGAAGTGAGACATGGGCAACCACTAAATTTCAGGATGTCTTGTGTGGTGGATATGTCTTCACTATCCACACAACATTGGATGATAGTCACATCTTCAAGGCAATCGTAAAGAAAACCGACTTTATGCTCCAATTAGGAATTAGATTTTTAAAAGCATTTCGTGAAGGTCATAATACACATTTATTATAATTTTTTAGTATAGAATTCGCAAGGATATACTAAAATCTACAGAAAACAACAAACAACCAATAACTATCACAAGAAAAGATTTATACGACACAGAGGATTTGCGCATGAGTAGGAGATTTCTGAAGCGTTCGATATACTTGGAGACCCTGTGACCCAGTTCCTCATGGGAAAGTGCATATATTGTATGCTTGAGATAACGAAGGACGTCGTAAAGATCCATGTCCAACGCAGTATTAGAAACCTCAACTCTTTTATTAGCGAGTAGATATGCTAACTACTCGGCCTACTGGGCCAGCGTTCATGGACATAAAATGTCTCGAAAGTGGCAAATTTTTGTTTAATCAATTTGAAAGTCTAATTCATCCAATAAACATTATGACCACAGTACTTGACTAAATCACTTACAGCGAGATGGCATTTTTTTTTATCATATTCACAAATAAGATATCAATCTTCAATTTCTACTTACTCGATTTGCATGGGGATCATAGTTTTCGGCTGTATAACCCATATATCCGTCAATCCCTCCCATTACGTAGATAATACCATCTAGAATAGCTCCAGCATGCATTAACCTGGAAAAAAGTGTTAAAACATGTCAATCTTCATTTTCAGGGGTACATAAACATATGTTATTTAGCATAAGGAATCAGAGGAAACTCATTTCTGGATATAGAAAAACAGAGAAATTTAGGTTTTAACGCGTAATCTGCAATCAGTCCATACGAGAAAATGACAACATCCTGAAATTCCGTCATGAATAATTCAGATGCTCACCAAAAAGGATGCAGCTCTTCATATAAATTAAGTCATAGTTCTCATTTGGGCCTTATGTGAATAAAATGACACACACAGGAAAGTGATACACTTGAAATGAAAGGTGAAAAAATTCGAAGGAGTAATCATTAGTCTGATTTTGTTTTCTTTAGATATGACATTCATCCATGTTTTATTCATTAGATACGTTTTCTAGCTCTAATGCCCTTATCCATTAAGATTAAGTCAAGTGTAAGATTTATCACTAAGAAAGAAAAGGGGAAAAAAATATCTTTCGTCTTTCTAAAAATTGTATCAAACTTTTCTCTACCTACATAGCCATGCACAAGAACTAATATATTCTCTAATTAATGGCTACGCAGAGAATAATATCCGCTAATGCTTTTCTATTCGCTTTTAGGGAGTAAGTGAGGCAGTTTCAGTTCCATCTAACTTTTGAAGACTCAGTGGACAGTTCAATCTCTACCTATAGTCAAACAGAGGTATCACTATTGGGTTCTAGTTTTAAGCAAGCAATTTATTTATTTTTCTCGCGAAGAGACTAGCAAACAATTGCCGCGATTCCGTGGTCGGTAGCCTTAAAACAAGAGGGTATTGTGTGTAATAGTGTGGATTTTACGGTAGATTTTCTTCACTTTACTGGACGACAAGCCAGATTCAGGGAGAACAAAAACCTCCTTACCCATGCTAGAGACCGACTAACTCAGGAACCATTCGAAGAAACCCTTGAAAAGTTCCTCTGGTCGACAATTAGAATTGAACTTAGGTTTTTTCCTTCTGGTGGTCTAGCGAGGAAGCTAACGCTACTTGCTACGAGGTACATAGTTCCTTAGAAAAGTGTGACTGATATTCTTTACTAGTCATTATTATTATTATTATTATTATTATTAATAGTAACAGAGAGACCCCCAGGAAGTCAGGAACTAATTGAGGATTTCAAACTATTCCAACCAGATCTCATATTTTTTCTTGATTCAATCACGCAAATTGCACACAAAAATCCAATGGTAATCCTTTCCAATCATGCGCCACTCTGTGAGAGAAAAATCTAGTTTTCACCGTTTTCTTGACAGTATTCATTCTCAACTTCCATGGATGATCTCACGTAATTTCTCCACCCTCCATAAAATGAAAAATTTCATCTACTGAAATACCATATAATCTTTCAGACGACTGTGAGTCTGAATCATATCAACTCTGTTTCACCTCTTTGCTAATGCCTGAAGCCTACAAATTCTTAATCTGTCTTCATAATCTGTATTCCACAATCCTGGTATTATTTTTGACATTCATATTTGCATTGTCTTCACCATATCAGAATCACCATGGAAACTAGACATGCGCGCAAATAGTCCAAGTGAGGTTTTATCAAGGCATTATAAAGACGCAAAATGACTTCCTTATCTTTATATATCAAGACTCGTTTCAGCACTGCAATTATTCTCTGAGTTGTATTTACAAGTTTTGCTATATGACCTTTAAACTTCAACGTTCTATCTACTAAAAATGCAAGAATCATAGCCTGATTAATTACTACTAGCATAATCCCACCAATATAATACGACAATGGATATCTAATCACACAAAAGTGCAGGACTTACATTTATTAACATTGGACTAAAAACCGTTTCAACCTGCCCACAATTCCAGCCTATTTAAATCATCGTGCAAGTACTGCCTATCAACATAATTCCTGATTACTCTACCTATTTTCGCATCATCAGCAAATAGCTGAATGTCGAATGTCAAATCCCTCCTAATGCTATTAATGTACAGATTAAATAACATTAGATCAATGATTGACCCTTGAAGAACATCACTTTTAACTTTATTCTAGTTACCTTGAATCTTGAAGTGCGCATTCCTTGCAGATCACACACGACTTTTTTGATAGTTGTCAGTCAGCCATCCTCTTATTCATATCAATAGTCCGTAAACTAATGCCATATTCCACAATTTATACAACAGTCTTCGTTGTTGTATTCTATCAAAAGCTTTGTCAAAATCAAAAAGTATCATGGTGTATCCATTCCCCTTATCTACTTCAATGGTAACATCGTTGTAAAATGTGAGCAAGTTGCTAAAACATGGCCTACCTTTAGTAAACGTGTGTTGCTCATTGAAATACAGAGATTCACTCTCAGCCCATTTCTGAATGGGAGCCCTAACCAACTTTTTCGAAATATTCACCGCTGTTCCTGATATATTGACTGGTCGACAGTTGGATTCATTGGTATTTGCAGCAGTATCCTTCAGCAATAGAATTTCTATACATTCCTTCCACATGTGTTGAATCTTCCTTGTTCTGCGACTCAAATTATATAGCTTGGTCAATGGAGTAGCCATTTCAGCTGAATACTCTCTTAGTATCTATGCTGATATTCCATCAGTTCCTATTGCAGAATTCTTATTCAGTTTGTGCAACAGCTCTAGTACTTCCTCCCCATACACACAAGTTTCCTCATACAGTGAAAAGGTAATGGTGACTTTAATGTTGTATGAACCGGGTTGATAGCTTTTAGCAAAATGGCTAGTAATCGGTTGAATAATACATTCTGCATCACTCACCAGCATGCTATCTGTATTCAGAAGAGTTATTCTTTCATATTCATTCATTCTTTTATTTGCAGAATATCGATAGAATTCTTTTGGGTTATATTTAACTTGTGGAGCCAGTTTTGTTTCGTACTCAGGCGTATCTTTCCGTACAACACTTGTGACTCTTTATCATATTATCATATTCGTATACACACGGTGTTCCTTCCTTATCTTTTCCTTACGAATCTGTTGCTTACTTAGACTACACATCCGTTTTAACTGTGCTCTATCTATTCTTCGACCTCTAGAGACACATTCTGATCTCGCACCACTTAAGTATTTTTTTGAACGACTTCCCACTTACTGTCAATATCCTATCCTTTCCAACAACTGACGCTATGGCACAGAACTCAGTATACTCTTCAGGTGGTCGTCATTTTCTGCTTTGTAGTTCAGCATGTAACCTTTTCTGAATGGAACATTCATAAACTTAGCCACTTCCTTAGAGATTACTGCATGATCACTGTCACAACCTCCGATTGGCGACAGCGATTGTGATGCATTTCTTCGTCACTTGCAACCGATGCACGAGGTCTGTAAACACACCACACTATGACGTGATCTTGTTAGACACACTAGATGGCTTCAAAGTCACTGCCACATGAAAAACTCTTACTAGTATCGCAGTCATTTGATATCATTAGCAGCACACTGCCTTCTATCCTGTCATATAAAATTACTATACCGTTTACACTGGATACCACGTAGAATGTCTGCTTCTGATAGCTAGGTTTCACTAA
Organism: Typopeltis vanoorti; assembly: GCF_054136105.1. Classification (NCBI taxonomy): domain Eukaryota; kingdom Metazoa; phylum Arthropoda; class Arachnida; order Uropygi; family Thelyphonidae; genus Typopeltis; species Typopeltis vanoorti. The sequence goes on along the minus strand of NC_143553.1, from coordinate 73,066,186 downwards.
TACCTATAATATGAGTTTTCTATATATTAACCAAGGCAACAACCTCTACTCTTTTGTTTCTGATTTAAACTAAAACTAACACAAAAAGATTTCTCGATTTCCTCTTTTGTGTGTCTGTAGAAAAAGGCATTTTAATCCATTCTCCCCCATATAATATTATATTTCGCTATTCGCTCATAAAAAAATATTATAAAATTTCATTAGACATCGCCCAAGAATGATAGTGGGATAATCGCATTGTTCAGTACAAAAAAACAGCATCTTGAGGTATATGAAATATCACAAACGCACACGCGACACTGAGTGAAAACTGAACGTTAATCTCCCAAGAAAGGGAAACTGTTTTCGATTATTTAATTTTAGACGGGAGAAATGCTTTCTGTGCTGTGGACAGAAATAAGCGGATAAAGAATTCTCTTAGTCGAATGGTATAAACACGGTAAACAGAACAACTTGCGATTCTTTATTACTCACCTACGCAAAGTATTATACCAACCTTTGGTGACACATTGGCGGGATCGCACTCCACGTAAATTTCACTGTGTTGAAACGGTGACAGCCACCTTGCAAATCTGTTTTGCTTATGGCACCGATGGTGTAGATGTCGAATTCGATAACCAAGCATACTTTCAAGTAATTCGTATCATGCATATCCATGTCGGGCACCTTTACAGAAAAAAAAACATACCACACGTTGTTCAGATAAAGATCCTTACACTAAGCCAACAAATATATCAATAGCAATAACACAATTCAATTATATAATTCCTTACATGTACTGTAATAGATTAAACATTGTAAACTCTGTGTCTACAAACATACCTCAAGCCATTTCTTGGCCCTGCAGTCATAAACTTCGACAATACTCGAATCAGTGCACTCATTCCATCCACCGATTACAAAAGTTAATTCATGCGGTATCCGGGGTTCCATCATTTCCTTGTTGGCAAAAGTAGCTCCTTCTCTAAGTAGATCATCCAATATCTTACCGATCTCTCTGCTTTCCTTCGCGCAGAAATGGGCCATAATGTTGTCAACGATGAAGCGTTTTTCAATCAGACCAAATCTCACACATTCGACCAAAGGGACGATGAATTGTTTTCGACATTCGAGAGAGTGGTTGAGCCATTTAACGGCGGCTTCCCATACGAACTTCTCCTCCCTCACGTTTAGTTGATTACTCTTTAAAAGTGTAACAATATCATCGATGGGAAGCTCCAGGAATTCTTCACTAAGTTCAACAACATCCGAAAAACCTTTCAAGATAAACCTGTGGAAACATCGAAAAATGACTAAATTACTGCACCAGCAGAAGCATCAACAAAAACAACAGCAAAAAATTCTTATTATTCATTTAAAACAAAATTATATGCTTACATGAAACTATATGTATTCAGTGGAAAGCAGTTGTATGTGCAGCTGGATTTCCAAGTGTCAATGCAATTCTCTGGAGTCAATTTGACCTGCAGAAAATTGGAGCAAGATTGCAAAATACCGGAGATATTAAACTGATCGGCTGCAGGCAAAAGCTCCTTCACACTCTCGAACGATGAGGGGATTTGTTGAGTGTAAGCATACTCGATAATCCACTGAAGGTGTTTTCCAGAAATACCAGGGATTGTGATATCTTTACGTTCCGGTTTACTGAAATTGTTCTTGAAAAGAGCTTTGAAATATAGACTGCAGCTGGCCATTATGCACCTGTGAACTTCGAATGATTGTCCATCTTCGGTTTTCAGTACGGCATCGCAAAATAGACGTTCTTTTCGAAATTCATTAATAGCGAGAAGTGCTCGCATTGCTGCCGATTCTTCTTTAACTAAAGAAGTTTTTGCCATTTTTCATTCAAAAAACAGAAGATATTGCACTGTTTACCTGTAAAAGTAGAACACTGATTAAAATGAAATATGGCTGTTATTATACATAAAATCAATACTGTACATATAACAATGTTAGATCTGATTTAGGTCAATGTCAAATATGCAACATCCAGTTATTTTTGTATACAAGGAATACTTATTTTAGTTTCGATTTCTGTTCTAGATGGACAACCCGCTGGATGTGGGTGGTCCATTTACAACTGAACCATTGGGCCACTGGTATTAAAAAGTAACTTTTACCTTGAAAGGAATGTTTTACTCTCTTTCTGTAAATTTTAAGATTTATTCTGGTAATATCGAATCCATTAATAAGCCTGTTCTAAATATTCCGTAAATATAATTATAAATGGTTTTAATAAATAAATAAATGAAAATTATATCGGTCTGGAAATAAAGACTCTTCAAAATCTAGAAATCATACTAGAAATCGGGAGTAGCAATTACCAAAGAGAAATCTGAAGGATGTCCCATGATATTATCTTTAATTAATAGAGAAAAACTGCCTTTCCTAGGCTAGGTTTCGGACAAGAAAACACAATTCAAATTTTCGACGAAAATATTGTTAGCGCCTCTTTCTTTATATTCTAGAAGCGAGGTCATAATCAGGGGTTATTGTTACATGGTATGATTGAATTATCCCCGACCCTTTCTCCGAACAATGCACTCTTCCTTTTCCTTGCTGAAATCCTTGTGCTTTTCTAAATGCTTTAGAATTCTTCTTATTGTTAATATAATGCTTCCTTGCATAGGTAGGTCGTCAGTTCTTTAGAGAGACAGGAGAGAGAGAGAGAGGGAGAGATTATTAAATATATTATAGTAACAAATGTGTTGGAAGCAACGAACTGAACAGTGTTCTATGTAGCAAGTGAATAGTGTCTGGGAGCTCCTAGTTCGATGTATGTTAATATCTGAATTGAGAGTGATAAAACAACCAAAAGCTATTCAGCGAAGACTACGTGGACATTATTTTGCATTTTATTTTTTAAATAAAGCAGCAATAAATGGCAAATACTTGTAGCCACGGATTATACGAAATTTAATTTAACTCAACGTTTTTATTAACAAAATTGGGTAGCAAGCACCAATATGAATGTGACTGCAAATTTCCTTATTTTAAAATGATCTTAAAATACAGAAGGATATATAACCAATAAATGATAGTATTAATAAACATTGGGTATGCAATAAATAATTGATGATGGGAAATACGTTTTCTTCATTCCTGAGGGTGTATAATGTGAAACGAAAAGTTGGAATGGAAGCAGTTTTCGGTCAAAGACAGAAATGTTTGAATTTCTATACCACCAGCCCCCCACCCCAGTAAATTATAAAATATTCACTATAAATGTATGTAATTCGAAAGCTGTTGAAATAGATTTGTTACTCTAATTTGAAAAGAACACACTTTTTTATATTACAAAAGAATTCTTCGTACCATACATTGCTGGTAGAATTTTTTTTTTTTTTTTTAAGAATTGAAGGCAAAAGAAACTGTTACGTCTGTTAGTTGCGTGTACTAAGAAAATGCTGCCGAGTTTCCAGAAGCAAAAAAAACTCTTGCTGTTTTCCATACAATACCAGCGTACTGTCAGTTGGAGAAAGTTTTCTTCTCCTACACGGCAGTAGAACTCAGCTCTTTTTAACAAAAGCAAATTGTCGTTATTGACCGAACCACTAACGCTGTCATTTTCATTTCTCAATTAACTCGAGAATGTTATTCTATGCTGAGCGACCACAGAGACCCTCGACACTTCTGCGCATTGCTGAAGAAGGTGAATCCATTCCGATAATGGGGTAATCAATGCGTTTCGTAGGATGAGTGTTTATTGTTAATATACGTCGGAAAGTGGTAACTATTCTGCTTGTACAGCAGTTGGAAACGTTTACGTATAAAGCACGTGATTTCGCATGTTGGTGTTGTACATCGGCCTATTCCTTTCTTCCCTTCAACATGAATTGCTTCTTTTTGGAAATCTGCCAGCGACGGTTCTCGCTTCTGTGGTCGGACAGTAGTGTTATCATGAATATTAAGCGCCTCCATAGCACAATTATAAGAATGACGGCACATTGCACCTGTAAAAGAACTCAGTTCGATTCTTTTCGTGACGAAAAGAATCTTTGTATGAACATTTTTAATTGAAGGTGAGTTAGCAAATGTCATACGGAGGTAGCGGTATTTTTCTCCCGGGAACTCGGATTTTTCTTTCCGCATACAGGAAAATGGGCCATGGGAACAAATACAACTTACAAACAATATATACAATACTGATAGTGGGCGGTAGATGGTGATAGTATCGTGTAGTTGGAGGATTAAGTAAGGGAGACGGTGGGTTGTAGTGCTGTGGTGTGCCCTCCCACGATGAGTCCCTCGCCTGCCTGGAAGTGCCAAGTAATAATAAGAATAATAATAATCTTCCTCTCCCTACTACGTATTAGGCTTACTTGTCTGTTACAGAGCTGACTTGAGCTCTTCTAAATCTTACCCGTCCCAAGGACAAGCCCTATGCCTCCCGGAATGTATATCCTGTGGCTGTATTTCTTGTGTTCCCGGGGCCGGTTTGCCTGATTGAGGAAGGAAAAACCCCGGATAAACCTAGGAGACAAACCTTCCTGTCCACTCCCAAGACTGGCTAACTTGGCTATGTCTAAGAAAGATCCTTATGCTCCTCACGTCGGTGACGGGAATCGAACCCAGGACACTCCTTTCCGACCCATATGGTTGCGAAGCGTATAGCCAAAATAATGTTTCCTTAATAACAATAATATTTCCTTAATACATACCATTACACAACACTGACAGTACAAACGGCAATTTTTGAATTTCATCTGTTTTGATCTTCCACATTCATTACTACTAGCGAGATCGTGGACACGTATTTCGTTTCTCGAAACCACACACCTTACTTGCTTCGGCTGTAATTCTAATGAAAGCATATTACACGAAAACATTAAGTTTTCGCAATGAGTATCCGTACGCCAAGGAGGCTTGGAAGTGATACTAATAATTTGGTATTACGTACAATCCAGTACTATTACTTCATGATTTAGTGTTATGAAAACTTCATCTGTTTTTAGGTGTTAAAAGGTTAGTGATGTAATCACTAACGTCGCATGCACTTCACGCCTTGAAGTGCATGCTGTCTAAAATCACATTCAGATCTGCATCTAAAGTCTATCGTATATAAATGTATGTACTTTGGAGAATTAAGTAGTAGGAGAGATGTGTGTGTGTGTGTGTGTGTGTGTGTGTGTGTGTGTGTGTGTGTGTGTGTGTGTGTGTGTGTGTGTGTGTGTGTGTGTCGGAGTAGAGTGGAGTGCCCTCTCGCAATGAGTCCTTAGACTCCTTGGAGGTGTCATGCAATAATAATACAGTAATATATAGTCTTTTTAGATTACTATAGTAAGTTTACCAAGATTTATGAAATATCTGTAAAATAAAAGCCTATGTAGCAGATAGTATATGGAAATACTCGCAATTTTGAATATTAAAGGTATTATCTTTAATAATATTCAATTCGTAAATGTTACACTTTCCAACCAGAAATGATCCATTACAAATTCAACTCCAAGCAATATCTCAAAAAGTGAACTGAAACGCTTCTCTATTAAAAAGTAAGCAGTTAACTGAAAATATTCAAGAAAAATACTCACAGTAATTTTCGAATCAAATTTTGAACTCGAAATATGCACAACGGCCAGTGTTGACTTTTACACAAAGTAATGACTACTTTATATAAGCGAACGGAACTGGTAGCATAATGTACATAAGCTAGAGAGTTACTGGCTTAGGCTTAACCATCACATGCAAGAAATGATGAAAATTCATATAAATGTTAATATAATTAACATATATTGATATAAACGGAAGACTCTTTAAAACCACAGCACATGCACTTATCTCCAAAATTCAATTATTAATTGCAAAGTACAGATTAAAATTGCATTTAATTTTAAATTAGTAACTGATAAATTACAACACTTAACCACAGTAGTGCCACCTACTAACTTTCTATCGAAGAAATATAAATACTAATTATAAATTAATAGAACTGAAAAGAATTTGAATAATATCATGAGCTATTGCGTTTTCCATAGGGTGCGTAAGATAAACATCTATTTCATAATTTAGTCCGATGTTAAAAGAGAAAATATAGTGCATGATTGAAATATGATTTAATTATCAAATTTGAACAAAAAATTTTCTAAACATTGTAAGCAGTTGCAATTTTTATTTGCCGTGTTTGTTTAGTAATGAAGTAATGTAAATGATTGTTATTTAACACAATATAATACTACTTTCAAGAATCATTTATTGTACTTAAATCAAAAAGTAAGTTTTAGTTTGAACACTAATTAATAAACATGATGTTAAATATATTAAATATTTAATATATATTAAATATATCAAATCACTTAAAGCTTTCATTATGCAACTGAATTTCTGTTATTTCTTCTTCTTTTCTTAAGTTGCACATTATATTTTTAAAAAAAAATCAGTTAACGAATTTTATTTCCCTATAAGGAATCTAGATCGTTTATCCCTATCTATCTTTTGGAGATGATGGGCCATTTCAATCTCAGCCCGTAGCCAGTCAGAGAGCTGCCAAACTAACTAAGAATAAACGATATCTGATGAAGAGACGACTGATAGGTGTTCCCATCTCTTTGTCGCTAACCCTAACGTAACAGTTATTGTCTGAAATACCGTGGGTTGTACGGTTGATTTTTCTTGCGGTTAGGAGACGAAAAACCCGAGTTTCGGGAGAAAAAAATGTTTGCAGCCCATAAGGTCGATTAACTCGGGATCCAATCGAGAAAGGCTTAGAAAATGTTCCTCTAGTCGATAGCTAAATATATATATGTGTGTGTGTGTGTGTGTGTGTGTGTGTGTGTGTGTGTGTGTGTGTGTGTGTGTGTGTGTGTGTGTGTGTGTGTGTGTGTGTGTGTATGTGTGTGTGTGTGTGTGTGTGTGTGTGTGTGTGTGTGTGTGTGTGTGTGTGTGTGTGTGTGTGTGTGTGTGTGTGTGTGTGTGTGTGTGACGTGTCTGTATACAATATATATACATACATACATACATATACACACACACACTATATACACTATGTTGAAAAAAGTATTTGAACACCTTACGTGCCATGCAAATTCCGATCCTACCACCTGCAAATATTCAGAGAGTGTCTTCATAAGCCTTGTAATAAAAGATGGGATGTGCTGCACGTTTTGTACTGAACTCGATGTAAAGATGCCATTTTCAGCTGAACTGACAGACTGCCAACGCATGATGTCAGTTGGGTGTCACATCAATAGTCATTCTGTCTATTACATTGCTACCGGAAAGGGAACTAACGGAGTGTTGCTTATATGATTCGCAGATGGAAAGCTGATGGCAGTACCACACCAGGAAAACTCTGTGGGAAGCCAAAGGCACTTACTGATCGAGATAGACGAGCTCTGTATCGGAATGTTTGAGCTATTCTAAGAATGCTGGGAATGCTCAAAGACCACAGCAGAGCAACTATAAAAAACGCCAGATATCGCTACCCACCCGCAACGCCAAACGATATTTACTAGCTGACGTCTTTCACACCGTTCTTGATGATTCTAAATGATTCTGTAGAACCACGAATCGTGCTTCGAAATGTTTTAATCTGATGGTTTGGTTTGAATCTGGAGAATATTAGGGAAACGTTTGGTTCCGGTAGTGAGAATACATAATTCCAAATGTCAAATTTGGTGGAGACTCGGTATTAGTATTTTGGTTTTTTCAGTTGGATGGGGGTTGGCCCATTGGTGATTTAAAACCATGATGTCTAATGGATACCTATACATCCTGGACATCCTGGATAAGTTCATGCTTCCGTCTCTGTGGATGTACTTTGGTAGTAACCCTTACACGTTTGAGCACGACAATGCTCTATGTTATACTGCACTGCATCTCCGAGACTGATTTCCACAAAACACCGGTGAAATGTTGGAGTCCAACCCCATCGAATATCTTTGAGGCAAAAATTAGAAGACCCATTTCGCTCAGGACCACAGCTGCTGTTATCAGCATCAGCAAAATGGGGAGCTTTGCGCGAGATATGCAAGAATATTACTGTTGCGTCGCATTAGAAATTCGTTCAGATCATGCCTCAAAGGGTAGCTGCTGTCATTGAAGCCAAAGGTAGTCCAATGCATACTAGAAATGTAATTAAAACGCATTTTGGACTACATCTAGGTGTCTACGAATAAGTTTGTCATCTGTGTGTGTGTGTGTGTGTGTGTGTGTGTGTGTGTGTGTGTGTGTGTGTGTGTGTGTGTGTGTGTGTGTGTGTGTGTGTGTGTGTGTGTGTGTGTGTGTGTGTGTGCGTGCGTGCGTGCGTGCTGCTTGGAAAAAAGTCAATAGATATCCCCATGTGCAATATGCATCGTTCCATATAAAGTCACGTGTTTGTATCTGGTATAAACTGAAGGAATATAATTCTCCCAAGTAAGTGCAAATATGTCTGGGTGAATTGGCTGCGAGAAGGAAACTGATGGACTTAGAAAGAGGCCTTGTGATAAGATGCCATGTTGCAGACCTATCTGATCCGCAATCTGTTGACAAATCGGGCCATTCCAGGTGAACAATCAGTGATATCATACTGAGATGAAAGTGCAGGTAGTCAAGCAAGTGCTACCCGCAGTGGAAGACCCACCACACTCACGAACGTCACCATTCGGTGCTACAGAAGAAAAATATGAAAAATCAGTCATTCGTCGGCCGACACGTTGAATGATTAATTCCGGGCATTAACTGGAACATAAATTTTGAATGCATTGCTGGTGAAAATTAATGTTTATGGGGATGAATTTCCCTATAATTACTTGTTTTTTTGTAGAAATAAATAAATTTTACTTCTTTCTATCCGCTGTTATCTGTGCTGCAGAGCTATTCGATTAAATTCCCGCACATTGCTTTTGGGTTGGTACATTTCAAAATCACTCGTAGTAGAATGCTTGTCGTTCCCGCCTATATCGTACACGAAACCTTTGAGAGCGACAAGAGATATGAAAAAAATAATCAGAAGAATCACGGTAGCAAAGAAATGCAGCTGTTCGCTTGATCAAAAAATGTCCATAGATAAATCAAGAAATCGTAAAGTTCTGCCGAAATGAAAGATAAAGAAGTATTGGTTCCTTATTCACCTACAATATACACGAGTCCAATTAGCATGGAAGCTCAATTTACTCTTTTTCCGTCCATTGGACAGAAGAACACCATACAAGACGTATTTACATAAAGACAACTAATTGAGTTGTGGGTATGTGAGTGCGATCTAGAATAGATGCTTCAGATTTGGCAAGCTGAAATATCTCGGTCGGAAAAAACAACGTTTAATTACTAGACTCATGATACCTCAAATTAGAAACCGAGTTACAAGAGGTGAAATTTTGGTTATTATAATTCTGGTAATATTCTTAGAAATGACTTGTTTTACGTTACTTGAAGAAACATTGCCTTTGCTCTTAATATTTTTAAGAAAGGATGTACACTCATTATTTGATTGCAATTCATAACAACGTTTCTCAAATTAAGGTTCCGATATTTATTCGGATATACGATAATGCTAACTGGAGTCGAAATTCACAACATAATTTCCTTTTGACATTAATCCTTTACCAAAGATATTGTTAATATTATCTTAATCTTTTAAAATTGGATTTTTTAAAAGGTATTTTAATATTATCTTAATCTTTTAAAATTGGACATGTAGCCGATATGTTTTCGAATAGTAATTTGTATGTTATTGTTTTATGTATGTGTATATGTATGAACTAAATCATGTAATCTATAGAGCTCACTTACTCTTGTCCATAGTTTGTTGTATGGATGATTATGTGGACCAATCTACATTGGTCCACAGCGTTTAAGCGATAAGCTTCTACAGTATACCGATATATCGAATGTTCAGCCTGGGAAAGTGGATAAAGGAAGCACGGAAGGTGCTCCCCCACCCAATGTCCATTTCCTACTTGACAGCCTGTATGGGGGTTATTTCTGCTAGTAATTTTACAGGAATATTAATTTTCAACAAACATCACCTTAATTTTGCCTCAGCTGCTTCGTATTGAGGGAATTACAGAGAACAAACTATTCGACTCTAAATTGTTCGAAATGTTAGAAACCAATGGTTCTCCTCCCAATCTTCACATCAAACATTCTTGTTCTTCGTACTGGTAGAAGAAGTCACGCACAGTTTCATGAATGTCGACACCAAAACTAAGAATAACGTCAAGATTAGTAGCTCAAGTCCCCTATTCTTATCAATGATGAAGAAATTACCAAAGAATTCCAATTTCTTCTAGAACATTCTTGAATTCTACATTCTACATCATAAGAATTCTTACTAAAATGTTTTCTATCACAAATACGCCATGAAGTAGATAACAGCAAACTAAAAATATTTCCTTCTCTCATATGTAGAAGCTTCATTAAAAAAAAACAGTTTATTAAAATTTCACAAGAACAATCAAATAGGAATCACGTTTACATTTCTAATCAAACTACCATCTTTGCTTCCTCAAGGAAAACCAAAAAAGAAGTCAAGTTTGAAGTGTTGGTATTTACCGCCATTGGTGTGATTGCGAAGTTCCATATTACGAGCAAACCGAAAAATTTATACAAATAGTATAGAAGACCATTTTAGTCATCACATGCTTCACATCAGTGTCTCAGCTCAATCTGATTATTTACTAAATTTTAAAAATCCAAACGACAATCTACTTAGATACATGGTAAAGAGTAGAACACATTGCAGATCTTACGATGCTATAGGAAATGTGCTTAGATCCATTGAAATAGTACTCATTCCTGACCATCGGCATTTAAAATTCAACCACAGCTTATCAGACTGCTATCCTCCTATTTATTGTCCTTCATACGTGTCCAACATTTCTCACTGTCTCTTCATTTCATTATTCTGTTGTATACCACCGCCATACAAAATTGTGTCCTGCACCACCCCAAATTGCATGTTGCACCAAATAAGTATTTTTGTTAATGATATCGAGCACTATACTGTAGGACATAAGAATATTATAGAAGTTTTGAAATTCAATTATTAGTTAGTTTTAAAAACGAATACTTTAATGAAAAGAAAAATATGTAAGAAAGTTAAGGTGCTTTCAGAGAAGCACTTTAGACGAAAATATGCAAATACGATTGAAGAAAAAAATTAAATGATTTGTAAACAAGAACCAAACCTTAGAGAATAAGTGAAAAATCGAGGAAAATGTTCGTTGGTTCAGGTAAAGAGGAAATTGGTGAAGTTGTTTGCAAGGATAGAAAAATCATTTCTTAATGGTGGACTTAAGAAGCTAAAGAAGCAGTTCTATAAAAGAAGAAATCGTATCGAAAGTTTCTCTCATTTAAGTTAGCCTGTGCCTTAACTATATATAGAGAAAAATGAAAGGCTAAGCTAACAGTTGGTAATAAAACAGAACTCAGACGATTTTAGGAATAATATAGACGATTAAATATCAGGAGGATGAAAAACTGATCTGGAGATTATTGACGTATCTCAAATATGGGATAAAGAATGATTAAAAAGGAATCGCCCATTGTAAGGGTGAGAAATAGAGATGAAATATTATGGATTCCTCGAATAATTTGTTTGAAAAATGAGATCATAGGCGAGAGATGGCAAAATATTCAAGAGAAAAGCAATTCCGGCATAAAATCAGTATTTCAAGTGAGGAAATTACTGCAGTAATAAATAATCAACCTGAATATCCTGAAATATTGAATCATAGAAAGTTTGTGCTGATTTCAGGGAATTATTCAGAAGGCTCAGTAATAAGATTGAATTCTAAATGTTTGGAGAACGACATAATAAAAGAGAAATGAACGGAATGTAATAATTAGAGTGATCTCTCTCTCTCTCTCTCTCTCTCTCTCTCTGTCTTGTTCTGTCCTCTCTACTTATAAGTTGTATACCATTATATTCTTCAAGAAGTTAAGAAAAATTGTGGAAGAACATGGAGAAGAACGTGCTCGCTTCTGCCAAGCAAGGCTTATCAGTTTCTGATTTTTACCTTAATAATAATAATAATAATTATTATTATTATTATATAACGGTGTCTTCATGGAGTCAAAAGGCTCATCGCTGGAGACCCCACATTGACACACTAACCATTATTTACACAATACCTGTCATACTTCTCTCTAAATTCATTCACAGACGAAGCATTCCCAACCACCTCTGGCAACGCATTACACCCCTTCACAACCCTCCAATTAAAAAATCTAGTCCCAACACTCTTGTTAGCCACACTCTTATATAATCTCCAGGGATGGCTCCTCGTTCTCTCCCTTCCTGCACTGATCTTAAAAATGTCATCAGCATCAATCCTGTAAAATCCCTTTAATAATTTATATGATTCTATCATATCTCCTCTCCTACGTCTATCAGCTAGTTTTTGGAGCCACAGATCTTCAATGTATCCTCTTAGGGAACATCCCACAGACCCGCAACAATCTTTGTAACTCACCTCTGAATCCTCTCCACCATTTCGATGTCATTGGCTGATCATATTTCCTTGAGACAAAAACGGGACATTGGGGTGGCAAAAATGGGACAGAGGGTTACGTAATATTTTGTATTCATGAAAAAGTACGATAAAAATATTACATAAACATATTGAGCTTACCGTTATTCTTCAAGGACAGAACCCATATAAAAATTTAGGTAGACGTAGAGGGTGGGGGGGGGCTGTATTTCATGAAAGGAAATAAAGTCCATAATCTTGTTTTGACCACCACCATTTGCAAAAAGTAGCGCGCAACGATTGGAAAAAGTTTGATATCTTTTTGTTTTATTCAAATCGTCTATTACTTCACCTAATATGGTTAGTAATTATTGCTTCTGATTTGTTATGTGCTGGTGGTGAAAATGTTGGTTCATAAATTTGATTTGTCAATGTCTACAAGCAGTCATTTTCTCGAAAACTATGGCCTTGACGCACGGTATGATAAGTAACAAGAGCTTCACTTGCTGCAATTTTATCCTTTTCATTATCACCATCACGCCTCACCATAAACGAGCTAATGTTTTTAACTGAATTCCGAGTCTTTTCAGCTTCGTTATATTTCTGGTTACGTAGATGTTGGTTGATGTCGCTTCTTCCTCCATGAGCAACGGAAAAATGAACAATACAATGTTGTCATACCACTTTGGTTCCATTGCTACACTGCTTGTCCAGTTTAATAATTTTGAATGCTTTCTGGAGATTGTCCTTAAAACTGCAGTTTTGCCTTTTGACATCCCAAGAATAGACTTAAAACTTTAAAAAATATGAAATTTAAACTACGGGCATTGAATAATAAAGCCCCCGGTTACCATTACAGGTAAAACAAAACTTAACGATACACCAGAACAGACGCCGCGTCTGAGACGCGCAAGTGTTGCCAACATGAATTGTTTTTTTTTTATTTTCTCTGAATAAATCACTGCAGATATCGATATTGGGTATCGAGCAATGCGACTCCATGGTTATACAAATTACTGGCATCCACGATATTGATTTACGATTATAGGTTATGAATAATAAGTTGACTAATATTAAAGTATATTTATAGTTTTTATCAAAAACGGGACAAAATTGATATTTTTGTTAAAATATCACGGGAAGGTCGGGGAATACGAAAAAAACGGTACGTATGGTCAGCCTACTTTATCACCAAGAAATCTGGGTGACCAGATCTGTGCACAATAGTACAAATGCGGTCTTATTAATGCCTTATAAAGTGGAACAATAACTTCCTTATCCCTGCTTGTTAGTGTATTTTTCAACAACCATGTAATTTGATGTGATGTTTTGGCAATCTTTGCAATATGCCCTTTAAACGAAAGTTCTCTGTCCGCAATAACTCCCAAATTTCTTGCCTCGTCAACTTCTTGCAGTTCAGTTCCATTAATATAGTAAACAGCATGCGATCTCATCCTCCCGAAGTGTGGCCTTACACTTAGCCACATTAAACTGACAGCCATTTACCTTAGTCCATACTGTCAGCCTATTAAAGTCATCCTGCAAATATCTCTACATAATCTGAATTGACTATCGTTCTTACCAATTTTGCATCATCAGCAAACAAGTAAATATTTCCTTTCAAAGTATTACCAATATCATTGATGAAATTGGGAATCGAGAAATCCTGATAATATAAGCAGCATCTTCATTTAAGTGTTATATATCTGTGAAAGGTACTTGAGAAGAGGTCAAGGAAAAAATTGTTCGCAACGCTATTCGCTGAATTAATACCAAAATTGGAAATATTCAATTTAGCTCTATTAAAAAAAAATAGCAAATTGTGAATATCCCTAATCTAATATGAAACTGCATAACGGAATAATCAAAGCTGATATCATTGCGAAATATATACATCCCTGTACAATTATTATTATTATTATTATTATTATTATTATTATTATTATTATTATTATTATTATTATTATTATTATTTGAAATAAAGATAGCAAACATATACATATAGTTACTTCCATCACTCAATGTCGAAAATTAGGGGGAGTGTGGAAGATGTCAATTTTTTGACATCAAAAGCTGTTTTGTAGGATCTTCGCATCCTAGAACATAATTCCAGTCGTATTTCCATGCGAATAACAAATGTCGCATCTTTGTATTTGCGCTACTGAACCCTGTCAATAACGGGAAATTGGAGAATTTAAGTAAAAGAAAGGGATTTACTGTTTACCTCTCTTTTTGTGATATTACTATTTACGCTCCCATGGTATTATTATTATTTTTTTTTCCTAGATGAATTTACCGATTTTTTATTTCTAAATGATGAATTTTGTAAAATATCAAATTGTTAAGTTTTTCGAGCTTATGACTATAACACATTAACACATTTCAAAAGAATAATGTATTCTGTGAAAAGTAAAGAATTACCATTAATATACCTTTTTATGTGAAAAAAAAGGCTCTTAACCGACAGCGCATTAGTGTTAGAACAGGGGGTGGGATGAAGGCTAGATCAACCGGAAAGTGTGTGCTAGAGAATGAACATGGAAGTTAAATTAAAGATACGAAGAAATTATGTACTTGGTTTAATCCATTATCCAAGTGTAAGCAAAACAAAGTTTGCGCTTGAAGTATTTTCGGAACTGGGACAACTGGTGACTCGGCAACTCAAGAACTTGGAAGTTTTTAACCTACTTCAAACTTCCATAAGTATGAGCTCACGTACCACTTGACTAACAAGTTTAAGAAATATTTCAAATTTAAACTCAGAAATAGTCCGCTTAGAATCTCAATATGGATCCAATAAACACCCCAAAAATACTTTAGTATCAGATTATGATTGTCTTAATTAAGTAAAAAACAGCTGAGGATATGATGGTAGTGTGTTGTGTTTCTTAATTACATTTTGTTTGGTCAACTAAATTTCTTAATAGTTAGATGAAAGATCAGATTTTATGGGAAGGAAATACCCACTGCTTCCCAATCATATTGGCGTATCATTTGTATTCGAGAATCCTTTATAAACGTAGTTCTTGTCCTTTAGAGGACTTCATCGCATAATTTTCAAATATTAGGACATCGCTGAGAGCGATTGAATTATGGAAGCTTGAAATGCTTAAGAAATTAGGACTGAAGCAAAATAAAATCAAACATAATACATGAGGAATTTCAAAGACATGCTTTTCTGTTTGAGGTATGACACAGAGAAGTGCAATTTCTAAATAAATCAAAAATGCTTTCGGTGATATCTTTCAGAATCCTTTTTGGGTGCAACTACGCTTGTTTGATGCCGAATTTAATTTTTAAAAAAGACATTGTATGAAATAACTATGACTTCTGTTCGCAAATTTATTACTGACGTTAGGATTTCAAACCCAGTTAGGATGATTATTGAAAGTATCGAAATGTATTTCAATATCGCGTTTTAAAAATGTTAATTTCTAACACAAGGAATTTATTTGTTTCAACGAAATTAGAACCAAACACGTCTGATCAACAAAATTGAAATCAAATGCGCCTTGATAGTACAAAATGTGTATGCGTGAACAACTATTTTTATGTAATCAAAGGCAGTTTTCCATTTAACATTATAATGGTCTTGCTAGTGATTAGTAGATCTTCTGTCCTTTGAAAACAAAACGGGAACTAGTTCTTTATCTCAAGAGAAATCAGTAAACGATTCCACAGCTTGGACAGCTCATATCTCGCTATCAACCAATTTCGCAAAGATGATTTATTTTACAATGCCGTACTGAAAACTGAAGCCGAGTATTCATTTGAAGTTCACGGATGCATAATGGCAAGTTGCAGTCCGTATTTTAAACACCTTTTCAAAAATCTCAACGCTCATGCCAAACTGGAACGTAAAGATCAGTGACATAGCCAGGGGGGACGGAGGGGAAGGTCCGCACTTTTTTGGGGGTATCACATGAGACAGAATTATTTTATTTGTCGATGATTCTTTCATTTATGTTAACTTAGTAATTTTTATTACTAAATTAATAATCAGTTTTTATCAACTATACTTACAACTAAAATAAATAACATATAAATATCACAAAACCATTACATATCCCTATCATACTATAATCCAAATTCTTAAAAATAAAACAATAAAACGCATGGCAAGGCGATTGCTTTATTGGTTTATTACTTATACTGTGGCGACTGCTTCTCAGCAGCTGGCACCACATAATCAGTACACATTTGCGGAAACTTATTTTTTTTTAGTATTTATTCTTCTAATTTTGCGTATAACTAAGGCTATCGACAGGATTTTAGGGCCTGGTGATTCCCTGTTATATTAGGGTTTTTGCTGAACCCTTTTGATGCGTTTAGGCAGTGTATAAAAATTAACAAACATGATTCCGTTTTTACCCTAAAAATGCTAAAATGCCGGATTCATTATTAGTTTTTTTAATCTGTTACACATTTATATTAGTTTTTTTAATCTGTTACACATTTATATTATTTGGCTCGTTATCGAAACCGTTGAAAAAATATTTATTATATTCTTTATGTATGGTTAGTCTAGAGCAGGGGTGGACAACCCTTGGCATGCCTGCCAAACGTGGCACGCCAACGACTTTTCCAGCGGATAACCCAGGGCTCAACTTAAAAAATAATTAATTAAAAAAATACATTTCAAACATCTTCGCTGACTTGTATATTTTAAATTAATATAATACAGCTTTATTAAGTACAGCGATACCAAATAAAAATGCAATAAATAAACAAACCCTACCAACTGTTTGATTAATAATAAGTAATAAGAAAATTATAAACAAACATCCTATTTCCAAGCCATCTTATATCTCCGCGATATAGATGTACAAGTTTCATCCAGTTCAGTTGTTGCATCATTCTTCAGGCATCCAAACGTGGCGTGCCTCCTTTACCATCATTTGATATATCTTTTCATGTTTCGTAAAGAACGTATCCGTTTTCTAAAGTCTGTATATATGTGGATTTGGATTTTATTAAATCCAAATCCAAATTTGACTAATCAACAAAATGTCTTATAAAGAAATGTATGGCATCGTGAGAGTTTGTAAAACTCATGTTTATTACAAATTTTTGCGAACATTTAAATGACTTGAACCTCTTGAACTTGAATTTGAAACTACAGGACACGATGACATCTTCAAATAAACTTGCAGATGAGATGTTTTCGTGGATAAATATGGATGATTTTGAAATGTAGTTCATTGGTTTTCAAAGTAGCTCAATTTGGAGGCAGAAATTTGTTGACCCCATTGACTTGGAAAATATTGAAAAGGAGTGATTAGAGACGGAATAACAGAGAGAAGTGCGGAAAAAGAGGCACTAAGAACTTGGAATGCTATTCCCGAAACTTTTGTATGTTTAAAAACCCTTGCAACAACATTATCCATTTTTGCATCTACATATTCTTGTGAATCATTGTTCTCAGTGATGAACTTTGTTAAATCTCGTAACAGGAGTAACCTTATAGATGAAACTAGTAGCGCATGCATATCTCTAAAGGTTTACAAAATATAAACCCGATATAAATACTTGTCATTAATGATACAGCAACAGCAAAAGTCTCATTGATACTAAATAAATAAAATGTCCACTATTTTTCTTTATTTCGATTTGATGTTTTTTGCTTAAAATGGTAAAGATTAACTTCTGTTTAATATATTATGCAGGTTAAATAACAATTTATTTTGTTTGTAATTTTTATGTATTACTCGTAAGGGATTAAGAAGTAATACAATTATATTTTAAATTTTATTTTCTTTTATTGTGCTTTAGTCAAATAAAACGATTATCAGATTGTGCACTGTAAAATACTGGAAACACTTGAAAAAACTTATGTCTGATTGATCTTTATAAAAAAAAAATCAGAATTGTTTACTATTTTGCTGATGTTAAAAATTACGTCTTTAAATTGTGCGGCTTTATATGGCAGCTAGAATTACACTTAAATGCAAATAAAAAATACCCACGCTATAAACAGGGTAGAAGGGATTTTAAGTAAAAATTCCATCACTAATTTTTATATTCCTTCAATCTTTACAACAATCGCTCTTACAATATTCTTTGATTTTACCATTCTAGTGTGATTTTTGATTATTTCAAAAGGTCTTCCCAATACTAAAAAGACACCAAATAATAATATGTTCCCCAAAATTTCGGTTGGCACGTGAGAAAATTTTGCATCAAAGATTTAGCGATTTTGGCATCCAAAAGTTGCCCATCCCTGCTCTAGAGTCTAGATTTAAACAAATCTATCATACAGTTGCACGTTTGGGAGTTTCCGGCGATCACGGAGCTGCGGCAAAAACGCCAGCCAGTCTTACCAGCGGTGACGGTGACTAAGTCTCAGATTGTCAAAAATGCTGTCTTTTTGACTTTTTTAGTATTTTTGGTTGTGTATTCAAAAGGTCGGCAAACTCAGGGACCGCCCCGAACGGCAAAAACTCTAGCTACGCCACTGGTAAAGATATAACATCCCTGGTGTTTCAAGAAAAGTCATTCAGTGGATTATCGGCTTATTATTAAACAGCTGATTAGTTTAATATCTGCGGTATTTTACAATCTTCCTTCGATTCTCTGCAGGCCAATTTGTCGAGAGAATTGCATTCACATTTATGTCTTAATCCCTATAAGAAGTAGAAGTGGCCATTTTTGCCTTAAATTTTGGAGACTGAGGTGGGCAGTTCAGTCTCCACCGGTAGCCAATTAAAGATAGCTGGTCCAAGATTATCACTGATTGTAAATGCCATCCACTGAAGAGAGGGTTTAACGATTAAGTAAACTTTTTTCGTTTAGTCTTTGTTAGCATTTGTTGATGTGGTTTCTATGTTTTATGTGAAATGTATGCCAACTGTTGTAGTTCTAAGTGTGCTGATAAAATTTCCATAGTTCGGCTTTTAATGTTCTGTAACTGTTCAGATGTTTTACCTTATACAGCAAGTTGTTGAGTAATGCGGGTATAAGATGCTCTCTCATGGCAGTGCCATACAAATTCTTATATTGACTGGTTATGCAGAGGGTTAGGTCATTTTTTATATTTAGATCAAAAACCTAATCAAGTATTAACATCATCATCTTCCTATCTTGTGTTAGCAGAGGCGTAGCTATCGGGGGACGGAGGGGGAGTTCCTCCCCGGGCGACACTTTGAACCTTTTTGAACTTTTGCAGTTAATTCTAAAATACTCTCGAGAACTCAGTTCCAAATATTGCAATACTACATCGAAATTTCCTCACAATTGCTGTAAGTGTTGGTAGTTGTGAGAGGAGTTTTTCTAAATACAACTGATTAAGAATTACCTGCATTACTATGGAATAGGCTTTGCCAATGTCATCGACGATTTTGCTAACAGAAAAGCAAGAGAAATCACATTTTTGAATGTTGAAATTAAAGTTTTACTTCAAAAATAAACATAGTGTTTTAATTTATTTCCCTATTCGTTGTTTTGACATTTTGTCGTATTTGTGGTGTGTGTCGAGAGGGGCGCAACCTCAGAGACCACCCCGGGCGGCAAAAACTCTAGCTACACCACTGCATGTTAGGCCTTGGAGCCTGTCTGTTACGGTCTCATTCCACCTTTTTTATTTTCTTCCAACTGATCTCTTCCCCACGGGTTAGTATTCAAGGATTTGTTTGGTGATTCTGCTATAGCTTGGTATCAACAAATTCTGCAACTTCGATGAATTTATTTAATATATTTATCATTTAATAAATAATACTTTTTATCATGCGCCTGTGAAAGCCTGTGTAGCTCAGCCGAGTGGAAGTGGCATGTGCCTTCCATGGCTCGAAATCACCCGAAGAGAGAGCGTCGTAAGTGCCATTCTAATCTGCGACTAGAACTTTTACCAAGCCTTTCTCCGACCGGTTTCCTAGATAGTAGAAGTCTGCAACGGCAAGTGGGTTTTTTCTCCCGTTAACTCAAGATAATCGACCGTAGACCCACACTATCTTAGACAATAAATATATAATGTTAAGATTCATTATAAAAAATTATGGAGACAACTACCGTGTTAGAGCAAACCTCTAAGCCTGGCTCCCACTGATGAGACCTCAATAAAGGTCGAAACCGGTCTGGGTAGTAGCCCCTTGCCTTTAATGCATAGTATCATACATCTCTTCAAAGAGATGGGCTTTGCATTAAGGGTAAATATTAAGAATGAATAGTGATCAGAGCTTATTCCACCTCTATCACGAGTTGCCTTGACTTGTACTACTTTACGGGTCACTTCGACTTGCATACTTTTAACTACAATTCCCAGGTGTATACAAGGTCACTTGTGAATGCGGAAAGCCTTACTATGGGCAGACAGAGAAATCTATCTTACTACATCTCGAAGAGCATCAGCGCGACATTGCTTATAAAAGAACCAGAGCAACTGCTCTGTTGGGCCATGTCCTGCTTTCAATAAACACGAACAACAAGGGCCACCAACATGAAATAAATTGGACATCAACTTCAAACCTACACATCTGCCATGATGAGATGGAGCGCCGCATTGTCGAGTCAAAAGAAATCACCTTGGACCCTTTTCATTTGAATAATAATCTTAGCTATAATTTGCCTGACTCTTTCAACTCTACTATTAGATACTGGAGATCGCGTGATTCCACACACGCACAGGTGTACAACAATAGAACTTTAACTCGGACTGTAGTTCAAGCTCATAATAACTGTATTTTACAGTCGAATATTATGGCTTTATAATTGTATAGCTTTAGAGTGTGTCAATGTTAATTTCAGTGTCTTTTAATATCTTTCTATGTTCTTATCGCCTGATGAAGTCATTCTTGACGAAACATGTTGCGTGTTTTCAAATAAATGTCATTGTGTTATAATTCTCGGGTTTTAAGTCAGTTAATTTAGAAAAATGAACATATTCCAACCACGAGTTAATAGTACTAATCATATATATATATATATATAATATTCATCAAAGCTTGATTTGCTTCCTCAGTCTTAAGTAAAAGGCTGGTTATATTCCACTAATTCGAGCCCTACCCAAGGGCCTATGAGTTGTGGAAATACTTTCTGAAAAGGAAAGCTGTGTCGAACAAAGCGGTCTTTTGCAGCTGCCCAATTTTTAATCCATCTAACTTGAGTGCTTCTAGATGTTTTTTCAATGTTTTAGGGATGGCGCCTAAAGCACCTATTATTATGAGAATAACTTTCGTTTTCTACAAATATAATAAGCCGAAAGGCTATTTTACCGGGCGAATTCGCCGGTAAAATAGCCTTTCGGCTTATTATCTTTGTAGTTAACAATATTTTTACAATATATAGTACATCACTTCGGCAATTCGATAGTAGAGGTATGTAAGTTTATGTTCACTTAAAACCTTGATATTCCAGGTCTACCTACTCACTGATGAGACCTCAAAAAAGGTTGAAACCGGTCTGGGTAGTGACCTCTTCTCATAATGTAAAAACTATATATACATCTCTTAGGAGCTGGTTTTTACATTATGAAAGAATATTAAAGTTAGTGAGGGAGCTTGCTTCACCTTTGCATGGAGTTGCCCTGGTGTTGTACTATCCAAGTGATCATTTACACTTGGTTCCGCCGATAGTTTTTCGACATTGAAACTATGGATGTCGATGGATTTCGACCGGAGTTTCGTACCCGGCTATAAAATAAAACGGGATTTAACATCTCCCTCCTAACTTTTGTTTCCTTTTGCCATATTCGTTCAACTTCGATTTGCAAATCGAGATACTCTCCGACTATCTCCTGGCACTGATATTTCGATAAACTTCACACCCTTGTTTTCACTTTTTTCAACCACTGTGATATCGGGTGTATTACATTCCAAACTTTTGTCAGTCTGGATTTTGAAATCCCAGAGTATTTTAGCTTTTTTCATTCTCAACCACTTTCTGGTGAACTTTATGCTTCCAATAGTCTTTAGATACTTCAAACCCATACTTTTTACATAAATGCCAGTGGATTATCTTAGCTACGGATTATCTTATCATGTCTTTTACGGTACTGAATTTGTGCGATTTTGCTGCATCCACTTATAATGTGGTCTACTTTCTTTGCACAATGCACATTTACTATCTTCTTGAATTTGTTGTATTTTTGCCTTCATAACGTTGGTTTTAATGGCCTGTTCTTGTGCTGCAAAAATTTCCGATTCTGTTTCTTTTTTTAGTGCTCCATTTTTCAACCATTGCCAGGTCAAGGTGCTATCAGCGCAGTCCTCTATGCTGTGAAGGTATTTTCCATGCAATGCCTTATTTTTCCATCTTTCAGTTCTCACTTTTACTTGTTTTGTTTTGTATTCCAATTTTGTCTCCATGGGTATAAATAAACCCTCTTTCCTTACCTCAATTAGAAATTTTTCCGTTGTTTGCTGCAGATAATCATTTAAATTTCGTCTTTCTTTTTCAATAACTTGCTTCAACTGTAATAATCCTCTACCTCCTTTTTTCGGTGATAGATAGAGCCTATCAATGTCACTGCGAGGATTGAGGGCATGGTGCATTGTCATTAATTTTCGAGTTTTTCGGTCAAAATCTTCCATCTCTAGCTGGGTCCATTCAACAATGCCTGCCTGAATATCTCAGAACAGGTATGGCCTAGGTAATAATTGCTTTTATCAAATTTCCAGCATTACGCACTGACTCAAGGAGTTTTCTTAATCGTCTTATGTATTTTGCTCTATTTCTTTCTTTGATCTTATTATGCAGAATTTGTGATGCTTCTAAAATTCCCAAATATTTGTAGCTGTCTTCGAATTTTATTGCTTTGATTATTTCACTATTGAGCAGCTCGATTTCGTTCATATCTTCAAACTGTCCTCTTGTTATTCCAACAATTGCACATTTCTCTGAGCCAAAATCCATTGTTATATCTTGACTGAATATGTGCACAGTGTTAAGCAACGATCCGAGTTCATTCTCTGATTTTGCATACAGCTTCAGATCATCCATGTATAAAAGGTGAGATATCTTTGCACTCTTTTGCGCAGTTTGATAACCTGATTCTAGATCAATGATAATATAAACAATAGAGGAGATAATAAGTCTCCTTGAAAGATGCCCCTTTTGATATTTACCTCTCCAATTTCTTCTCTATTCAGAACCAACGTTGTTTTCCAGTTTTTCATGCTGGATTGCAAAACGTTTTGCACGTTTTCGCTAATACCGAATAGTTCTGTGCATTTTAAAATCCAACTATGAGGGCACCGAATCAAACGCTTTTTATAATCTATCCAAGCCATATGAAGGTTAGTTTTTCTACTTTTGCAATTTTTAAGAATCATCTTATCAATCAGCAATTGGTCTCTTGTGCCTTTGAATTTTTGCTGTTACCTTTTTGTTCAGTTGGGAGAAGAGAATTTGCTTTAAGGTAGCTGTGTATTTTATCAGTTAGTATGCCTGTTAGTAGCTTAAAAGTTGTTGGCAGGCAGGTTATTGGTCAGAAGTTTTCTGGGTTTGGACTTTTTTCTTTATCCTTCATGATCAAAAACGTTTTCTCTGCTGTGAGCCACTCTTCTTTCCCTTTTCCTTCTAAAACATCATAAAATTGGTTAGTAAGTCTTTCGTGTAAGCCTGTTAGATATTTCGACCAGTACCCATGTAATTCATCCTTCCCGCGTGTTGACCAATTTTTTATTTTTATAGCTTGCTTTTGAACCATTTAAGTTGGTCCATTTTTCGTTCTTGAGATGCGTTAGTAATTTGTTCAAACACTTTGACTTGTTATTGTGCCTCTTAGGGTTGTTCCATAGGTTTTTCCAAAACTTTAGTGTATTTTCTTTGTCTCTGGTATTTATATTTACATATTATTTAAGGTTATCATTCCTGCAGCAATCAATTTTCTTATAAAACTAGTGCTGATTTGCGCGAAACATCGAATTTTGCTTGTACTATTCAATACATGCACTGTATCTTCTTATTTTAGCTGCAACTGCAACTATTTTATGTTTCACTTCCTCTAATACTTCATCAATAGCTCGTGTTCCAGTATTATATCTCTTTATGAGGTTATTTCGGATTTTTTTGCGTTTCAGCTTCTTTTCCTTAAGGTTTTTCAAATTGCTCACGTCTGCTCTGAGTTTAAGAATTTTATTCTCCAGTCGATGCTTCCATTTTGGTTCCTGAGCCTTACTGCTTTTGGGTTCACTAATCTTATATCCTAATTCAGATGTTACGACGTAGGCTATTGAGTACATAAGTTGATTCGTTTGCCCAATAGTTCCAGTAGGAATATCCCTTGCAGCTTTATTGGCCTCTTGTAGGAGTTTCTTCAGTTTTTGTTGCGGTACTTGTCTCAATACTGGAAGCCTAACTCGTTCCTGGTTGCTGTTGATTTGCTCGATAATTTTTTTTGCGAGTTTCGATAAGGTTTTTTTCCTCATCAGAGGTCAGGCCAATAATTGTTGTAACGGTCGGTCAGTAACTTTAGCAAACCATGTAGATTGTAATGCAGCTTGTTCCTTTGTATATATGTGTGTATGTTCCAGATGATGACCTCGACATGAAAGGCGAAACGTCGAGTATTCATTTTGGTTTATATTAAACTAAAGTTTTGCTCTAACACGGTAGTTGTCTCAATAATGTTTGATAATGTATTCTGATCACCATGTAATAATGAAAGAAAAGATAGTGTTACGATTAGGTCATCACGAGATAGCGGTACTTATGAGTTGCCTTTCTCTATACCACGTCATGTATAATTAATGATAGTCTTTGACCAGCTATCTCTGATTGGCTACCGGTGGGGATTGATCTGTCCCCCTCAGTCTCCAAAAATTAGATAGGCTAATATGAACTCGCCTACTCCCTATACGTTAATAAAAGGTGCTAGATGATTTTTTGTTTTTTTTATTACTTTTATCTTGTTTTTTCGTTTATATATTGTATGGTTCTATGAATGAGTTATATGATGCTGGTAATCATTAATTACAAATCTACTTTTCAAGCTACAGAAGCTCAGCAAATGACACCGAAAGAAAATATGAATAAAGGTAATATAAAAAAAATCAAATCACAATATTTAAGATCATTATTTTGATTCAGTATTGTAATAACTACACCGAGAAATTTCACATATCTACACAACATAGGCAGTTGATATCCTCTTACCAGCAGGTACACTAAAGTCTTATTGCAGATCGTGTGCCGTACTAGAGAAAAACAGGAATGCGGAATACAGGGTTAAGTAGCTTAGTCAGAAACCTTTTGGCTGATGAGTAGCTTCTGAAACACATTTTTTTATCGAAATAATCACTTTTGGGAAACAAAAATTAGTTATGGATAGTACGTTCCAAAGGGATAGCTGCAGAATGAGCAAGAGATTGTCATCACATTCTTTCAGCAGATCTCGTTTTCTAGGTTATCACTTGTCATTAACACTCGTCATCGTCTACACGTGAAACTTTTTAAGGCCACTTCAGGACTCCTATTGATAAGCAACACGGTTGTCTCAGAACGGCCGATGAAATGACCCACCTAAACGTTATTACGTAGGCTGGGGGGAGAGGGGAGTTAATTATATTATAGAAAGAAAGGTAATGGGAACAAAGTGTGTTTTGCTGAGCAAGTTTAAAATGTTGCAAGCAATCCCTATCTGAGAGTTCCTCATTGATTTTTAAGTAACCCGATAAAAATCAACCATAACTCATTTATTGATGAAAAAAGTGCACACTACTTAAAACAAAGAGTGCTAAATAGCTAATAAATGCGAGCGCGAACGCATAACCACGCACCCAGGATCTCTATTCTACGAAGTTTGCTGCATAACACAAAAGAAACCCCCCCCCCCCCGATGAGAGCTTAACCAATCTGATTTTTTTGCGAATCTCACAGCTGTAAATTATTTTTACTTTTTAGAACTTCGCAATGAACAGTGCTACATTCGGCCAGTATTTCCCCACCCGTAAGACTTGAAGTGGCTTAAGATTCAACAATGTCCAATACGATGCAGACCTTGGGAATTTACGTCATTCTGCGATACTAGGCCGGCAATGTATTCTTGTAAGACACGCAAAGATCATCTTCACATGAACCCTAAGAAATTGCACAGCTTATGAAGGCCACGTCAATTTGTGACACCAAACGCCTCCAAAGGATATAACAGAAGTCAATATTGGTATAAGGTATTGTTGTTCTTCTTGAAGAAGATGCGGATATTCTTGGGGTAAATAAAAATAGCAATATAAGCCTTTTTTTATTTTTATTTTACACTGGGGAATACTGAGTAGCTGCCCAACACCCACATCGTGTACCCAATAACGACTAATTTATCACTTTCTTACTACAAGGTAAGGCGTCCTCGCTCTAATGTTAGTTCCAGCGAGTGACCTGTTAACGTTTTCGGCTTTATTCCATTCAGATTATCAAATTTCTTCCATACTTATCTTCCACTTCATCAGTAACAGGACGTTTATTATACACCTGCGTGCTTCTTACAGTAACAGCGAATGTAAGACGAATTCAGTTATATCCACGAGTCATACGTAAATTAAAATATAAAGTTAACGAAATAAATTTAGTATAATGAAAGCAGACTACAGCGCATAATATTTGTACGACTAGAACCATGAGTAGTCAAGGTTTGTATAATCTAGAAACTGCGCTCTATTGGTAAAAGAAACATTTAACTTATTTCGCAAGCCACTCGTCATGTGTAGGTTTCGCTATTGGACTATGAAATTCAATTATAATCTTTCTCTTTGATTAGGGATAAACGGACTTCTTAACTTCACTTCATCACTTCAAAGGATACTATGGAAATCATTTATATAAAAGAATATTAAAGGATATGAAAAAAAAATAATTTCAAATGCATACAATTTTAAAAGTGAGTACTACAATGATACTTATATATATTATTAAACGTTAAAAATGGTTTTCTAATTTTTAAAATGTTTTTAATTTACAATTTAGTCTTACTTTAGAACACAGCAAGGATTCAGTTGCTCGTAACGATATTTAAGGATGGAATATTGGAATAATAATAGTGCATCAGCAAATGCCGTACTCACACATCCTACGATCAAGAAGCAAAATACCATTTTGCTTCTTGCTGCTTTCTTGCTGCTATTTTGCTGCTGAATACATCAGCAAAATGCTGATGTATTCAGCAGCAATCTCAATAGGTATATTTGTTTCTGGGACTTCTCTCTCTCCACAAATGAAAAAAAATCACTTAATTTTTATTTACACATTTTTTTTTAAAGAATGATGAAATAATAAAACAAGAAAAAACAGTTTCTTTTGTATTTTCTGCACCAATGAGATTTCTGTGTCAGATTTCTGTAATGATGGAAACTGCACTTAAGTCAGTTTCGTTGGTACATACAGAGTAAATTTAATATGTCGCTTCCACAATATTAACGTGAGAGAATCGAATTAATCAACACACCCTCTCTCGTTTTCACCTAAACGTCACCACTATGTGCAGTAGCTTATTTTATTACACAACACTGTTAGGAGGTCTTAAAACTCATCACGGATGAGCACTTATCCTAATGCAACAGGGATCGCCACTCTGTCATAAGTATACTAAGCAATTACAACAATGTTTAGTAATCGAGAAAGAAACGTTTCAGCCATGATTTTAAAAAAATCATTTATTGTATCTAAATCCAGAAGCTAACTTTTAGAAAAATGTTCCTTAATTAAGAGAGTATAAAATTTGCTTTCAATGCAGTCACTGAAAGTTAATTTTACAAAATTATGCACAAGCAACACTGGAATTTCTTCTTTCTTGAGAAACTGCACATGTATAATCTTATTACCTTTTTGTTATATTTTTTTTTCTTACAAGAAAAGGCTATTTCAAATAGAAATTGTGATATTTAGATCCAATAAAATATTCAACAGCGACGGATATAGTGACTAATATTTGGAAGATCCGAAATCGTACACGCTGATAATGCGCAGCGAGCAACATTCAAAGGAGATGCCGGAAACCACTGATCGTGTACTGCGTCGTAATACTCACACTGGGCTAGCGCTTTTCTTATATCACCGCCGCCAATAACGTAGATATGTCCATCGATCACCTGGAAATATTAAACAATATTAGCAAGAGATACGAATAGGAAGAAGTTCTGTTGGAAGAAACGAGAAAGAAATGTGAAAGAGTGAAAATTGTAGGATTACTACCTAGATATGAGAGCACTGAGTTAAAAAGGAGAGCGATGATAGCAAATGATTTCACGCGCACGCTATTTAGAAGATATGAATGTGAGTTTTTAGACGTGTGGGGTGTCTTTGATGGCAGAAAAGATATGTATAAGAATGATGGCCTGCACTTAAATTCATTTGGCATCAGAAGCCTGGAGAAATTACTTCTTGGTATGAGACTTAATGCAGAGAGTCAGGGAAACTAGATCATCAAGGGAGGAATGGCAAAAATGTGTGTGAAAGTTCAGCTATGGTATAGAAACGTGAAAACGATATAAATGCCTTTGAACATGGTTATGTATGTGACAAAGGACTTGAAAAATGTGCTTTGGGTTCGGACCTTTTAAGTATGTCTGGGTAGGGAAAAGAAAAAAATCTAGAACAAGACCAAATACATTGCATATCTAATTATAATAATTGGCGAGGTCGTAATTTATTATGTCTATACACAAATCCTAGGAGCATTAGAAACAAATGGGGTTGAGTTTGTTGCTTTATTGAATATGATGTAGCCGAAGATTCTTGGCATTAGTGAAACCTGGCTATCAGAATCAGATATGGTAAGTGGGATCAAGTGTAACGGATATACTATTTTCAGGAATGACAGAAAATGTAGCAGAGGAGGAGGAGCGCTACTAATGATATCAGATGACGTAATTCCAGCTAGGGTAGAAAATTGTAGAAATACAAGAAACAATGATGGTAACAATATCCCTTGCAGCGATGGGTTTGAGTCTATTTGGTGTGAAGTGGAGGTTAACAGAATTAAATATATGGTCGGGTATTGCTACAGACCTGGCAGCTCAGTTGTAGGGGATGATGAAATGCATCGCCAATTTAGCCTTATGGGTACCGAACGAATGATCATTACGGTGACTTTAATTTTCCAAACATTGACTGGGTAGAAGAGAAATCTCATGATCAGAAAGAACAGGAATTTATTGAATTGTTGCGAGATAACTTTCTCAAGCAGCATGTGAAAGAAGGAATTCGAGGTCAAAGAGTGTTGGATTTTCTCAAAGCATCAGAAGGGAACTCTGTCAGGAATATGGCTATTTTACAACCAATTGGTGATAGTGATCATGCTGTTCTTTCTTGGGAAGTATCCACTTGTATTGAATCTCCGATTAAATCAGGCTAAATGCTGAATTACAAAGTGAAAATTACGATCAACTTAGAAGAATAATATCTTTGGTCCCATGGGATCAGTTACTGAATGGAAAACATTTCAGCAATGCATGAAAATCTTTTGAAACAGTGCTTGAATGAGGCGCTATTTGAATGTATCCCTAGTGTTCGAAGAATAAATAGGTTGGGAGTGAAATGGATGTGCAGCCTTATTAAGCTAGAGAAGATGATGTGGAAAAAATATCATTAGAATAAGTGTGAGAGGTGTTATGAAATATATAGCTCAGGGAAGAAAAGTAACGAGTATTGTGAGAAAAGATAAAACGGAGTATGAAAAGAAATTGGCCATGCAAGCTAAAGGCATCCGAAAGAATTTTATCGTTATGCCGCAAGCAAAAGAAAGAATGAATGTGGAAGAATAACTTTATTGAATGCAGATGGTACACGAGTGTCGGAATCTAAGGAGATTGTTCACTTAATGAGTGCTCATTTTGCTAAAATATATCAACCAAATGTATGTAGCAACAGTGCTACTGCTACGTTGGATGAAGAGTTAGAGGTTCATGAAAATGAAGTTGAAGAGCTCTTACATAACCTGGATAAGAATTTGTCAACAGGGACAGATGGAATAACTGCCCGTTTGTTAAAAGAATGTTCAGCTGAATTGGCTAGGTCTTTCACACATTTGCATAACTTGAGTCTCAACTCAGGAATGATACCACAGGAATGGGAGGAATATATGAAGTTCCATTGCACAAGGGTGGTGCAAAAATTGATGTGTCTAACCACCGACCTATTATTACCTCTTGTGTGATAGTGAAGATTTTAGAGAAGTTGGTAAGAACTGGCATACAGAAATGGGTAGACAAAGATTCTATACTCTGCAGGGAACAGCATGGGTTTAACTAAAGGAAGGTCATGTTTTAGCAATTTGCTTATATTTTATAACAATGTTACGGATGATTTGGATAAAGGAAATGGATACACTATGATAATGTTGGATTTCTCTAAGGCATCTGATAGGATACCACACGATAGGCTGTTGTGTAAACAAGAGAAAATGGGACTGGAACATAATCTATTGCCTTGGATCAGGGAATGGTTGACAGACAGATATGAAAAAGTGGTATGCAGTGGGCGTGAATCTGCTAGATTTAAGGTAACCAGTGGTGTACCTCAGGGTTAAGTCCTTGGGCCATTATTGTTCAATCTATACATTAATGACATCAAGCAGGGTCTATCATGATTTGCAATTGTTTGCTGATTATGCGAACATAGAGAAGGGCAATCAGGGATGCTACTGATATTCAGTAATTACAGAATGATTTGAATAGTCTGCAAATCTGGGCAAACGAAAATGGCTATCAGTTTAATGTTAGTAAGTGTAAAGTTATGCACTTTGGCGCGATTAGATTGCCAGTGACATATTATATTAACGGGTTATGCTACAAGAAACTGAAGAGGCAAGGGATATTGGTGTATTGGTGGATAAGAATTTAAAGTTCAAAGGTCACATAGCAAAAGTTGCAAATACAACTCAGAGGATAATTGCTATGTTGAAGCGAACCTTGGCATGTAAGGATACGGAAGTAATTTTACCACTTTATAAGGCTTTGATAACACCACATTTGGATTACTGTGAGCAGATTTGATCTCCCGGTTCCAAGGGGATAAAGAAGCTGTGGAAAGGGTGCAAAGAAGAGTTACAAAGATTATATACGGATTATGGGATTTAGATTATGAAGAAAAATTGCGAGTATGTGGATTACAGACTCTGGTTAACAGGAGAAAGAGGGGTGATATGATAGAGGTCTATAAACTTTTGAATTGGTGTTATAGCATTTCAAATGATGAAATTTTTCGTTATATGGAAGGCTGAGAGAGAACACTGGGGCATCCATGGAAGTTAAGGTTGTTCACAGTCAAGAAAGGGTTAAGAGCTAGGTTTATCTCCCACAGAGCAGTGAATGAGTGGAATAATTTGTCCTTAAGAGTAGTGAGTGCATCTAGTGTAAATGAAATTAAGGGAAGGTATGATAATTGGGTTGGGTAATTGACAGCCTCGACGAGTCCTTGACTCCCTGGAGGTCTCGGATAATAATAATAATAATAATAATAATAATAATAATAATAATAATAATAACATGAATAAAAATAAGAAGCCAAGAATGAGTAAATACGAATCAAAATAAGACCATAGAATTGTTTCCCTAAGAATGTAGATGCATGCACACAAAAGTTATAAAATTTTAAAAATAAGAAATATAAGAATTATTTTTATTTTACACTCAAACAATGTTTGTGATATTCTTTTCCTGTTACGAGACTTAAAATTAATCTTGTTCTTAAACCATTGACAACAATGGAAGAGCTTTGTTCCAATGACATCATTGAGAACTTATAACTGCATTGCTTGAGATTTTACATTTTGGTTTAGGAAAAAAGTCCTGTGCAGTGCATAGTTCGAAAACTGACTTTTCAATATGATTTTGATTCTGACTGTTGTCCATTTGATATCAATAATTGGAATGCCTTAACAAGAATAGTGGTCAGCATTATGTTTTGCGTTTCATTATTTTTTTTGTTTTATTTTTATTTTCGTGTTTTATTTTTACTGTCATTATAAAAATAGTAGTAATATAGAACGTGGAGAATGATGACATTGCACAGGGTAGTGACAGGAGATGGCTGTAAGAAAGCAGATGGAGAAAATTCAAATTGGCAAACCGAAAGGAAATGAAGTTCGTCTTAATCTCACTTTAGCAATCAGTTTCTTACAATTTACGAAGAAATTTCATTCTAGGTGTAAAATATTCGTCGTCTGCGGCTTTTTTTCTCCCATCTGCATTGTGAAAGATTTACAGATTTCGAAAGACATTCCAAAACTGCCACTAATCTAGTCATCGTGGGTTCTTTTAAACAGAAATGTCAAACTCGTGCTTTTGGCATGGGACACCGCTTAAAATTTTCAAGGATGTCGTGGTGTCAATACCTCTATGTTTTTTGGGAACTGAATTTTCTGCGTGATCCTTTGATCGATTTTATGCCTTAAATGATAAGCAATGCGATAGACAGCTAAATGATTTAAGAGATTTGGAATGGGAAAGTTTATTCAATGTGTTTTGAAGCAGACGTCTAAATTTGTGATCATATAAAATTATTACTTACTTTATTTTTATTTGTTTAGAAACTGTTAGACAAAATCCGATGATAACGAATTGACTATTTGTTATCATCGGATCGCTAATTGTTGATATAAATTGATAAAAAAATAATAAAAAAACAGGTGATTATTTGTGTGTTATGGCAATCAATCTCATAGGATTTCATGGGCAGATATCTCATGAAATCATTCATTTCGCTACTCAATAATGTTAGCTAAAAAATAAATTATTTTTTAGCTAGCATTATTGAGTAGCGAAATTTCTTGAAAATCTCAGAAACAAGGGCAACATGTGAGAGATGGCATACGGATCAGCAGTAACAACAGAAACTGAGACTGGTAATGATAAACAAGGAGAGAGAGAGAGAGAGAGAGAGAGAGAGAGAGAGAGAGAAGCAGAATGTAAACCTCTTAATTCTGAGAAGACGGGGATCTCTGGTCACAGGGATTTCTGTCACTGATAAGTGCTCATACTGGGAAACAAATGAATGAACATGCGTTCTATTAAATGAAAGATAGCATAAATCACTTCGTATCTCAATGAGCACTTTGTGGATTGATGTTAGCTGTAATAGCAGGAAAAGGACTAGCTACTGTATTCAATATTTTGCGAATTATATAGGTGGGGGATCAAATCCCGAAGGATTCATTCAGCTGATATTAAGGCTTTTAAAAGAATTGTATCTTCTTAACATGTCAGAACGCTTGTTTTGTTAACATCAGGATTATCTTAAGAAACTTCAGGGATCAAATATTAGATCTAAATACTATTAAAGCAGCAACTAAGTAAATAAATAATAAAAAAAAAAAGTGGCGACTCGTGGCTTGAAATCGAGGGGGTGATGCAACTTTCGAAATATACAGACTGTAAGTGCAATGCATACTTGTTTGGATAAAATATCAAAATCATGATAAAAAATAAAATTAAACACGAAAAAATATCGTTTATTTTCGATAAAATTATACAGTTTAGTATAATTCAAAATTACTTTAAAATAAAATCTATTCCTTTAATTGTAATTAAAGGAATGGATTTACAATTTTTGGACATTACAATTAAATCCTTTAATTGTAATGTCCAAATATTTAACGAGACGGAGTGAACACGATAAGCACCGCGAAGACTCTACTACTGGCGTAAACTATATATGAACAACAGTGGAACTGCGCGACGGACAGTGCCACATTACCCAAATAACTCGCATCTCACTATGACCTGCCTATTCTTGCGCACGCAGCAATATGACACTGGCAAACATAGTGCTGCTAGCGTCTTTCGCCCTCCTAAGTGCTACAATATGTATTTTTATTATTTTTTATACAAAATAAGAGAATTGTATAGGATTGTTGATGATAAAATTAAATATTACAAGCAAATATAAATAAATTAATAAATATATTTATATATCGAGAAAAATTGTGGGTGTTGCAGTGTAAAAATTCGACGCAGCTTCAAAATGACAAAGAATTTTCATCAATTTTTACAGTGGTCAAATTTTTAGAGTGTTATTAAAATAACCTGTATATCCTGTAACAAACTGTCTTATATAGCTAAGACAGTTTGTTAATGTAAATAATCCCATAAGGAATGGTCTATACTTACTGCCCTAAAAGGGAAAATTCTAGAATGTATTGAACAAAAGCAATACCTTGCCACCAGAAAAC
This sequence comes from Typopeltis vanoorti, assembly GCF_054136105.1. Lineage (NCBI taxonomy): Eukaryota > Metazoa > Arthropoda > Arachnida > Uropygi > Thelyphonidae > Typopeltis > Typopeltis vanoorti. The sequence continues at coordinate 73,031,701 of NC_143553.1, read as the reverse complement.
TTTGTATGTTAGCTCCTTATAAGGATATGTGAAAGTTATTTGAGAATTCCATTTGTAAACACTCAAGGTCAGTGTCAGACGGACCGACAAACTTCAGACGCACTTCAGCTGCATGAACAAATAGGATTAAAGGAGTGTAATAAAAGATCAAAGAAAGGGTCAGTGTCAAGGAAAGAACAAGGGATCGCACCGAAATATTCGGGGTCCCATATCTTCGTGCAGGGATCTGAAAGAAGGTGAATTAAAGGCGTTGGCTGGAAGATCGAGTATCGGTTATCCATATGACGTCAATTGGTTATCCGTCGGATGTAAGCCATCGAGGACGCGACTTCAGGGGAAGTCATACCAGTGGTCTGAAAGAAAGATGACAGAAGACGATTCGCCAGGCAAAGCATTGATTTATGTCAAACATTTGCCGGGAGCGATTGTCCAGAGAGAGGAATTTTCGAGCGGGAAGGAATTGCTCCGTTAGTTCAACGGGCACGCAAGTACTCCTCAAGCCGAAAATCTTCGACCTATGTACCGGGTAGACAGCTTCCCAGAAGCGTCAGTAGATCTATCTCCGGTGTAAGAAGGGAGAGATAAGTACACGCAGTGGGTAGCAGCCCTAAAGTGAGTTTGATTTTTTCCCCCAATTTTGTGAATTATAGGAGAACTCTGATAGTGGACTGTTAAGATTAGGCCGCTGAATTTGAACAGAGTTAATGGTTGGATTTAAACGTTTAATAATAGAAGATTATGTGTGTAAGAATCAGAGAGTAATAGTTTGTTAATAGTGCATTTGCCTAGAGTGTTATTTTAGTATCTGAAGGATCGAACTTTTATATGTAATGATATTTCTTATGTGTATAACAGTTAAGGAGTAACAGTTTGTTAATTGTATAATTGCTTAGGATAGAAACTTGATATTGGAAAAGAGTGGTTATTTATGTGACATCATTTTCATGAATTGAAAGGGAATTTTAAAATACAGTGTAATTGTTTTATGTAAAGTTAAAATAAGCAAATTTTTCCTTTTACGGAATAATAGTGTAAATTGTTTTATGGTAAATAAATTGCTGTTTAAATGTTAATAGAGTTGCCTGATATTTAATTTTTCGATGCACTGTTCAGAAAAATATTAGAGCCGAACAGCGGGAACCCAAGAAGAGGAACAGGAAGAGTAGATAGTAGACCACGACTGCAGATATTCATTAATCAGGGGTAATTTGAACATAAAGGAAAGACTACTGGACGCACTGAGCACTTCTTCTTACTAGAAAACGGACATCAGTGGTGCAGCTTAAAAAATACATTTCTGGTGTTCGAGGAATAAGAAGACAAGTGCGGAAGGCAGTTGGGATAAGCAGAAAAGGAGTCATAGCATAAAGTAATATATATAGGAAGAAATAGACTAACCTTATAGAAGGCACGGAAATACCTAAAGGAAAGAAAGGTAAAGAATATATAAAAGGATAGTAGAACCCCCCCCCCCTCCCGTTTACAGCAGTTCCACAGTGCCTATGCACAAGCCGCACGGGGGGGGGGGGAAACTCTCCGAAATAAGACAGGAACTAGAAGAATTATTCAAAATTGAAATAAATTATTAAAAATCGTTGCTTGAATACAGCTTTGAATGTATTCCGCATTTGAAGATGAAAGATGAATCCAATGAAAATCTAGTGAGCGTTGGCTATTAAAAACGTGGAATTAATTCATGAAAATCAATCTTTAAAGCTTCAGACTAACGAAGTGACATGGGAGGTTAACAAAATTCAGCAGTGTACAAGGTCGAAGAGTATTAAAATAAACGACTTACCACAAGTTGGAAATGAAAATATACGTAAGGTAAAATGAGTAAACCTGCTAGGAGTTGAAGGAAAAGACATCTTGCAAGCTCACACAGGATTCATTAACAGGAAAACAGTGATCAAGCCAATTTTCAACCAGTTGCACAATAAAAATGTTAAGAATAAATGGATGACAGGAGCAGAAAACCTCAATAAGATGACAGCCCAATAATTTAGGGAACAACGAAAGCCCCTGCCCCTCTATATAAACGAGCACTTGACCAAACTTAACAAGCAACTTATCAGACAAAGTAAAAGAGAGCAAGTGGTTCGGTTAAGTATGTGTTGGTAAGAGATGGTAAGTTGTTCATGAGGAGGAACGACAACACAAAAGTGATACGTGATACGGAGAAGTGAAAAGTGATGCGGATAAAAATACCATACGAGCTCAATGTAAACAGTGAAAGAAATGAAAACTGAATGTGACCTAAATGGGAATAACTGAAACATAAGAAATGAAATGTGTTATGAGGTATGCCCTGCAATCTATCTTAAAAGTATAACAGATCATCGCTGTCCTCTACTGCATCCCTCTGTACCGAATAGCAGAGATATGAGCTATGTAGTTAGCAATGAAAACATCTCATAAATTATAATACATTTGAAATGTGCATAAGAAATCATCTACCAGACAATGGTCTCTTGAATGTATTTCAACTGTACGAGGAATCATCAAAATTATTAAAGGGGAAGTTAGCAAATCGTAATATATCGAAAAAAGAAGTGAAAAAAGGAACATCGCATGCACTTGATTCAATGTAAAAAGAATCCTTACAATTTAGTGTTTTGGAAAATGCCTATAAAAATTTGGGGTAAACTACTAAAGGAAAAAAAATCAGCTATAAGTAAAAGAAAATTATATTCTAGCAAAATTTCTTTCGTGTATGTACGATAAAATTAAAGAATGGAGGGTGGTAAACACCATAAGCGGCAATACAAAACAGAAAACACGTGAATTAGCAGAGGGCAATGATGGACCTCTGTTCTTAACCAAACGAATAATCTCTCTACTAACAATGATAATTATCATTGTTAGTGAGCGGTGGGCATCAAAATCACTATTATAATAGTGATTTTGATGCCCACCGCCCACTCACAGGGCAATGTACGCCAGTTACCCCCCCCCCCCGTGGATAAGGAATTCAATGTATATACAGTAAATTAGGATAAGAAAGACTGAAACACTTAAAGTCGGTTTCAGTCCTTATTATCTAAAGAAGGTAATAGAAAAGAAATTAGAAATTACTGCACGATACCAACAATCTCCAAAGATACTGAAATCTTAATAAATAAGTAATTTTTTAAATTAAATTTTTCAAATAACTACCTAAATTCCATGTCCTTCTACGCGCCTAATCAGCATGGTTTAGATCAGGACTTAACACTTAAAAAGCACTACTGGAGTTTAAGAAAACAAATTATGTTTTCTTAAACTCCATTTGGATGTGCAAATTCAGGGAAACTAGATTTGTTAGGGGGGGGGAGTAGAGATACAGTCCTTATGGAGGCAGTTGAATGTAAGAATGAATATAATATGCCAGAGCAAATAAGGACAACAAATCTGAGTGGGATAGTTAATATAAGGCATCAAGGTAGGGTTGGGGCTAATGGGGGTCTTAAATTCATGTACACTAATACTAGGAGTATTAGGAACAAGAAGGAAGAGTTTTTGGCCATGGTTGGCACTTCCAGACCACAGGTTATTGGTATTAGTGAAACATGGCTGACTGTAGATGATATAACTAGTGGGATTGAATGTGATGGGTATAGTGTGTTCAGGAATGACAGAGAGAATAAAATGGGGGGAGGAGTATTGTTGATGATAGCTGATGAGCTCCAGCCAAGGAGAATAGAAGTTGAATTGAGGATAGAGAAAAGAGCACATTTGAGGCCATTTGGTGTGAGATTGTGGCTAGCAGAACTAAATATACAATTGGGTGCTGCTATAGACCAGGTGATGGAAAAGATGGTGGTGACAGTATGCACAAGCAAATAGAAGAAATGGGTGGAAGGAGGGTGATTATTATGGGAGATTTCAACTATGGTCGCATTGATTGGAGTGAGGAGAGGCCACACGGGAGGAAGGAACTGGATTTTATGCGGTTATTAAGGGATAACTATCTGCGACAGCATGTAATGGAAAATACTAGGGGTCAGAGAGTGCTTGACCTAGTAATTACATCTGAGGATTTGGCTGTAACAAATATGACCACATTGCCACCAATCGGTGAGAGTGATCATAGGGTCTTAACTTGGGAGGTGGCTAAAGGTGTAGAATTTTCAATTAAGACAGGGTACATGTGGAATTATCGGGCGGGAAAGTATGACAAGCTTAGGAGTTTGATTGGTTCAGTGCCATGGCATGTACAACTGCAAGGACTAGAAGTTGATAGTGCATGGGAGGTAGTTAAGAAGTGCTTGCATGAAGCAATGGCTGACTGTATACATAGAGTCCGAATAATAAATCAAGTAGGGGTTAAATGGATGAATAACACCATTAAGCTTGAGTTGCAAAAAAAGAAACAACTATGGAGGGAATTTAAGGAGAAGGGTGACCGGCAGGCACATGAACGGTATAAAGCACAGGCCAGAAGGGTGACGAGTGTGGTAAGAAAAGCAAAAAAGGATTACGAAAGAACATTGGCCATGCAGGCTAAAGAGAATCCTAAACAGTTTTTTAGATATGTAGCAAGTAAAAGGAAAAATGTACATGGCAGATTGATTTTAAAGAATGCCGATGGTAGGGAGGTAACTGAATCAGTTGAGATAGTTGAGTTACTGAGTGAGCACTTTGCAAAAGTATATCATCCAGGTGGTGACATTGCAGAAACGAATAAACCAGTAGATTATACGGGAATTGTGGTTAATGAAGTGGAGGTGAGTAGTCTATTGCATAACCTCAATGTCAATACATCTGTGGGATTGGATGGTATACCAGCTCGTGTTGTACGAGAAGCAGCTAAAGAATTGTCAGTACCCTTGACCATTTTGTTTAATTTGAGTCTCGGGTCTGGGTTAGTCCCGAGCGGGTGGAAAGAGGGGAAAATAGTTCCACTGCATAAAGGTGGTTCCAAGACTGCTGTAGTAAATTACCGACCGATTAGCATATCAGGAATCATTGTCAAGGTCTTAGAGAAAATAGTCAAGAGGAAAATACAAGATTGGATAGAATAAAATGGGATACTGTATCGCGGACAGCATGGATTTGTGAAGGGTAGGTCATGCCTCAGTAACTTGCTCACGTATTATAACACAGTGATGGCTGAACTGGATAAGGGTAATGGGTTTACGATGATTCTACTGGACCTTGCCAAGGCCTTTGACAGGATTCCACATGGAATTCTAATCAGTAAATTGCAGCATATGGGAATGGACATAGGGTTGGTGAGATGGATAGGAGGGTGGTTGACGGAGAGATATCAGAGAGTGGTTTACTCAGGAGTAGAGTCCACAAGACGGCCTGTGACTAGTGGTGTGCCACAAGGATCTGTTCTTGGTCCACTGCTGTTTAATTTGTTCATAAATGATATAGGAAATGATCTGAGAGGAACAGTTCATTTGTTTGCGGATGATGCGAAGTTGGGTAGGGCAATAGTGAATGCAGATGACGTCAAAATTTTGCAGGATGATTTGGATAGATTGGAGGTCTGGGCTAAGGAGAATGAATGTCAGTTTAATGTGGCAAAATGTAAGGTTATGCATTTTGGGGTGAAAAGATTGGCGGCAGTTTACTGCATTGGTGGAACCGTGCTCCAGAAAATTGATGAGGCACGAGATTTAGGAGTGTTGGTAGATAAGGAATTAAAATTTAGGGACAAATTGCAAAAGTGACCAAAACAGCTCATCAAATCACTTGGTTGCTGAAGAATACGATGACAAGCAGAGACAAGCAGGTTATTGTTCCTCTGTATCGAGCCTTGTTAAGACCCCATCTAGACTACTGTGCTCAGATTTGGTCACCTAGGTTTCTTCTTGATGGGGAGGAGGTGGAGAGGATCCAGAGGCGTGTGACCAAGATGATAGCAGGTCTGTGGAATGAACCGTATGAGAACAGGTTGAGGATTTGTGGGTTGCAAAAATTGGTTGATAGGCGGAGAAGGGGAGATATGATTGAGACATTCAAATTACTGAAGGGTTTCTATAAAATTAATTCAGAAGATATTTTTGAGAACAGGGCTGGTTGTGGGAGGACTAGGGGACATCCATGGAAACTGGGCAAAAGTGTGGTTAGTAAAGGTGTTAGAGCTGGGTTCTTTACTTTTAGAGTAGTGAATGAGTGGAATGCGCTCCCTGAGTCTGTGGTGGATGCTGTGACAGTGAATGAGTTTAAGGCGAGGTATGATAGATACTGTATGAATGTCAAATAGTTGTGATGAATATTATTTGGGGCCTCCCTCGATGAGTCCAATGACTCCCTGGAGTTGCCCGTAGTAATAGTAATAATAGTAATAATTATAGCGGGATAAATAGAGGAATTTATACGGCATCTGTTTTTCTTGATATATCAAAGCGTTTGTGTACATCGTAACTTACTCCTAAAATATACGGCATTAAAAGGGTTCGAAATGATGGCTTAAATCTTATTTAAATAACGGAAAACTATGAGCTATGGGACCGTCATGAGCGCAACAAAAATAATAAAATACTGAGTAGCAGAGGGTGTGGTGTTAGGATTATCTTATTTTTAATATATGTAAATGATTTCTGTGAGTGCAAACATTGTGGCAAAATGATATCGTTTGCTGCGATGAGACGGCATTGATATAGGAATTAGAAATTCGGATTAACTATGATATGTTGAAACTAAATAAGTGATCTAGCAATAATATCATCGAAATTAATACCTATAAAATCTCACACACACACACACACACACACACACACACACACACACACACACACACACACACACACACACACACACACACACACACACACACACACAGAAAAGAATTGTATTTGTATTCAAATGTGTAACTAGTTTAGTCCCCCAAAAAATCAATAACGTATTTGGGCCTCCATATCGACAGCAACATAAAATTAGGCTGACCATACGTCCCGATTTGACGGGGATGGTCTCTGTTTGGAGGTCCTTAACCAGCCGATTTATGAATTGTCAAAGGAAAATATAATATTACTGATGATTGCTATTGCACATTATCATGAGTGGGAGGGAAGTAAAAATAGAAAAACAAGTAGGTTTATAAAAGTAACGATGCTGCGCTAAACTCCAGAATATGTGTAATCGATCTGCATCAAGGCCACTTCGATTGTGGCTAGACCACTAACTATGAAACTATGCAGATTCTATACAGGCGTGCAAAGCACGTGTCCATGATATAGCGTCGTGCGTTCATCTATTTCCATTCTAGTAGTGATTCAAGTGCTATTCACGACGTGAACTTGACGTGAGCTGAGAGTGTTTTTGTTGTAGTTTATGTTATAATTCTGCTTTGTTCCTATCCCTGTCATGAGTAAAAGGAATTGTAAGTTCACAATGAACTACAAAATTGCTTTCCTTTTCTTAAGAGATATTGTGATGAAGTTGATCGGGTCCGATGCAATCACTGCGCCTCAGTTTTCTCTGTAGCGCATGGCGGGCGGTCAGACATTAAATACCACTTTAAAAGTGCTTAAGCATAAAGCTTTTTTTTTTTTTTTAAGCGGCAGCAGGTTGTTCTTGATTATCAACGTATTTGTATTGTATTACGAAAAGAGTGATCCTGAAGAAAAGGACCTAACAATCGCAGCTAAAGAAGCAACATTTGCATTCCATTCTGTTTCACATGATGTAAGTTTAACAGTTTTATTCCAAAAAAACAAAATAAACATTTAAAACACACATAATTAATAAAATACTTTTAATTTTTTTAATTTAACAGAAAACCTGTTTTGTTTGCTTTTCTTGGAAGAACGTGCTTCAATGTACAAATGTTTTGATGTCAATTAAACAATTTATAGTTAAAAGACAATATTAATATATTTCTCATACCAGTTATTGTTTTGTATAGAAGCGTCCCGGTTTGGGAAAATCAAAATATGGCCAGCTTACCTAAAATAGAATTCCCAAATACTCATTCTTAACAAACAAGTTGAAGTTCTTAATTAACAGAATATATTCTGCTAAAAATTTCGTCAATGCAGCATTTTTAATATTATTCGTGGGTAAATTCTTCACGGCAATATGGTATTACTTGTTGGAGTTGAGATTACTGCAACACTCTGCTTCCTTTGATTCGAATACAAAGTACAATAATCAGAGCTACCCTTCACTAATTTCTTCGCATATTCAACTAGAGACTTGTTTGCCACTTTTAACATTTTGCCATTACAGAAACCATCTGTATATTTGTATCGTATATGTAAGAAATAACATTTTAATTTTTTTTTTTTTTTTGTACATAATATAGACTATGGTTTACGCTGTGGGCGGAACTTGGTAATTCTCAATCTAAACATAATGTCGACTTTTATTTTAAACGTATATGATAGGAAATAACTCGAAATGTTATGTATTATGTGTAAGTTATATGATCTGTGTAACGTTTACCTTCACAGATACATTCCTTTACTTTTACAGTGGGTGTACCGACTATATTTGTGGTACACCTAAGTTACTGCTCTTAGTTACATGTATTCTACATTTCCTTCTAGTCTATTTCCATTTTCGTTCTTTATTCTTAAATCTTTTCTAAAAACTATCTCTACTAGGGAGAAGATTATGAGCAAGGTGGTTTCCCGTTACCTTCCTTGCCATACTATATCCTATGGCTGTATCCTGTGTGTTCACGAGGCCCGTTTTTTCCTGCTTGCGAGATGAAAAAACCTTAGAAGAGCTGGCGAAAAAAAAAACCTGCAGCCCAGCTTATTTCACTGTGACTTAGGAAGATTCCTAAGCTCTTCACATCATCGACGGGAATCGAACGTAGGACACTCCTTCCCCAGGAATATGGTTGCGAAGCGCATAGCCACTTCAACAATAACCGCAGGATATTTTTATAAGATCGTGTGCGTTGTTTTAAATACTTATTGTATCACTGTTGTGTTATATTTTCATTTGCACCAATTGTTTTTAGTGTTAATAAATTTTCAAATTTTATTAAACCGCATGATGTAATCAATCAATTTACTATCTAAAAATCTTAACATCTACAGCAATCAACCCTGAGGTGAGGAATAAGGATTTACTGTGTTTTCCAACCGACAGGAACATGGGAAATTGTAACGGAAAAACAGGAATAAGCAAAACGTAATACATAATCATAAATTTATCCAATTAATATTACTATGCTGATTCAGTAACGTAACTTCCACTCCAAGAATATTATACCCCACAATGCAGAGAGCTGAGCGTGCCATATTCAAGTCGTAATGGCTGCGTGTGTCAAAGTCTGGTTGTCAAGTCCACAGATAATCATATTTACTCGGTGGTGTATCAAAGAAACACAGGAAATGAGAAACATCAGAATATGGTGGGGGGGGGGGGGCAGAATTCAGTAGGTTAGTGTGAAAAAAAAATGGAGTTCGTTCCTTAATTATTCGATTAGTGGCCACTGCAAAATCTGCAGTCGATGAGGAATGATGTTCTCATATATTTGGTTACAGAAATTACCACCGAGAAATAAACTTAAGTGATACATGTCCATGGATATAAGCGGGCTACAAGCTGCCTAAAACTATATTTCTTATAGAAGTGTGGATAAACGGAAAGCTCATAGTGTTCTGCTGAAGAAGATTAAGAGAAATATGAAAGATTTATAAGCAGCTGTAATTTCTGTAGTTAAATTCAATGCAATTTACTCTTCTGTTATCTTACCTGCGCTGCAAAGCCCTTCCGTTCTTCAGCCATGCTTGCAATGCTGATCCACGTATCGCTGTTTGGGTCGTACTTTTCACAACTCGTACTAGACTTACGCATGTTGTCATTACAACCTCCCATAACGTACAAGAAGCCATTGAGTGCAACACAAGCCATCTGTTGAAGGCAACGCATGTTGCCCTCATTCATTTGAGCAATGAAAGTCCACTGGTCAGTTGAAGGATCATAACGCTCAGCTGAATTCATGTGGTCTGACTCACCCACGACATACACAAGTCCGTTTAAGGTGGCAGCTGCTGGTTGAATTCTTGATTTATTCATTGAGCCAATGACACTCCACTAGATTAGAATAAATCGTTTTATTAGATTATTATATTAATAATGTTACTATAATAAGAATATTACTGCATCAGAGAATTGCTCTTCTCACGTAAACTCGACTTCCATTTCGTAAGTACTTTTTTATTTTAATAACAATAATAATTTATTGATAGTTAAAGTGTTTACACACACAATAGACATCTTTACATTGCAACTTATAATGTTTCAGAATTCAGCTCTAGCTGCTTTCTTTTCTACATTGATTTTAATTAAGATTTTAATAGTATTTTTTTGCCTCTATATTATGTATTTACAACACATGTTCTTCTAATGTTAACAATGAAGATTATTCAGAATTTTTGTATAATAATTTTTTAATTATAAGAATAATTTATTACATTATTTTTTCATGTTACATAAGAGTATTATATTAATGATATTATCACATAATAATCAGTATCATCTTTATTGTTGTATAGTTTATATCTATTTTATTACATAATCTGCTTCTTTGGTTATAAGGATTACGTGTGGTTGAGTGAGGCGAATTAATCCCACATACATCGAAGCTTGGGTTAGCTTTTATGAAGAGAGTGGGATTTAGGCTTCACTATTTATGTTGTTGCTACTGTTTATGTATGGGATGTTGGCATTCGATGCTTGTGATTTGTGATGAGTATATTAGTGTTAATGGCATATTAACTTTGTTGGTATATTTTCCAGAGTTCGTGTTTTAATGTTCTGCAGTTATCTACATGTTTTGAATTTCTTGGTAAGTTGTTGAGTTGCGTGGGTATCTGATGTCATCTCACAAAAGAACCGTATGAGTTGTTGAAGGGTGTTGGGATGTGTAGAGTTGTTGTAGGTCGTGTTATACGATATGTGTCTCTGTTGTTTCGATAGGTGATGTTGAAGTAATTACTTGTTAATGTCATGTAGTGTTTCAGGTTTTTGATCCTCAGAATTCTGTGTATCGCCATGTGCTTGTCGGATATTGGTTGCTGCGTGTAAAGTGTCCAGATCACTGTTGACACGAATTTCTTGTGTAATGTTTCTAATTCAGTTAGGTGGCTGTTTGGTGTATTTGCATAGACTGTTATTCCGTATCTGTAGGGATTGAGTAGGGATTCGCAGATACCGTGATACAGGAGTTTTTTTTTATGTTGGATGGAATAAGGTCTTTAACTTGGAAGAGTTTTGCTGCGATGATCAGGAGTTTGGTGTGTAGGTATTCTATATGTTTTGTCCATTTAAGGTGGGAATCTATATAGAGACCCAGGTATTTTGCGTGTGTTACAGGTTTGATTTCGGAACATTGGCAAGTATTTTTGTTGTTAATGCAGCGGTATGTGTGACAATGTATCGATAGTGATGCGGGGCGTATAATTCTTGGGTCGTGTATTATCAACATCTGTGTTTTGGTGGCGTTGATTAGAATTGCGTTTTGGTGGAAGTATGTTGTGATTTCATTTAGGTCTTGTTGTGGTTTTGCAGAGAGCCGTGTTAATGTCTGTGTGGATTGCTAGTAGTGCAGTGTCATCTGCGTACTGAAATATTTGACTTCTTATGGATATGTTATGAACATCGTTAATGTATATGTTGAATAGAGCGGGTGATAATATGGCACCTTTAGGTACAGCGTATTTTATTTGTATACCCCGACTGTGACATGTACCGATTTTTGTTACTTGTGTTCTGTTTGAGAAGTAGTTCTTGAACCATGTATGCAGTGTTCCTCGTTTACCTATTGAGTATAGTTTAGTCAGTAGTATGTCATGTTCAAGTGTATCAAATGCTTTGGTTAGGTCCAGCAGTATAAGGACGGTGTACTTGTTTTTGACGAGAGCTTTGTTTATTGTGTCGGCGATGTGTTCTAATAAAGTGATGGTGCTTTTTGTTTTCTGAAAGCCCTATTGATCTTGTGAGATGATGTTGTACTTCTGTAAATAGTTCTGCAGTCTGGTGTGTGTGTGTGTGTGTGTGTGTGTGTGTGTGTGTGTGTGTGTGTGTGTGTGTGTGTGTGTGTGTGTGTGTGTGTGTGTGTGTGTGTGTGTGTGTGTGTGTGTGTGTGTGTGTGTGTGTGTGTGTGTGTGTGTGTGTGTGTGTGTGTGTGTGTTCGAATATAATATTAATAACAATAATAATAATAATATTCTTTTAACAATTTTTTTAACATTTTATTATTTCTTAGATAAATTACATACATTATATGAACACAATTATGCAAAACAAATACTTTCCCATACATAAAGTTTTTTTAGTTAATAATAATAACAATTATTACAGATGTTTCTTTGCAATATTACACTCTATATGTACAACATCAATGGATATAATCACTCTATATCACATATATTACATACACTTAATTACATATGATACATTACTTACATTTGTTTACATATGATACTTACATTACATACATTGGTTTACATGTGATATGTACATTACAAGCATTTGGTTACATATGATACATCTTGGATGAGAATTAATTTCTCTGCTTTCATCTTCGAAGCTCATATGTCAGCTTATCTGAGGATGACACCGGTTGGTTATTATTTATTGTTTTTTTTTTTGCTGTGTTGGGAAGCTACGAAATCTATGATTGACAAATTCGCGCGCACGCACACACACACGCACCCACCAGCCGGCCTGCCCGCCCATGACTGATGCAGTGTAACTGTTTGGTGGTGCTCGGACGTTTATATGATCTAGACAGGAGGCAGTGATAGTATTTCCGAATATTTCTTCTCTAGTACATGACGTTATTGTTGGTATTAGATTATACATGGATAGCGTGTCTAGGTATTGTACAGTGTTGTTCTGGTTTTCATATGCAATATTTATATTTATGTCGCCAATTATCATTAGATATTCGGTTGAGCATATTTCTTGGAGTGAAAGCCAGTAATTGAGTTCGTGCAAGAATTTTGTCATGTTTAGGTTTGGTGTCCTGTAAATAGATTTAGTAATATGGGATGCTGTCTATTGGTGGTATTAGTGATTTCGAGGCAAAGGGTTTCAGCATGCTCAAACTGATAGGCCGTTTCTTTTGCTATTAATTTTTATTTTATAAATATTATTCCACCCCCTCTTTTTGTTTGGCCGCATGATCTATCTTGTTGGAAGCCTGGAATTTGGAAAGCAGTCGCTTCGTCATTAGTTATGGATACTTCTGTTAGAATCATTATATATCAATAATATCAGTGTAATTCCTCAGATAAGCCTGTAACAATAACCAGTGTTTTCGGATGCTTCTGATGTTAATATGCAAGATTGAGAGACCTCACGCTTGTACTGTGTGTTGTTTCCATGCATCAATCGATTCGAAAGTACAATTACTGATGTATTCTGGTGTAATTACATCTATCAGTTGGTTCACATTCATTTTTATTGTGTTGTGGTCTTCTTATTGAACTAAGTTGGAGTCTTTTGTTTCACTCTGGCAACCTAGCTATATCTTCCGAGCTTTTTATTTGTATAGACTTTGAAGTCTGTGACTTTCTCAAGAATATTTTGCCGTCCTTGATCCATAAAAAGTGATACTTTTTTTCTGTTTTTTCTTTTCTTGCTTGGTTCAAAAGGTTCTGATTGAAAGGTGTTAAATACTCAGATAGAAATATTGGCGTATTGTCTTGCGATGCATTTAAATCCTTGACTACTGGTTTTTTCAGTCTGCTGGCTTTTATGAGATTATCTCTTGTAGCCTTGCTTGTCAGACGAATTATTACTAGTGTGGATCGTGGCAAGCCTTGTTTTTTGTTCTTCCTGGGAATCCGATTTATGGTCTGAATATCATTATGCTGTAGGGGGATGTCAATTGCATGGCCTAACTTTAAAACTATGTCTTTGAGATTTTCTGTGGATTCAGGTTCTGGAAGACCGTTTATGACAAGGTCTTCTTTATGTTGTTGTTGGTTTAAAACTTCGTTTTCTAGTTTCAGGGAATTAAATTCTTGACAAAGTTCCGATGTGTCTTTTATCAATTTGTGCTGCCTGTCGGTTAGTGCATTGATGCTGGTTTTAATGTCTTTTACCGTTTGTAAGACTTCTTCGACATTTGAATTATTAACTTTAACAAACTCTCATATTCGCTAATTTTTTTTTTATATTTTTTATGCTGTTTATCAAATAGTTCTTGGACAAGATTCTACCAAGCTGGCTTTTATATTTTCTAAACCTTTTTCTAATAATAAATTTACGGAACTTAAATTATAAGACTCGCCGGTATTTTTTTGTCTGTTCAGTTCATCGTCCGATTCTGCCTCCGGCGTAATCAGTAGCGTCGTGGGTGGCGGGGTTTCTTTGTTCTCTCTGCAGTATAGGCATCTCCATTCCTCTCGCTTCGCATTGGATTTGCTTTGCCATGTTGTTTCTGAGTTCCGGAACATGTAAAGTGAATTTTCCTAAGGCATTTCCTGCAGGTTATATGACTTCAGTCGGATGATAATTCCTTCTGGCGCTTGTTGCACTTTATGGCTCACCTTTCCTGCCTTGGACAACTGTAAAGATGGCGACGTCCTTTGTTCTAAGCTCGTTAGTGACTACGGTGAACTCTGCTCAATTTTCAGCACACTCAAAATTTGTGTTCCGCTTGCCCATTTTCATTGAATTATATATCACTGTCTTCAGCGTGACAAGAAGAGTTACTTTGTGACACTTTTAAATTAACAACAGGAGTTTGAACCACATTAAAGTATAAAAACAGGACCAGCGATACAACCATGTAACCGTTCGTATCAATAATAATAATAATAATAATAATAATAATAATAATAATAATAATAATAATAATAATAATAATAATAATAATAATAATAATAATAATATTATTATTATTATTATTATTCTATCGACAAAAAACAAGTACGGCGTCCTTATACTGCAGGACCTAACCAATTTGACACGCTTGAAATGACATACTACTCACCAAATTATACTCAATAGGTATAAGAGGAACACTGCATACATGGTTCAAGAACTATCTCTCAAACAGAACACAAGTAACAAAAATAGGTACATGTCACAGTCGGAGTATACAAGTAAAACACGGTGTACCTCAAGGTGCCATATTATCATCCACTCTATTCAACATATACATTAACGATGTTCATAACATATCCATAAGAAGTCAATATTTCAATATGCAGATGACACTGCACTACTAGCAATCCGCACAGACATTAACACAGCTCTCTGTCTCTGCAAAGCACAACAAGACCTAAAGGAAATCACAACATACTTCCACCAAAACGTAATTCTAATCAACGGCACCAAAACACAGATGTTGATAATACAAAACCCAAGAATCATACGCCCTGCATCACTATCGATACATTGTCACACATACCGCTGCATTAACAACAAAAATACCTGCCAATGTCCCGAAATCAAACCTGTAATGTAACACACGCAAAATACCTCGGTCTCTATATAGATTCCCACCTTAAATGGACAAAACATATAGAATACCTACACACCAAACTCCTGATCATCGCAGCAAAACTCTTCCAAGTTAAAGACATTATTCCACCCAACATAAAAAAACTCCTATATCACGGTATCTGCGAATCCCTACTCAGATATATAATAACAATCTATACAAATACATCAAACAGCCACCTAACAAAATTAGAAACACTACACAGGAAAATCGTGTCAACAGTGATCTGGACACCTTACACGCAACAACCAATATCCGACAAGCACATGTCGATACACAGAATTCTGAGCATTAAAAACCTGAAACACTACATGACATTAACAAGGAATTACTTCAACATCATCTATCGAAACAACAGAGACACATATCGTATAATACGACCTACAACAACTCTCTATATCCCCACACCCTTCAACAACTCATACAGTTCTTTTGTGAGATCACATCAGATACCCACGCAACTCAACAACCTACCAAGAAAGTTAAAACACGTAGATAACTACAGAACATTAAAAAACGAACGCTGGAAAATACACCAACAATGTTAAGAAACCATTAACATACACATCACAAATCACTAGCATCCAATGCCTACATTCCATACATAAACAGTAGCAACAACACAAATAGTGAAGGCTAAATCCCACTCTCTTCATAAAAGCTAACCCAAGCTTCGAAGTAGGTGGGATTAACATGCCTCACTCATCTACAAGTAATCCTTATAAGGAAATGCAGAAATTTCTATGTATAATCATTCTTTCTCAAACTAAAAAAAAATAAAATAAAATAAAATAAAAAATAAAAAATGATACAAAAAATTCTGTATAATCTTCATTGTTAATATTAGAAGAACATGTGTTGTAAATACGTAATATAAAGGCAAAAAAGTGTTATTAAAAATATTAATTGAAATCCAATGTAGGAATTGCATCACTTAGTGCCGAACTCTGTAAAATTATAAGATGCAATGTCACACAAGACGTTTATTGTATGTATATATATTTTAGCAATCAATAAAATATATTTAAAAAAAATTATTATTATTATCATTATTATTTCGATTGTGTGTGTGTGTGTGTATGTGTGTGTGTGTGTGTGTGTGTGTGTGTGTGTGTAGAAAATTTGGTTATGATATTGATTAATCTCTTTGCTTTATATCTATACTAAAGTGAAGTGCACTGAATCCACCAATCAAAATTATGAAATAAATAAAGAAGTCGTCTATATCATATTTTAGTGCAGAAACACAGATTCTCTATTTTTCAACCTGTAATGGATGATAATATAAAAAGCAGAATACATATATATTTTGAAAACTATAAAGAATAGTGCTCGTTAATTAAACAATCAAGGCAAAGATAAATAAGTGATGATAAAGACCGCATTTTTAAACTAGTGATTTATTCGTATAAATCCGAAAATGTGATTTTTCATTCTATTTGAACACCGTATAGTATTCACATGAGTTAGCAAAGAAATATCATAAAAAGAAATACTTCATGTACAATAAACAAAGCACTCAGATAACATCAGATCAGCGGAAATTGATGTAGGCTACTCTATGAGATAATTTTAATAAAATGTTCATATATTGTTTTGTTGTTTATTATGGCAGTGGTCGAATTTCACAGGGGAATTTCCATTTTCAACAGATAGTAACATTTCAGTGAAATAAAAGAAAGCGGTTTTAGGTGAGTATTTTCACCCCCAGTGCATATATTTTCTGGCTAAAGGGAAATGCAGACTATCGGTAGTAGATCCCTCATTGCTCGATAATGATTTTCAGGTTGAGGGACCCGGTTGCTCCGTTCCCTTCCTTCTCAGTGTGATCTGACATCTGAACATATTCCAAATACTTGTACTGACTTGCACCTTCCTTTGTAAGAGGGGGCACAGCTGTAAAAGGTTTCAGAAAGCAGGCAGTAGATAGTACATGGTAACAAACAGGGGCGAATATTCCCGGTGTGCTAGGTGTGCGGTGCTCATCCATGAAATATCTGTATCACCGATATTATATTTTTGCATTTATTTCCACAATTTCTAAAATCGAACACAGTATACTAATGCTTCACAAGGATAATAAAGCATAAGTCATTCCTGAAGAGGGCACTTTTCGATGACTAAAGATTGCATCACATTCGCGTTAATAGCTCGGTGTGTGCTTTCAAAATGCATACACCTTTCAGCCCTTCGAAAAGATATAAAGATGGTGCAGCGGGTCAAATTCTACGCATGTTAGTATTTTTAAATCCATGAGAAGGCGAGACTGGGTGAGCTAACATTTTGAGTTCACCCAGCACCTAGTGGCTGTGATTGGTTATTGTGTCAACCAATCCAACTGAATGTTGTCACTTATCATAAGTTGAGAGCTTTCTGTATCCAATGGCTGTATTTGAAATAGCTGTTACAGATGTTTTCTGGAACTGAAAATGTGAAAGTAGATGTTACGAGAAAAAAACCTAAATATTTCTCTTGCTATGCTGGATAGCATCTGTTAAGTTTGCAAAGTTTTTTAACGGAATAGAGACATTTTTATTCTAGTCTTCAGAAACAACAGACAGAAAAAAATATCTATTCCTGAATAAAAATGAATATTCTGTGTATTATAATACATTGTTGATCTATAACAAAATATATGTGAGATTGATAAGACAGAAGAACCAGTGATACTAAAAAAAACCAATGAATGTAGATTCTCAAAAGTGTGGATAATTCCGATAATGATCGGATGTTATGTATACTGAGTCTTAGTAAACAAAAGAAATTTCTTGGAAAATGGAGCGAAATATACACAAACCAGAGAAATACACATCACATGGGCAACAAATTTTACGACATGATTTGCTGCTCCATCAAACGATATTTATTCCTGCCATTCTCTGTCTCCTCATAAGTTTTTTTTTTAATTATGCCATCATAAATTCACTTATTCATTTCTAGACTTTATAGGATCATTCTATTCGCTCTACCCAGCAGCTTATAGGACAGAACATATCACAAATGTTAATTATTACTAAATTGTTTACCATTAATGAAAGTATTTCTACTGACACTTATTCTTTTTTTTTCATTTCCTATTCAAACATGTCTTATAAATGATGGTTCACATATTTTCATCTTTGAGTATTTGAAATATACCAACCAACTATAGCATTCTCCTTCATTGCTGTTTTCGAATAAATCTTAAAACAAATAGATTGTTCCCCCAATCTACACATAAGTATTCAATGTTATCCTGCAATTAATTGCAATTGACCAATTAAGATGAGCCCTATGCGCTATGCACTCTCAAAACTTTCAAACATCGATAAAAATGCAATCATGCGGTCATGAGCGTCTGCAGAGGGAGGAGAAAAATGGGGAACTTACCCTGGGCTCGAGTTAAAAACCCCACAAATTATAATCGTAAATGTCATTGAGATATGTAACCTTGAATCTCGACCGTGGAAAGCTTTGTCTGTCTTAAAATTTTATTATGAGTTGGCCTGTTTCGGCTCACGGAGGGGTAGACATAGAATACGTTCTTTATTGCAGCAATAAAACACGTCTTCCTGTTTTGAGGTTCATCTTTTTCCTATTTGTGAACAACGAGACAAGTTTGTTTGCCCTCTGTGTCTAATGAGTCAATGAGTGAAGTGTAAATTGTCAATTTATAGTGAAACAAATTTAAACAGAAAAATACACTTTTAAATGGTAAGTGTATGTAATTTAATATTATTTTACTTGTTAGTTTTATGATTTTTTGCTTTTTAACTGAAATAATTTAATTTAGGATTTTGGAATTAATTAATTAGTTGATTTTTAATAACATGTGCCGATCAATTTGTTTTATATATGAAATTTTACTAAAAACTGTATTAATTGCATACACTTTTTTTCCAAGAATTAAAGCTCATTAAAATCGATGTAAAATGAAGATAATTTACATTGATAAATAATTACGCCAATATATGCTAAAAGATGATTATTGTTGTAATTATTTAATTAAATCAATAATTATCAAAATTTATTGATCTCATTATTTCTCTACATGCTCCCCCCAATGGAAAATTTTCTGCGGACGTAAGCCCATTCACAAATTGAGGTGAGATTTGTAGCTGTGTTGCATAACCCGCATGACAGTACACCCAACCGAAATGAGCACGCGACGCCACTGGTATCAAACCGTATAGTAACGAATCAGGAAGTTCACCTGAGGAGCTGGCAAATAATCCTGCTGCCACTTACTTTTTCAGATAGAGTCTAAAGAGAGTATCTGAATATGGTGGTATTCAGGGAGAACTGTCAAGGCCATATGTAGAGAGACTAGTTTCCTTCGGTCTGATGTGTATGTTCGCGAATTCTTAATCCCTACTGCATGCTATTCTTTCTATTTAACCGTTCTTCCATTCAAAATGAAGCCCAACATATTGAAGCTTTACTGCTGATCACAAAAACTCATGTAAACAAAAATCAATACAAAATATGAACTCTTAAAAAAATCACAAACTTTAGAAATATTGAAAAGGAATTTTCATATCCACTACCCTAACATCCGTGATAGTAATTTAAATTATATGCACCATCACTTACAGTAATCAAAATCAAACTTGTTATTTTTAATGGAGCCACACATAGTGACCTCAGTAACTATCGTCTACCTCAACTATCCGAACTTCGTCTTACGCAGTTCCTTCAAACCTAGGGAAGCAAATGAACTCACCAGAATTAACCTCCCATCTGTAAGATTGCTAAATCAAGAATTTCCTCCCACCCATTCTCCAATTCTACTGAGATCGTTGGATGTTGGCCGATGCATTTGCTGTTAGCATGGCCCTAATGGACACAGGCCATCTATACACCAGAATACAAAAAATATCTTCACAATCTTAGTAACTTATTCGATCTTCTCTTAACTAGCTCTCCCCTTCTTTCCAAATACCCTGTAGACGTCTGTACTCCACTTGCTAACTCAGAATTTAACCTCACCTGAAGTTCCTTTATTACGAAACAAGCTTCACAGTCATTCTCGGACTCATATCTTTTGGAATTACAAAGGCGTCAAATGTCATGACTACCATGACTTTTGCTCCTTCGTTTCTTGATCAGATTACTATTTCCGTTCTCCAAATATAAACAACTATTATAACTGTATCTGCTAAGGAAGTGAGTCCTTACCTTATCTAAAACAACGCTTAAGAAGAATTGAAATATACTTCAGATTAGCTTGAAATTGGGCATGCGACCTGTAGATATATCTGAAAATGAAACTACTACTACTTCTGCTGCTTAAATCCCATCTTATATATGAATAACCTTTTCTTCTTTTAACTCCCCGTATACAGTCCACATGTTTCTTAAAAATAATACGATTTTATTAAACTAGAGGAAAAGAAAGCTATTGAATATGTACAGTAGTGCAGTGTTTACGTTTGGAAGCGAGACATGGCCAACGACTAAAGTCCAGGATGTCTTGTGTGATGGATATGTCCAGGGCCGTAGGAAGCAGGCATGCAGACCATGCGGGCGCCATTACGGAGGGGGGCACCGTCGCCAGGGACCGATTCATAGGTTAATTTTTAAGAAACAAAATTTTTATCATAAAACAAAAAATTCTTAGAATGATTAATATTAAAATAAATAAGGCCAGATACACTGAATAATAAAAAAAATGTATATTGCCGCCTCTTTGATCAGCCGGCTGTTTACAATTTTGCAGCTAGAGCAGGCTAAATGCTTTCCTGCAAATGTTGTGTCTACTGAAGTGAAACGGTGAACGGTTTTTATGCGCAGAAACGAATTTTCATACAAAACATTTGTTACTAGTTAACCAGTCGTATGGTACGCATCTCAGTAGGCTACTGGCAGTAGCACAATGCCGACTATTATTTCGTCTCTGTGTCGTGTTGTGTAATAATTTCTTGTGGGTATAAAATAGAAATGGAATCAAAAATTTAAGAAGAAAAGTTATCCGGTGCACAAAATCGTAAACATCATGTTGCGAAAGAAGCAGATATTAAGAAACAAACTGGGGCTGTTAATAAATTTGTTAAAATGTTAAAATATTCTGATGTAGATTGTAACCAACTTGATACATCAGAAATCAGAGTTGAAGAACCGTGCACATCTTCCAGTTTGCATGAAAGTACTATTACAACTATTGAACAAGATAATTGAACATGATTTAAGTGAAAAATAGTCGGGATTTAGTCAACTACAACAAGATTTAGTTGTAGTTGACCACGAAACTAACACATTGTTAGTCTCTGTAAATTTAGATCCAGGTGAATGGGGAAATATTGATGAAAAATTACGTTGTTTTAATTGAAATGGGGCCTGTTCAAAAGAAAAATATAATATATCCCAGAGATACATATGGTCGTAAATTTAGCGACACGTATTATAATAGAAAAATGGGAGCTCGTGCCAAGAACATGGCTCATTTATTCCGAAACTTTAAATTCTGTTTTTTGCTTTTGTTGCAAACTTGTCGCACCTGCTGAATCAACTGAATCACCTACTGAGTCTGAGTCTGGTAGAAGGTTATAACGATTGGAGAAATGTAAGTACAACTTTACATAGACATGAGCCTAGTTTAACTCACATGAAAAATTTCTTTAAATGGAAGGAACTTGATAAAAATTTTAAAAAACAAAACTACTATTGATTTTCAGACTCAAAGCATGTATGAAATGGAAAAGAAACATTGGACGAGTGTTTTAGAACGCTTGATTGAAATTATAAAATTCCTTGGTAGCCGAAAGTTAGCTTTTCGCGGATCATCTGATAAATTATATGAAAGAAATAACGGCAATTTTTTAAAATTAGTCGATCTGTTTTCTATGTTTGATCCCGTTATGGAAAATCATGTTGAAAGGGCCCTACAACGAAACAATAGGGTACACTATTTGAGTTAAGACGGTCAAAATGAAACATTGGAAACTTTAAATAACGCAATCAGGGATACAATGTTATTACCCATAATTTTAGACTGCACACCTGATGCAAGTAAAACAGAACAAATGACCATTATTATTCGCTTTGTTTCCTGTGACAATGGAATTGTCAAGATCAGGGAAAACTTTTTAGGTTTTGTAGATATATCAGATTCCATAGGATGTGGTTTATGTGCAACAATAATGGAACAACTGGAAAAATGAAACATTCCCATTGAAGACATGCGAGGTCAAGGGTATGACAATGGGGCAAATATGAAAGGGAAAAAATAGGCTCCAAAATTTGCATTTGAACAAAAATCCTCGAGCTTTTTACGTGCCATGTGCTGCTCATACTCTAAATTTAATCATTAATGATGCAGCTAAAGTGAATGCAGATACAATTAGTTTCTTTGCAATTATTCAAGAAATATAAACTTTCTTTTCATTCTCTTACAAACGTTGGGCAATCCTTTTAAAGTTCGTAAAAAAATTAACATTGAAACAGCCATCAGAAACGCGATGGGAAAGTAAAATTAATGCAACCCGCCCTCTACAATATCAGTTAGGAGAAATTTATGATGCACTCTTTTAAATTGTAAATAATGAAAATTTTAATAAAGAAACTCAGCATGAAGCACAAACATTATGTGCTAAAATAAAGGACATCAAATTTATTTGCTCTCTTATAAGTTGGTATGATTTACTTAACAGAATAAACCCTGTGAGTAAAATACTTCAAGACAAAAATATGAACATTTGTCGTGACGACTCCTTTCTGTCGTGTTCTAAATCTATCTAGTTTCAAGTCACTTTTATGAATAATACAACTAATTACGAAATGATCACCGATCCAAAAGTAGGGAAATTTATATTTATACTGCGCCACCCTATTCTTAGATTAGTCTATATAAATAGTAGGATCAGTTCTAAATTAAGTTAACAGTCATCTCATTAGGCCGAATCATCTATTATCATTTTTACTTGGGGTTCCCGCAAGATTCGAATATTTATGAACGGTGCAATAATAAGGAATTCAGGCAAACACAATATTTAGATCAACAAAATAAAACATTTAATATATGATATGGTTAACAAATACAAGAACTCTATTTTAAATTGGAACTATACAATTAACTTAACACTTCTTCTTAGGTCACTAATGCTAATTCAATGTTCCAACTTTAATATACTATTCACAGTCCCAAAAACACAAATCTTCTTATCTCAAGTCAATATAACAATTTCACATTTTATTCAGTCTTCACAAATCTATCAGCTCAATGTTTATATTCACAGCAGGCAATAAACTACGTAAGCTATATTCCAAGCAAATATATTCCTGGACCTTGAGCATCGGAGGTATATTACAGTTAATGCTAGAATAGAGAAACTTATACAACTACTCTTACCAGACAAATTCTTCAATACATCAAATTATTGAGAGAGCACTTAAGAATTAACTTAATTAACATTAGTGGAACACACATAACAAATATTCTCCATAGTTTAAACTGTATTACTGTAAGTCGCACTTCACTATTCCAAACAACAGTAATTAGGTACTAATATCTTTTCCTGTTCACTTTTCTCCAAGTAATCAATATAACCTTTTCCTAGGGCAACATAGAATTTAATCGTAATCCAGATTAACTAGAACTAATCAGAATTTTCGCATTGACTGTCCAGTTTCCTCTTATCTGATTACGGCATCAACCTTTCTTCATAACAACAGCAGATTTCGCTTATAACATTAAACTTTATGTTTCACTACTTATAGGTTCACTTCCGAACACTATACTCATAAATCTCTGCCCTGAGGATTATATAATCTTGGTTCCGCAAAACTCTCTCCTCCTTCTTAATAATAATTCTTCTCTATCTCTCTTATCTATGACCTTCCCTCTTCTCTATATATCTCTCCCTCTTTATGACCTTCACTCCAACCTTACGTTCGAACGCCACGCTCTACTCCACTCGTGGTTGTTTACGCGTGCGTCTCCATGACAACAGACTGCACGTAAACATTTCGCTAATGTAATGTATGGTCTATTATTATTCATGAGTGATTACATAACATTAAATATTTCACAAAATAAAACAACAGAATATTTAAGCTACTTCTTTAACTTTTTTGATTACGTATACAGTTAAATATAAATTAACACTTTACGTTACACCACATATATTTAGTTATACAAAATTCTAAACATATTATTATTTTATAAGTTAATAGCAGGTCAGATTTTGAGTAAATATTTAATTAGTAATTCTTATTTAAGGAATAATAAACAATTTTATATAAACCATGATTAATATTTAATAAGCCATGTTAAATGTGAATGAAAAATAATAAATTACATAACATGGCTTCATTCACAATTTAACACATTACACTTGCTTCAGAATCTATCGAAAACTTAAAAATATTCTTACAAAAGTATCGATCAGATACAAATTTTAAAGAAGTTCTAAAAACGGCAAAATAACTGAGTGAAGAGGTTGATGGAGAACAAGAATTTAAAACTAGTACGGAAGTTCGACGACGAAAGAAGACACGACAATTCGACTACGAGCTTCATGACGAAACTCCACAATCGCCAGAAGATAAAGTTAGAGCGAATGCGTTTTATACACTTCTAGACGTTGCAATGTGTTCGATAATAGAACGTTTTGAACAACAAAAAAAAACATATTATGATAATTTCAATTTCTTGTATAGATTACTACAAATTAATAACGAAGATTTACGAAAAAATTGTGACGATTTAGAGATTCTCTTGAAGGACTGCAACAATAAAGACGTAAATGCAATAGAACTATATGACGAGTTATGTGTTTTCCGGGATATTTTTCGGAAGGATAATTTAAATATTTAAAAGCTCTTTCGATATTCTTAATTTTATTGCGTCCAATAATTTATCTTTCCCTAACTTTTCAATTGCTTTAATATTACTATTAACCTTAACTGTTAGTGTAGCGAGCGGTGAACGTTCCTTTTCCCAGTTGAATTTGATTAAAACCTACTTAAGAACAAGTATGTCACAAAAAAGGCTTGTTAGTTTGGCGTTAATAGTTATTGAAAATGATGTATGTGCGGAATTAGACGTCATCATCATCATCATCATCATCAAATTCCTGCCATGTACCCTCAAGGGGTGTACAGGATATGACAGTACTACATGAAAAAATTACATCATTACTAACTTCCTATCTACAATTTTCCTCCAAATCAGTCTGTTACTTGTCAAGACTCCAACATTATCAGATCTTATATTTCTATCGTCTAAGGCACTTTGTACCGTATCAATCCACCTATATCTTGGTCTTCCTCTGGGTCGTTTTCCTGCCAACCTGGCAGAGAACACTTGTTTTGCTAATCTTAGCTCTCCCATTCTATTCAAGTGACCATACCACCTGAGATTAGCTCTGCTAACGCATTCCTGGATGCTGACAATGTCAAGTTCTTTCCTAATATCCTCATTTTTAATATGATATTGCCATTGATGCCATCTGTTCACGCCTCTAATCTTTCTCAGGACTCTCATATCTGCGGTCTCTAGTCTTTGGTCAAGTGTTTTACTTCTGACCCAGCTCTCAGATCCATAAGTTAAAATTGGTTTGAACACAGTCTTGTATACAGCTAATTTAGTGTTCCGACTAATTTCTTTCTTATTCCATATGAATTTATTCAATTGACATCCCACCATACCAGCTTTGCTGATTCTGTTGTCTATTTCTATATTTAGTTTACCATCTTCAGTAAAAATTGTGCCTAAATAGCTGAAATGTTTTACTTGTTCCACAGGTTCTCCATTCACAACACAGTTGACATTTTAACGATTCTGCCTATTCTCATTGTCTTTGTCTTTTTATTGCTGACCTTCATACCATATCTATTACAACAGCTATGCAATTTAGTCAGAGAATCTTGCAGACTTGTAGCAGATTTATTTAGAAGTATAACATCATCCGCATAAAGCAAAGAGCTGACATTAACATCTCCAATTTTGATATCAGGTTTAATACCACATTCCTTCATAATGTGATCCATATAGATAATGAATAACAGAGGGGATAATGTACATCCTTGTCTCACACCAGATTTAACATTAAACCATCTTCCTGTACTTCCTTCAATTCTAACTGCTGACTCACAACTCAAATAAAGACTAAGTATTGCTTGATATAATGCCCCATTGACACCATATAACTGCAGCGTATTGAATAGCTTCTCTCTTGGCACCTTGTCATATGCCTTTTCCAAATCGACAAAACTTAAATACAGATCTTTGTTATATTCCCATGCTTTCTCGACTATTTGTCGTAAAGTGAAGATCTGATCCTGACAGCCTCTATTTGGCCTAAATCCAGCTTGTTCTTCACCAAGCTTTTCTTCCACAATTCTTCTCAACCGTTTCTCAAGTATACTTGCATAGATCTTGCCAGGAACACTCAGTAGGGAAATACCTCTGTAATTCTCACATTCAGTTTTATTTCCCTTTTTATATATGGGTACTATGAGAGCTCTACTCCAATCATCGGGAATTCGTCCCTCTGTCCAGGCTTTCTGAACTATGCATTGCAGCCACTGTAAGACTCTTATACCACCATACTTCAGCATTTCTGGTCGAATATCATCTACTCCTGCTGCCTTTCCACATTTCAAGCCTTTGATGGCTTTTTCTACTTCAAGTATGGATATGTATTCCTGACTGCATGCCTGGTCAGTGTTTTTTATCACTGTGCTCTCATCACTGCTTGTTTCATTTAGCAGTTTTTCAAAGTAATTACTCCATACTTCAAGGATATCTTTTTCTCCTGTTTTCATTTCACCTTTATCATCTCTAATTCCTTTTACAGCACTCTTTCCTCCATTCCTAAGCTTCTTCAACAACCTCCAGAATATTTTGCCACCTTCTTGATATTTATTTTCTATATTCTTGCCAAAGTCCTCCCATGACTTTTGTTTAGCTAGTTTTACACACTGTTTAGCTTTCTTACATTTGTCTCTGTATTCTGTAAGAGTAAAAGCTGACTTATTTGCCAGGAACTTTTGATATGCTTTCTTCTTTTCCTTCACTGCCTCTTTAACTTCCTATGTCCACCAGGGAGTTCTGATTTTTTTATCTTTGCACACAACCTCACCACATGCCTCTCTGGCAGAATCAATCAATGTTTCCTTCAGAGTTTGCCACTGAATCTCCAAGGTTTGATTCCTGTTCTCAAACTCTTTCATTTTCTTTTCAATATTTCTGTATTTTAGTCTACAGTTCACATCTGAGAGCTGCTCAACTTTTATTCGCTTTAAAACTTTCTTACATGTTATTCTTTTCAGTATGAAATTCAATTTTATCCTGCTCAAGACTAAATAGTGATCACTTCCAATTTCAAATCCTCTGTACACTCTGGTGTCCTGCACCAGGGAGAAAACATCACTATCAACAATAACATAGTCAATGAGACTTTTCTTATTCCTAGCCTCTTCTCTCCATGTGAATTTGTGCACATTTTTATGTTGGAACATGGTGTTAGTAATAACCAGTCCATGTCCTGAGCAGAAATCCAACAGATATTTGCCATTATTATTAGCTTTGCTCTTTTCTCCAAATTTTCCCAAAATATTTTTGTATGTCTCACAATCATTTCCTACTCTACTATTTAGATCACCAACAAGGACCAACTTTTCCTTTTTCATTGTGTCAGTTGCTTTTTCTAAAGCCTCAAAAAATTCCTCCACTTCTACCTTAGTAGAACCTTCTGTGGGACCATAGGCACAAATAAGTCTCATTGTCCAGTTCCCCATTCTCATATTTTCCCACATTACTCTACTTGAGACTGACTGCCATTCAAGAAGATTAGCCTCGTATTTTGTGTTGAATACTATGGCTACTCCTTCTTTTCCTTGATTGTCATTGCCTGAATATAACATTTTGTATTTATTGCTCAGAAAGATCTCACCAGTTTTGGTCTTTTTTGTTTCAGTCACCCCTATTATGTCGATCTGGTACTTATCTAATTCCTCAGCTAGCTCCATTTCTTTGCCATTCAGGCTTCTTACGTTGATAGTACCGATCTTTAACTCTGGTGATGTTGAGTTGGGGTGTGTTTTCAGATTTGTTCCAGTAGCTGACTTTTCGCTGTTTGCCCTGGTTCCCTGGCGAAAACAACGGGGGCCTTGTTTAACCGGGCGACGCCCCAGCCGGCATGAAATTTTGTCATGTTGTACCATCATTTTTTATTTTGGTTTAACCAATAAGAATACAATTTGGTCGGCTAAATCCCAAATTGCCAGCCCATCCTCGTTCGTTCAGTATCAAAGTAGATACCCAACAGGGTGCACCACGAGAAGGTGAGGATTGGACATTAGGTCAGAAGCCCTGGTAGGTTCTCCGCATTCCTTTAAAGGCTATGTGGAGGTCTCCTCTCAGTTATACAGCTTTGACCCTTAAGCACCCCGGAATTAGACGTTAAGACCATTATTTCTAATATTCTGAATTAGACGTTAAGACCATTATTTCTAATTTTCTGAATATGAAATCAAAAACCTTAAAATTTTAATAAAAAAAATAAATAAAATTTCAAGTATATTTATGTAATTTAATTTATTTTCTGTTATTCTGTAAAGATGTTATTGTTTGAATACTTATATTAAATGTTCTAATTATTTCTGAATTCTTTTCTTATTTTCTCATCTATCTTGAGTTTCTTTTATTTTCCTAAAAGATAGTTCCACTTATAAAAAATATTTAAAAAAATTTACAACTTACTAAGAACTAAGAATTTAGTTCTAACTAAATTCTTAGTTAACTAAGAATTTAGTAACTTGTAAAATGCAAGAATTTTTTAAACTTTAGTTCAAATAAATTTTAACTTTAATTAACATTCATTTTAATTTTGTTAGCGATTCAGGTCGGTGAGAATGCTATAATCCCCGTTTCACATTCAACGATTCAAGTGAAGTGGCTTTATCATAATTTGCTTTAAGTTTTGAGAATTTTTTGAATATAGGGGTTTTTAACGATTATCCTGCCTATTCAACACCCCCGGTTCGTTACATTTAGCGAACCAACGTGTAGCTGTTCTGTCAAAATTTATTTAAGAATTTTCAAATAATTTAAATTTTTATTATCGACGTAAAAGAACCACACACTCGCGGATAGTTACAAGGGCGCTTGGATAGAAATTGCATGCGGGCGAAAAAGACCCTAGCGCCGGCTCTGGATATGTCTTCACTATCCACACAGCGTTGGATGATAGTCATTTCTTCACGGAAATCGTGAAGAAAACCGATTTTATGCTCTAATTAGGATTTAGATTTTTAAAAGCGTTTCGTGAAAGTCATAATACACATTTATTCTTATTTTTTAGTATAGATTTAGCACGGAATATACTAAAGCCTACAGAAATTACAAGAAAGATTTATATGAGCCATATGAATTGCACATGAGTATGAACTGTCTGAAGGGTTCAATATACTTTTCCCATGATGACACACAGTTCATCATGGGGAAGTGCATATATTGTATGCTTGAGCGAACAAAGAACGTCACAAACATCCATGTGGAAGTCGGGATTAGAAACCTCAACTCTTTTATTAGCCAGTAGATATGCTAATCACTCGGCCTACACAGTCAGCGTTCATGCACATTAAATGTCTCGAAATTGCAAATTTTTGTTTCATCGTTTTGAAAGTCTAATTCATCCAACAAACATTATGACCATGGCATAATGGCAATTTAACATCATATTCATAAATAAGATATCTATCTTCAATTTCTACTTACTTGATTTGTATGGGGATCATATTTTTCGGCTGTTCGATTAATAGGCATATCAAGCCCTCCCATCACGTAGATAATACCATCTAGAACAACACCAGCAAGCAGGCCCCTGGGAAAAAATGTTAAAATATGGGGTCAATATTCATTTTGAGGGAACATAAACACATGTTGTTTAGCATAAGGAATCAGAGGAAACACATTTTTGGACATAGAAAGAGAGAGAAATTTAAGATTTTAGTTTTAACGAGTAACCTGTAGTCAGTCCATACGAGAAAATGACAACATCATGAAATTCCGTCAGGAATAATTCAGTCTCACCAAAAAGGGTGCAACTCTTCATGAAAATGAAGTCAAAGTTCTCATTTGGACCTTATGTGAATAAAATGACACACACAGGAAAGTGATACACTTGAAATGAAAGGTGAAGAAAATTCAGAGTAATCATTAGTCTGATTTTGTTCATTCTTTAGATATGAATTTCAATCATGTTTTATTCTTTAGATAAGTTTTCTAGCTCAGATATCCTTATCCATTTAGATAGCGTAAGAATTATCATTGAAAAAGAAAAGGAAAACAAAAATCTCTCGTCTTTCTAAAAAATGTTTCAAAAGTATCTCCACCTGGATTGCAAAGCACAAGAACTAATATATTCTCTATTTCAGGGGTTCTCAGTGGCGTACCACTATATTTAGTTCAAGATATTAGATGTACCAGTAAGGCTCACGTACCACCAGTGGTATACGCGTACCATAGGTTCAGAATTCCTGTTCTAATTAATAGCTACCCACAGAATAATATCCGAGGGTATTGAATGAAATAGTGTGGGTTCTACGGTAGATTTTCTTCACTTTACTGGACGAAAAACCCGAGTTATAGGGAGAAAAAACCTCCTTACCCATGCTAGAGATCGAGTAACTCAGGAGCCATTCGAAGAAACCTTTGAAAAAGTTTCTCTGGTCGAAATCAGAATAAAACGTAGCTCTTTCTTCTGGTTGCCTAGCCTAAGGAAGCTAACGCTACTCAGCGAGGTACGTAGTTCCTTAGAAATGTGTGGCTGATATTCTTTACTAGTTATTATTAATAATAAGAGATAGACCTCCAGAGAGTCAGGAACTAATTGACGGAGAGCAAACTATTCGCACCAGCCCTCATATCCTTTCTGGAATTCATTCACGCTAATTGCACACACAACATCCAACTGTAATCCATTCCAATCATGCACCTCTCTATGAGAGAAAAATCTCCTCTTAACGCCTTTTCTTGACAGTATTCATCCTCAACTTCCATGGATGATCTCGCATAATTTCTCCACCCTCCATAAAACAGAAAATTCCATCTACTGAAATTCCATATAACTCTTTCAGAAGTTTGTAAGTCTCAATCATATCACCTCTGTTTCTCCTGTTTGCTACTGTGTGTGTAGCCTACAAAAATTCTCAATCTGTCTTCATAATCAGTATTCTGTTGGACTGTGCCATTTGTTTACATAGGATAACAATATTAATTTTTATTCAATCTATCCTCAATTTTTCTGAGACTTTCTCTATAACAATTATTTCTATTTCCGAGTGTATTTATATATGAACAAGGGTTCAGCGGCGCGCCAGTAGTGTCCGGCGTCTGTGCAATATTTTAGTTGGCGCTCCCTATGTCCCTATAAAAACGTATCAGTGAGTAAAAATGAAACACGAAATATATTCTTTGGGGCCTTTTGTTTTATCCTGTCCCCTGTGTGCGTCGCACACATTGCACACTAGGGCGGAGCGCCCCTGCAAGGGGTCACTCCGATTGGTGAATGACTTTTTTTACTGTCTCTTTCAGAATCCAAAAAAAAATCACTGACTCAAGACCAAAATACAAGAATTAGACATTTAATAAAAATGAAAAACAATATATATACACTTCAAAAAAAGTTACATAACTAATCAGAAATTTAATTGGATCCGAGGCCTTTTAAAACAAACTTAGACTTAAGAGATCACCCATTTTCTCATTCTATTACTGATTTGTTTAACATACTTCACCACATCCACTAGACCAGTGTTTCTCAACGTTTTTTTGGATCACGCCGCACCTCAACGCCTCAAAGATTTTGATGTCCCACTTCGCTGACAAGGGTGAGTGTTTTGAGTATATCAGTGATGAGGTGACGAATGCAACATCATTTTCTAATTGCCCCAAAAATATTCAAGTTGCCACTCTGTGGGGGCGAAGGCCCCATGTTGAGAAACACTGGACTAGACTAAACACTTTGTTTACACAATAACAAAATGTTCATAGCCAGTTTCTCTGATATAAGACTCTCTTCTTCTTTTTCATGGGATCCTTTCTCATCACTCTCATGTAGCACACATTAATTATTCCTGACTCAATTCTGTCTCCTTTCCAAGTAGAATTAACAGTTAGATCCGGGGTCCTTAAGGCAGATTAAATTTTCCAATCAGCGTTTCCTCGAACATTCCTTTACAACGTCAATTGCAATATCTTCTTTTATTTACCAATACTTATTGACAGTATCCCACATTAAAAACTCACAGTTTTATGATTCTTTTTCGGAATATACTATTAATTTTCCTCCGACTGTCACATAAAAAAAAATCGATTTCCTCAGAATCCAAATATCTGCCGGCCTGAGTTTTTTTTCCTTCCAGAACGCTATCGTTACCTCAATACTGAACGCGCTCTCTGTCAGCTGTCAATCATCCATCAAACTCCTTGGCGAGCCTGCGCACTCCATGAAAGTTGCAAGCAAGATTATGTATAACGGCTGACGTGTCGTCTCCGTTACGAGAATGTCTTCATAAAACACAATACTTAATATTTTAAACTACAATGAAATTTCGGAAAGCAACACAGCTATCCAAATCCAGTAAGTACATGATTTTTTTTAAATGCTTCCCATTTCATTTTGACAAAATAACATCAATAACGGGCCCATCGCAAGTGCTGACAATATGTGTCATTAAACCAAAACTAATAATGTACTAACATAAACATTTGAAAAAATATTCAGAATTGTAAATTATGATTATTTTTACACCCTTATCTAGTTCAATGGTAACAGTGTTATACAATGTGAGCAAGTCGCTAAAAATGGCCTTCCATTAGTAAACGCATATTGCTCATTGCAAAGTAGAGATTCACTGTCAACCCATTTCTGAATGGCAGCCATGATCAACTTTTTCGAAATCTTCACAACTATTTCTGAGATATTGAATGGTCGACAGGTGGATTCATTGGTCTTTGCAACATCCTTGTGCAATGGAATTTCCATACATTCCTTCAACGCGTGTTGAATCTTCCTTGTTCTGCGACTCAAATTTTATAGCTAGGTCAATTGGAATAGCCATTACAGCTGAATACTATTTTAGCATCCATGCTGATATTCCATCAGTTCCTATTTCAGAATTGTTATTCAGTTTGTGCAACAGCTCTAATACTTTCTCCTCATACACACAGGTTTTCTCATACAGTGAAGAGGTAACGGTGAGTTTAATGTTGTATGTACCGGGTTGATATCTTTTAGCAAAATGACTAGTAATTGGTTGAATAATACATTCTGCATCACTCATCCACATACTGTCTGCATTCAGAAGAGTTATTCTTTCATATTCATTCTTTCTTTTACTTGCAGCATATCGATAGAATTCTTTTGGGTTATATTTAACTTCTGGAGCCAGTTTCATTTCTTACACAGGCGTATCTTTCAGTAGAACGCTTGTGACTCTTCTAGTCTGCTGCTCATAATTATCATATTCGTATACACACGGTATTGCTTCCTTATCTTTTCCTTACGAGTCTGTTGCTTAATTAGACTACACATCCATTTTAACCGTACTCAACTATTTTTCGATGTGTAGAGACACATTCTGATCTTTTAAGTGTTATTTTAAACTCTTCCTAAGCACTGTCAATATCGTTTTCCATCCAAGAATCGATACTATGGCGTAGAAACCAGCATACTCCTCAGGCAGTCATAATTTTATGCTTTATAGTTCAGCATGTAATCTTTTCTGAATGGAACATTGATAAACTTAGCCACTTCCAAGTAATTACCGCATGATCACTGTCACCAACCTTCGATTGGCGACAGCGATTGTGATGCATTTCTTCGTCACTCGCAACCGATGCACGAGTTCTGTAACAACACTGCACTATGCTTTGATCTTGTTAGACTCTACTTCACACTAGGTGGCTTCAAACTGATTGCCACATGAAAATCTGTTAGTGGTATCGCAGTCATCTGATATCATTGGAAACACATTCACTGCTCTCCTAACTCATCTCATCTTCCTTTTCCCCCTCTTTTAAATTCCGGTGGCGAGGGTTTATTATTCATCGGACCTCAAACCGTGCACAGGAAAAGGTGGTCAGCTCCTACGCACCCGTGTATCCTATGTCCTTAGTGTTGACTTCTCAAGACCGGTTTGCCTGCTCTGCTGAATGAAAACCCCCAGGATAAACTGGGGAAACCCTACTATCTACGCCCGGCTAACTTGCCTATGGCTGAGGAAGTTCCTTCAACTCCTCACATCATTAACGGGAATCGAACCTAGGCCACTGCATCCCTGGGCATATGGTTGCGAAGCGAACAGCCTATATAAAAATACCATACCGTTTGCACTCGGTAGCACGTAGTATGTCTGCTTCTGATGGCCAGGTTTCACTAATAGCTACAATATGAGGTTCCAATATACAGGGAGATTCAAAACGATGGACTCAATTTTGTAAGTCTGTATATCATGCATAAGACAAGTGACAAATATTATATAAAGTATATTTGATTATACTCACAATAAAGTTTATAGATGCTCAATTAAAGTTTGAAGATGTTCAATGTGTCCCCTCCGACTGCACGGATAATAGTAAGACGGTAGCTGAATTCGTCTCACGTCCACCTCCGATACCGGCGGTCTGCCCGAGCTTTTCCCTTACACAGTCAACCTGTTTGCTCAAATTGATAATATCTGCAACAAATGCTCTTCCTCGTTGGAGGCTTAATGTTGAAACGACGACGAAACGCACGGTGAACCGCAATCGCCGACTCGGTTTTAATGAGCTCACGAACGCAAAAAAAATTTGTGCCGCATAGTAGCCATTTTGCTCACAACTGTCGCTGCTGCAAGGCTGTGCGCTAGGCAGGCGCTCTAGCGTAGTATTACAAACTTTAGTACCTCTTTTAAATTTCATGTAGATCATTCACATACGATGTATGGGTCAGTAAATATAGCCGTACGAAATCGAGTCCATCTTTTTGAATCACCTTGTATATTAACCAAGGCAAGAACCTGTACTCTTTTGTTTCTGATGTAAACCCAAACTA
Organism: Typopeltis vanoorti; assembly: GCF_054136105.1. Classification (NCBI taxonomy): domain Eukaryota; kingdom Metazoa; phylum Arthropoda; class Arachnida; order Uropygi; family Thelyphonidae; genus Typopeltis; species Typopeltis vanoorti. The sequence goes on along the minus strand of NC_143553.1, from coordinate 72,996,268 downwards.
ATGAAAAAGATTTCTCGATTTTCTCTTTTGTGTCTGAAGAAAAATAATTTTAATTCATTGTCCCGCATATAATATTATAATTCGCTATTCGCCCATAAAATTATTATAAAATTTCATCATACACCGCTCAAGAATGATAGTGGGATAATCTTACTGTTGAGTGCAAAAATCAGCATCATGAAGTACATGAAATATCACAAACGCACACGCGACACTCAGTGAAAACTGAGTGTCGCGTGTGTGCGTGTGGAAACGTTAATCTGCCAAGAAAGGGAAATCGTTTTCGATTTAATCGCAAGTTGCCTGTTTACACCGTAAATAGACAACTTGCGATTGTTTATTTAATCACCTACGCAAAGTATTATACCAACCTTAGGTAACACATTGGTGAGATCGCACTCCACGTAAATTTCACTGTGTTGAAACGGTGACAGCCACCTGCAAAGTCTTTTTCGTATGGGTCACGGAGAAAATTTACTTCTTGTATGTCACGGATGGTGTAGATGTCGAATTCGATAACCAAGCATACACTGTAGTAACGCAGATCATGAGTATTCATTTCGGGCACCTTGACAGAAAAAAAAATATATATACCACACGTTGTTCAAAGAAAGATCCTTAAACTAAGCCAACAAATATATCAATAGCAATAACACAATGCAATTATATAATTCCTTACATGTACTGTAATATACTAAACATTTGAAACTACATAAATATCCACAAATATACCTCAAGCCATTTATCAGCCCTGCAGTCATAAACTTCGACACTTTTCGAATCAGCGTACAGATTCCATCCACCGATTACAAAAGTTAATTCATGCGGTAGCCGGGGTTCCATCATTTCCTTGTTGGCAAAAGCAGCTCCTTCTCTAAGTAGATCATCCAATATCTTACAGATGTCTCTGCTTTCCTTCACGCAGAAATGGGTCATAATGTTGTCAACGATGAAGCGCTTTTCAATCAGTCCAAATCTCACACATTCGACCAAAGGGACGATGAATTGTTTTCTGCATTCGAGAGAGTGGTTGAGCCATTTAACGGCCGCTTCCCATACGAGCTTCTCCTCCCTCACGTTTAGTTGATTGCTCTTTAACAATGAAACAATATCATCGATGGGAAGCTCCAGGAATTCTTCGCTACGTTCTACAACATCCGAAAAATTTCTCAAGATAAACCTGTGGAAAAATCGACAAATGACTAAATTACTGCACTGCAGCAGCAGAAGTAGCAACTACAACAGCAATAATATTCTTATTATTCATTTAAAAGAAAAAATATATGCTTACATCAAACTAGATGTCTTCAGTGAAGGGCTGTTGTATGTGCAGCTGGATTTCCAGATGTCAATGCAATTCTCTGGAGTCAATTTGACCTGCAGAAAATTGGAGCAAGATTGCAAAATACCGGAGATATTAAATTGATCGGCTGCAGGCAAAAGCTCCTTCACACTCTCGAACGATGAGGGGATTCGTTGAGTGTAAGCATACTCGATAATCCACTGAAGGTGTTTTCCAGAAACACCAGGAATTGTGATATCTTTACGTTCCCGTTTGCTGAAATTGTTCTTGAAAAGAACTTTAAAATATGGACTGCAGCTGGCCATTATGCACCTGTGAACTTCGAATGAGTGTCCATCTTTAGTTCTCAGTATGGCATCGCAAAATAGACGTTCCTTTCGGAATTCTTTAATAGCGAGAAATGCTCGTATTGCTGTCGATTCTTCTTCAACAAGAGAAGTGTTTTCCATTTTTCATTCAAAAAACAGACGATATTGCACTGTTTACCTGTAAAAGCAGAACACTGATTAAAAAGAAATCGGGCTGTTATTATAAATAAAATTAAATCTTAACACACATATTAGATCTGATTTAGCAGGTACATTTCAAATATGCAACATCCAGTTATTGTTGTGTAAATGGCATATTTGTTTTAATCCATTTAGATTTCTGTTCTAATTGGACAACCCACTGGAATTAAAAATAACTTTAATTTTGATAGCAATTTGATACTGCCTTTCTGTAAGTTTTAAGATTTATTCTGATAATATCGAATCCATTAATAAGCCTGTTCTGAAATATTCCGTAAATATAATTATAAATGGTTTTAATACATAAGTGAATGAAAATTATATCCGTCTGGAAGTAAAGCCTTTTCAAAATCTAGAAATCATACAGGAGCAGCAATTACCAAAAAGATATCTGAAGGGATTAATTTCATTAATAATGAAATTAATAATGATGTAGTTTTTTTCATGTAGTACTATCATATCCTGTACACCCCTTGAGGGTACATGGCAGGAATTTGATGATGATGATGATGATATCTGAAGGGTGTTGAATGATATTATCTTCAAGTTACCCAGACAAAGTGCGTTTCATCGGCTAGCTTTCGGACAAATAAACACTCTTATCATTTCTGCAGAAAATATTTTGGAGCATCTTTAATTTCCTCCGTAGCACAATTAAAAGAACGACGGTACGTTGCGCCCTTCGATTGATTGGAAGAGGCCTAAGTTCGATTCTCGTCGTGACGGGATGAATCTTTATGTGGAGCTTTTCAATCGAAGGTGAGTTAGCCGATCTCATACGGAGGTAGCAGTGTTTTTTCTCCCGGAAACTCGCGTTTTTCATCCCGCATACAGACAAATCGGCCCTTTAGAACACAAGCAATTTACATACAAAAATACTAGTTGTGGTGGTGGTGGTGGGCGGTAGATGGCGTTGGTGGAGATGATTGGTAATAGAGGTTCGGTGTAGTGGTGGAGACAGTTGTATAGTAGGTGTCCTCCAGCGATGAGTCTTTGGACTATTTGGAGGTGTCACGAATAATAATAATAATAATAATCTTTAGTTCTATTCTAGACATGTGGTCATAATAAGGCGTTATTGCTACATTGTGTGACTGAATTATCCCCGACCCTTTCTCCGAACAATGCAGTCTTCCTTTTCCTTGATGAAATTCTAATGCTTTTCTAAATGTTTAGCATTCTTCTTATTGTTAATATAATACATATTTTGCTTGCACAGGAAGGTCGTCAGATCTTCAGTGAGAGAGAGAGAGAGAGAGAGAGAGAGAGAGAGAGAGAGAGAGAGAGAGAGAGAGAGAGAGAGAGAGAGAGAGAGAGAATATTAAATATATTATAGTAACAGAGGTGTAGCAAGCAACGAACTATCTTAATATCTGAATGGGGCGTGAAAAAACAACCAAAAGCTATTTAGCAAAGACTACGCGGACACTATTTTTTGTTTTATTTTTTAAATAAAGCAGCAATAGATGGCAAATATTTGCAGCCAGGGATTATACGAAATTTAATTTAACTCAATTTTTTATTAACAAAATTGAGTAGCAAGCACCAATATCATTATGAATGCAAATTTCATTATTTTAATATGATCTTAAAATACAGAAGAATGTACAACCAATAAATGGAAGTATTAATAAACTACGTATGCAATAAATAATTGCTGTCACAAAAATACGTTTTTCCCATTCCTGAGGGTGTACAATGTGAAGCGAAAAGTTGAATGGAAAACAGCTTTCGGTCAAAGACAGAAATTTCCGAATTTCTATACCAACACCCCCCCCCCCACTCCCACCATAATAATAATAATAATCTTCTTCTCCCTAATACGCGTATTAGGCCTACTGGCCTGCTACAGAGTGACTTGAGCTCTTCTAAGTCTTACCCGTGCCGAGGATAAGGTGACTAGCCTTATCCCTCCCGGTATATCCTGTGTCTGTATCTCCTGTGTTCACGGAGCTGGTTTGCCTGCTTGTGGGAGGAAAAACCCCACATAAACCAGGGAGAAAAACCTCGTTGTTCACGCCCGAGACTGGCTAACTTGGGTATTTCTGAGAAAGATCCTTAAGTTCCTCACGTCGGTGACAGGAATCGAACCCAGGGCACTCCTTTCCCAGGCAAATGGTTGCGAATCGCATAGCGACTAGGCTAACCGCGCAGACAATAATATTTCCTTAATACACACCATTACACAACGTTGACAGTACAAACGGCGATTTTTGAATTTCGTCTGTTTTGATCTTCGATATTCTTCACTACTAGTGAGATCGTGGACACATATTTCGTTTCTCGAACGGCAGTTCACTCGAAACCACACACCTTAGTTGCTTCAGCTGTAATTCTAATGAAACCAAATCACTCAAGCATGAAATTTTAGCGATGAGTATCCGTACGAAAAGGAGGCTTGGAAGTAATTTGGTATTACGTACAATTCAGTACTATTACTTCATGATTTAGTATTATAAACACTTCATCTGTTTTTAGGTGTGTTAAAAGATTACCTTCACACAAACTTAAAAATAAGCAGTTAACTGAAACCATTCAAGAAAAATACTCACAGTAATTTTCAACTCAAAATTTGAAATCGAAATATGCACAACGGCCAGTGTTGACTTTCAAAGTAATGACTACTTTATATAAGCGAACGGAACTGGTAGCATAATGTGTACAAGCTAGAGAATTACTGGATTAGGCTTAACAACCACATGCAAGAAATGATGAAAATTCAAATAAATGTTAATATAATTAATATATATTGATATGAACAAGACTCTTTAAAACCACAATACATTCACTTACCTCCAAAATTCAGTTATTAATCGCAGAGTACAAATTAAAATCGCATTAAATTTTAAAATAGTTATTCGTAAAACACAACACTTATACCACAGTAGTGCCACCTACTAACCTTCTATCGAAGAAATATAAACACTAATTATAAATTAACAGAATGAAAAGTATTTGAACAATATCACGTGATACTGCGTTTGTCAGAGGATGCACAAGTAAATAAATGTTTACACATTTATTTCATAATTAAGTGCGATATTAAAAGAGAAAATATAGTGCATGACTAAAATATGATTTGTTTTATGAGCAACAAATTTGCGAAACATAATAAGCAGTTGCAATTTTTATTCGCCTTGTTTATTTAGTAATGAAGTAATGTAAATGATTGTTATTTAACACAATTTAATACTACTTTCAGGAATCGTTTATTGTGCTTAATTCAAAAAGTAAGTTTTAGTTTGAAGTAATTCACAAACATGATATTAAATATATAAAATTTTGTACCAAGCAGGTCACTTAAAACTTTCATTATGCAACTGGATTTCTGTTATTTCTTCCTTTGTTCCTGTGCACATATAAACCTACATTATTAAAAAAAAAAATCAGCTAACGAATTTTATTTCCCTACAGGGAATCTTGGCCGTTTATTGCTATCTATATTTTGGAGACGATGGGCCATTTCAATCTCTACCAGTAGCCAGTGAGAAAGTTGACCCAATTATCACTAAGTGTAAACGGTATCCGATGTCTCTCTCTTTCTCTATAATTATAATATATATATATATATATATATATATATATATATATATATATATATATATGTGTACGGCATCGCAAAATAGACGTTCTTTTCGAAATTCATTAATAGTAAGAAGTGCTCGCAATGCCGTTGATTCTTCTTCAACAAAAGAAGTTTTTGCCATTTTTCATTCAAAAATCAGAAGAGATGGCACTGGTTACCTGTAGAAGTAGAACACTGCTTAAAATTAAATTTGGCTGTTGTTATATATAAAATTAATTCTAAACACATAACAATATTAGATCTGATTTAGAAGGTTCATGTCAAATATGCAACATCCAGTTATTGTTGTGTACATAGCATGCTTTGTTTAGTCCCGATTTCTGTTCCGGAACCAGTGGGCCACTGGTATTAAATATAACTTTACTTTAAAAGCAATTTTATACTGCCTTTCTGTAAATTTTAAGATTTACTCTGATAATATCGAATCTATTATTAAGCCTGTTCTGAAATATTATTATTATTACTATTATTATGTGACACCTCCAGGGAGTCTAAAGACCCAGCGAAGGAGAGTGTGCCAACAGCATCGAACAATTGTTCCGCTTCCAACTACTAACCACGTTCAAAACTTCATTAAGTTTTTGCGAGACATTTAGTAGCAGAGGCTCTACCAATCGACCAACCTTTGCTGTCATTCCGTAAATATAATTATAAATGGTTTTAATAAATAAGTGATTGAAAATTATATACCTCTGGAAGTAAAGACTTTTCGAAATCCAGAAATCATTCAAGATTAGCAATTACCAAAGAGGTATCTGAAGGATGTCCCATGATATTTTTTTAACTTATAGAGACAAATTTCCTTTCCTAGAATAGCTTTCGGACAAGGATTCACTCTTCGAATTTCTGGAGAAAATATTTTTAGCTTCCTTGCTGGAGAGAGAGAGAGAGAGAGAGAGAGAGAGTACAATGTGAAACAAAAAGTAATTCTAAAGCTGTAGAAATTCTAAAACTGTAGAAATTGTAAAGCTGTAGAAGTGTAATTCTAAAGTGTAATTCTAAAGCTGTAGAAATGAATTTTCTCATTGTTTTAGATTACAAAAGAATTTTTCGTACCATATATTGCTGGTAGATGGTTTTGTTTTTAAGAATTAAAAGCAACGGAGACTGTTAAGTCTGGTAGTTGCGTGTATAGAAAATGCTTACGAGTTTCCAGAAGCAAAACCGTCTTGCTGTTTTCCATGCAACACCAGAGTACTGTCAGTTTAAGAAGTCCGTAGGCAAAGATTTTCGTGTCCTACGAAGGAGTAAAACTCTGCTCTTTTTAACCAAAACAAATTGTCGTTTTCGACCGAACCACGAACGCTGTCGTTTTCATTTCTCGTTAACTCGAGAATGCCATTCTTTATTGTGCGACCACAGAAGCGAGACCCTCTCGGCATTTTGCGCATTGCAGAAGGCGAATCCATTCCGATAATAGGGTAATAAATTTCGTAGGATGAGTGTTTATTATTATTATTATTATACAGCGGAAAGTGGTAACTATTCTGCTTGTACAGCAGTTGGAAAATTTGACGTATTAAGCACGTGAAGTCACGTGTTGGTGAATTCGTACATCGCTTTATTCCTTTCTACCCTTCAACATGAATTGACTCTTCTTGGCAATCTGCCAGCGACTGTTCTCGCTTCTGTGGTCGGACAGTAGTGTTATCATGAATATTAAGCGCCTCCATAGCACAATTATAAGAATGACGGCACATTGTGCCCGTCGACTGGAAAAGAACTGAGTTCGATTCTTTTCGTGATGAAAAGATTCTTTGTATGGATATTTTTAATTGAAGGTGAGTTATCAAACCAGATATGGAGATAGCAAGAATTTTTCTCCTGGAACTCGGATTTTTCATTCCGTCCTTCATGAGAATAAACACAGCTTACAAACAATATATACAATATTGTTAGTGGACGGTAGATGGTGGTAGTATCGCATAGTTGGAGGATTAAGTAAGGGAGACGGTGGGTTGTAGTGGAGTGAGTCCCTGGACTGCCTGGGACTCTCATGTAATAATAATAATCTTCTTCTACCTACTACGTATTAGTGCTACTGGCCTGTTACAGAGCTGACTTGAGCTCTTCTAAGTCGTACCCGTCCCGAGGATAAGGTAACTAATTCATCAGGATTAAGCAATGAAGTCCATACGCAAGTTTTGCATTTTATTTTATTTGTTTTCTTTTTCTTTTTTTTAATCAAGGTGCCAGAAGTGAACATATGCGATGGCCGTTACTTCAGCGCATGAGTGGCTAATGGATTCGATATCTACATCATAGGTGGCGAAAAGGACGGAGTGATGTTAAGTAGCTGCTACCGTTTTAACACCGCTACTTTTGAGAAGAGTTGGTTCGAGGATTGACAGCAAGTTTCCTTTACTTCTGTGGCTATCTCACTTCGCAGACTTCAACTCAATACAGCATTCCTGATTTGAGGTGGAATGAACGGTTCGCCGCTGCCACGTGCCACCATCCAAACCCTAACAATTTGGCGATAACACTGTAAGATCATGGATAAACATCCCAGAGGACAGTTTTGGACACTTAAGTAAGTCAGTAATTCATCAGGATTAAGCAATGAAGTCCATACGATTTCTCTCATTGAATCAATGAGAGAAAATACAGGCCGTTCTGAAGTCAAAAAAGAGAGACTCACTCATTATCAAATGCTCTTCATAATAAAATGGCTACTGAATGTACATATGATGCTCGGAAAGAAGTCAACGGACATTCCCCATTGGGTATTGGGTCAAGTGTCAATAGTCGGTAAAAATTGGAGGAATATGGTGCTCTCAAATCAGTGCAACTGGGTATGAGTAAAATGGTTGCGAAAAGGGAATTAACGAGTTTGAAAGAGACATTGTGATAAGAAGCCATGTCTCAGGCCTGTCTGTTCTGGAAATGGTTGAGAAATAGGTCATCCTAGGTCAACAATCAGTAACACCATACCGAGATGGAAGCGCAGTGACTCAACTGCAACTGCTATTCGCAGTGGACAACCCACTACACTTACAGAACGTGACCGTAGGTTGCTACAAAGAATAATTGTAAAAACTGCAATCCGTCGGCCGACACTTTCAATACACTTGATCTCAAGCGCATTGAACGTCGAGTGAGGTCAAGGATCGTCAGTCCCACCACAGTCCAGGACAGGAAGAATGGGCCAAAATTCCCATTGATTGCTATCGCACGCTTTTGGAAAGTATACCCCCGTATGATTGCTGCACTCATCTCTGAAAAGGAGGTCCCTCTTTTTAAGGTGGGCACAATGGTTATTTGTTCCTCGGTGTCCATCGACTTGTTTACAAAGAGTATATATATATTAATTAGTCTTATTTTATTTTTGATGAAGTACTCGGAAATGAGTCCTTTCTGAATAAACTTCTGCGTGTTATGTTTAGCTAGAAATGTGACTTTCATTTACATTTACATTTTGCGTAACCAACTGTTTTCCTGTTTTTTATTTATTTATTTATTTTTTATTTTTAATAATTCCAGGGTATTCCATGCTGCTATTGTTCTCGATGATTAAATCTATGTCATGGGTGGTCTTGATATGCATCTGCGCACTGTGCTGAAGAAAGCAGAGAAATATGATTGTAATACAAATCAGGTAAGTCTAAATAATGAAGACTGAAATTCTTTTTAATTATAATGAGCACATAGCAAATGGATTAATAATCTTCCTGTGGTAACCAAAAACTGCATACCACATCGTTTTCTCTCTCTCTCTCTCTCTCTCTCTCTCTGTCTCTCTCAGGCGCGGTGTTGATATTTTTGCCAACAGTATCCACACAGAAAACGGAAAGGTAGAACGAAGTAAAATGTTACGCTTAAGATGTAGGTCGCATTGTTTTTCCAATTTCGCCATGTGGATAGAAATCCATCTCTCTGAACTTGTTCAAGGACTTCGTGGCTTATAAAAGTTTAGCACATCCAGGATCAGGGTTATTCTGGGGAATTTATATTAAAAGTTATTTTTAGATTTATTTGTATTCGTGCCCAAGGCTATTTGTTTTTACCTAGTAGAACACCGGGTTGTATACGAGTTAGAATATAAGGGTTGTATTCTTAGACATTTTCTAGCATCGTGTATACATTCTCATTTTATTGAATTTCACTTAGAGAATTCATTGTGTATAAACTATTTTTATAGAATTAAATATTCATGTAAGGATGTGTAATAATAGAGCGAACTTTTTTTAACAGTGGTGTTTCATCTCCTCAATGCAGAGAGCAAGGCGAAGTCCGGCAGTTGCCACGTTGAACGGACTTGTTTATGTCGTAGGTGGTGTCGCAGCTGAGATTTTCACTTCGGCAGAGCGTTATGATCCCGTGACAGACCAATGGACTCTTGTCGCTCGAATATTTCAGTCGTAAGCAGTTTACTTGTATCGCTCTGAAAGGTTTTCTGTACCTTTTGGGAGGATACAATAATTATTCCATTACGAGTGCCTGCGAAAAATACGATCCAGATCGTAATACATGGACCAAAGTTGCTAACATGATTGATCCGCGGAAATATCCTGCAACTCAGGTAAAAGTAAATGCAGAACCATATGTATTTATTTCAAAGAAACAAAGTACAGATAAAAAATATAATTCCTCTCATCCACTTTGGCCTTCATTCTAATCAATGATTCAGTCAAGAAATTTCTGTGTTTCTTACTTCTACAGGCAATCTTTTTGTTTGTTTGTTTGTTTCTTTTCCATCTTGTAGATAAGCTAAACTTCTGCTTGTTTATACGTTTATTTTCGCGCAATTCTACTTCTTGGAAATTCTACTTCACACACACACACACACACACACACACACACACACACACACACACACACACACACACACACACACACACACACACACACACACACACACACACACACACACACACACACACACACACACACACACACAAAATCTTTTTTTATGATTGTCTCCGATTACTTTCATTCATGCTTATTCATTTTTACTTTCTATTTTTTATTCATTTCTGCTATTAATTTTCTTTAATCTTTCCAGATAATCGATGGCCACACTTACGTTATGTGCGGTTCTACTGAAGACGGAGAACCACTGGCTCAGTGCGAGTATTACGACGACTTGCTCGATGAGTGTTTTCCTTCAACTCCTTTGAATGTTCCTCGTTGCGAATTGTCAGCTTGTACGATTTTACAGCTGCCAAACCTAAATTTTTATATCCGTCGCTATTGAAATATTAACTGTTCTTCAAATTCGATAACTTTATTTGAAATAGCTTTCGGATGTTAAACGTTTTATAAAAAAGTATAACGGGATATCCATATATGCTGCATCTAAAGAAGAAGGAAAAAAAAAACAATTGATTAATTTTGCAAATCAAATTTAAGTGATTTCCTGCGCAAGGGTATCCTCTTTTACTAATTGAATTAGACAAAATAAAATTTACGTTTTTGCTTAGAACAATAAATGCTTTATAATAGCAGTGCTATTTGTGTTATTTGATAATCATTACTTCAGTTAACTTGGAATTAAACATTGGAAGCATATGAAAAATTGAGCACTCGTCTATATAATTGAAGTGGTATTCATATATCAATCACAAATCGCATATTCTAGTTTCATGCCAAAATAAATCTCACGCTTTTTTTTTTTTTTTTTTTTTGCGCATTCTGCCAAACGACAATACCCGTCGATATCATTTAACAACATTTTATTTCTGTCATTTGTTGTTGTTAGAAGTATTACTGTTATTAGTAGTAATACATTCTCACTAGAGAGAGAATTTATTCAGATACCTAGCATTCACAACAGTAGGCGATAGATTCCATTCACTCATCATCTCGTCTTCCACTTTATCGAGTATATTTTTTAGAGTACGCAGCCTTCCATCTGTATATCGTTAATTTCAAAACTATATAGTTATAGCAACGTGAAATAGAGATCCTTGTTCCACTTCCCTTCCAGCGGATTCAGATCTCATAAAAAACTGCTACTGCATCAACACTATATCTAATAATAATCCTCAGCTTCCCAGCATTCGCAAACAACTGAATATTTCTCTTCATCACAGAAATAATATCATTGATTTGAAGGTCCAACTGTGAAGTTCTCCGTACTCAGTCCTGAAATCCCATGGGGTTTCAGTACTATTTCTACACTATTCATTTCATATACCAACTGTTCAGGAATATTGCCAGTTAAAAGGCATTAGACAACCAGGTAAGTGGGACCGTAACTCCTCAGCATACTCCGTTAAAACGAGTGGAAAAATTTCATCCGACAACACTATCTAACTGATACCCAGAATACATAATAATCGAAACTCCAACACAATGCCTTCTAATTCTTCACTCAATCCTAGGTATATAACCTGCTATATCAGAACGATGTACCCGTAAAATTTGCATTAAAAAAATCCACGTCATCTGCATCATTCATCTAACGACTGTCCCCATTTCACAAGACTTTCAGCGAAACATGATTTCGCCTCCTACTGGCCCCATAACGAATGGATTCCTTGGATTTATCTGTAAACTGTCCAGGTAGTCTTTCCTCATATTTTAATTTTAAAACAAATTAAGAATTTTAAATGTAAATGTTAACTGGACTTTTTAGATGTAATTTTTATTATACATGACATTCCAAATAGTAGGTTTTTTATTTAGGGGGAAATATTAATGGCACTAGTTGGGATGTTATGTTATACAAAACATCCCAACTAGCAGGTTAATGATCTTGATACAATCCAAGAATGAAACGACGTAAACCTAACTGCGTTTTCTTACAAAATTCTATTCGTTGTTACTATCATTTTCTATAATATGAAATTTGCATTTTGGTTTCCTCATTTCAAGATAATGCTCCATCTCTGTGGTTTCAGAACATGTCATCCCTCCGTAAACATAGGCTATGTCGAAATCTCAACAATAGCGGGTTCCTCTGTGGTATTTCTCTAATTATGACGAAGATTATCATGCTAGGATGCTGTAGGATGTAAAACACTGTCGCTATCATATGAAACTAGCTAAGACATGTACATTTGAAAAGCTCGTGTATTGTGCAGGATTCGATTCAAATGACAAATGTTACGTCGTGGTTTTTATAATGTAAAATTTTGTAATCCTCACCGGCATGAATACATACATTCCACACAGCACCCTGAACTGCCATTCCCTAACGAAACCCTGGTTCTCCAAAAGATGTGCCAAGGCTGTAGAGATGAGACACCAGACATACCATAACTGGCTGAAATCAAGAACTCCATCCTCCTTCAAAGCTTACACCGAAGCCCGTAATAAATGCAAAAAAAAAAAAAAAAAAAAACAATCACCACTTCCAAAAGAGAGTTCGAAAGAGCAAAAAGCAGGAAACTAGTAGCCTGTCCAAACTGCAGCCCAGCCTTTTGCTCTCTCGCCAAAGAAATTGACCGTAATTTCTGCCCTACACTATTCCCACTCCTATCGCACCCTAACAGCTCTACTGCATCATCATCACCCACAGAAAAAGCCAATCTTCTGGTCTCATACTTTGCTTCAAATGCATGCATAACTGACAATGGTAAATGTCCCTGAACCATTCCAGACACCCCAACATGCAATGCTCCCCCCCATATCCTTTTGCCAAGATGAGATCAGAAAAATACTGTCCAAATTAGACACAAAAGAGTCTCTCCTGGCCACGATGGCATTCCCCCAATTGTTCTGAACGTTTGTGCTCCAGAACTGACTCCTATCCTATGTCACCTACATATACTTTCCTACTCCACTGGAATCTATCCCACAAACTGGAAATTGGCATATATTCAGCCCATCCCCAAGAAAGGTGACAAGTCACTGCCATTCAATTACCATCCTATCTCGCTTACCTCAGTCTTGTCGAAGGTAATGGAAAAAAATCATCAATTTCCAACTCCTACACCATCTTGAAGACACTCACCAAATAAATAACCGCCAGTGTGGATTCCGCCACTGCCGATCAACAGGAGATCTACTAACATACGTCACCCATCTCTGGACGAAGGCTATGGAGAGGCTTGGAGAATCTCAAGTGGTCGCACTAGATATCTCCAAAGCCTTTGACCGGGTCTGGCACAAAGGCCTACTAGGCAAACTACCATCATTCGATCTGACCCAGGGCTTCTGTAGGTGGATTTCCAGTTTTCTGTCTGGACGCACACTCTGTGTGATGGTGGACGGCTCCCTATCCTCTCCCCACTCAATTAATGCTGGGGTCCCACAAGGTTCTGTCCTCTCGCCAACCCTCTTCCTGCTATATATCAATGACCTATTGCAATTGACCTCCAACCCAATACACAGTTTTGCAGACGACAGCACACTACACTCCTCGCTTACATTTGATAAGCCTTACCTTACACAACTCACCTCAACCTACAGAACATCAACCACCGCGACCCTCAACTCCGATCTCCAAGCCATCCTCCAATGGGGTTCAGATATCCTCATAAATTTCAATGTCAATAAAACCCAGGTCTGTACTATTTCCCATAAAAAAGAACCATTTTTTTCCAATATCCTTTTTAATGATACCCAAATCTCCCTTACATCAAACCTCTCCTGGCATAAACATATCTCAAACATCGCATCCTCAGCCTCAAAAAAAACTAGGATTCCTCTTTCACTCAGGACGTTCCTTCACTCTCAAACAGCTATTAACATTATACAAGTCACAAATCCGCCCAACTATTGAATACTGCTCTCACATATGGGGTGGGCTCCAAAAAGCTCTCTCAAAATGTTCGACTCAATACAGAGGAGAGGAGTCATTCAAATCTTATCAATGATCCATCCCTTACCAACTCTCTCTTCCCTCTTTCAGACAGACGTATGATCTCTGCAGTATGTATATTCTACAAATATTTCCATGGGAAATGCTGATCCGAAATAACATCAATAATTCTTCCCTCAGTACAGCACGCATTGGAACACGTGCACAAGATCCCTTCACAGTACACCTAGAAACAAACAGAACAAGTTTCTTTTCCCTCTTCCTTCATTCCTACAACTGCTGCACTGCGGAACAGTCTCCTACCTGCTGTGTTTCCCAAGAAATACAATTTAAAGTCATTCAAATCAAATGTAAACAATTCCTCCTTTCCCAACCCACTACCCATACACGGTACTGATGTACTATAGGTTGACCAACCAACCTTCTGTGTATTGGCTCAACATAAAATAAAAAATAAAAATAAATAAATAAAAGAAAATAAAAAACTGAGGAGTATACTGAGTTCAGTGGAATGGGAAGAATTTAAATAACACTTAAATGATGCGATATCAGAGTGTCCCTTCGAAGAATAAATAGGATAGGAGTAAAATGGACATGTAATCTTATTAAGCAAGGTATTCATAAGAAATGGATGATGTGGAAGGAATACCGTGTGCGTAATGATGATGTGCATTATGAAAATTATAAGCAGCAGGCTAGAATAGTCCTAACTGTTGTGCGGAAAGCAAAGTCTGAGTAGGAAAAGAAACTGGCTCTGCGTGCTGAAGACAACCCACAAGAATTCTATCGATATTCTGCAAGTTAAAGAAAGAATGAATATGAAAGAACAATTCTAAATGCAGACGATCTAAAGGTTACAGGTGCAGAAGAGGTTGTCCAAGTAATGAGTGCCCATTTTGTTAAAAACTATCAACCTTGTGCACGCAACATTGAGCTCACTGTCACCTCTTCACTAGATGAAGAAATTCAGGTGTATGAGGATGTTTGATATGATACATTTGGAGTTTGCTGATATAACATATATTAGCAATATTAGAGTGTTGCATAAATTACAGAATATCGGTTTGGATTATAGACTATTAGAGTGGATAAGAGGATGGCTGACTGACATATATCAGAAAGTAGTATATGGGGGATGTGAGTCTGCAAGATTTAAGGTAACCAGTGGTGTACCACAAAGATTAGTGCTTGGTCCACTGTTATTCAATATATACATTAATGATATTGGGAAGGATTTGACAAGCGACATACAGCTATTTGCTGATGATGCAAAGATAGGGAGGGTAATCAGGAATGCTGCAGATATGCTGTACTTGCAGAATGATTTGAATAGGCTAGAATTGTGGGCGTGGGAAAATGGGTGTCAGTTCAATGTCAGTAAATGTAAAGTCATTCAGTTCGGCATGATTAGATATCCAATGTCGTATTATATTGGTGGGATTAGGCTAGAAGAAACTTATGAGGGTAGGAATCTTGGAGTGTTAGTAGATAGGAAGTTGAAGTTTAGGGATCGTGTAGTAAAGATTGCAAATACAACTCAAAAGATAATTGCAATGCTGAAACGAATGTTCAGATGTAAAGAAAAGAATGTTATTTTGTCTCTTTACAAGACCTTGATAAGATCTCAGGTGGACTATTGCGCTCAGGTCTGGTCTCCTGGTTTCTGTTGTGATTCTAATTTGGAGAGAGTACAAAGGCGAGTGTTAAAAATGATACCAGGATCGTGAAATATTGATTATGAAGACAGATTGAGAATTTCTAGACTGCAGACACTATCAAACAGGAGAAAGAGGGGTCATATGATTGAGACTGACAAACTTCTCAAATGTGTTATACAGGATTTCAATTGATGTAATTTTTCAATTTAGAGGATGGGGAAAGAATAAGAGGACATCCTTGGAAGCTGAGAATGAATGCTTCTAAGAAAGATGTGAGAGCTAGATTTTTCTCTTATAGGGTGGTGCGTGATTGGAATGGATTGCATTGGTTGTTGTGAGTTCAAGCAGTGTGAAAATGAATTCAAGAATTTCTTATTCTTGAATTCATTCACAAAATAAATATGATAGCTGGTGTGTGTAGTATGCGGCCTCCCTCGTGGATTCCCTCGCTCCATGGATGTGTCTCTGAATAATAATAATAATAATAATAAATTTTTTTTGTCAAAATTTATTATCCTCTTCATGTATACAAAATATTTACAAATATACAATTGAAGTATTACTATTACATTTTTGTTCACTACAAATATTCAGCATTTAATGGTAAGTGAATATCTTATTTAAATACATAAATAATAATAACTAATAATCTATTTTTCATTTTTCCATACATATTTACAATTATTCATTTCATGTGTTAAGAGAGAGACATTTTTCATATTAACGATATTGGTTGTGGAATAATTTTTTTAGATAAATATACATAATTTTTTCAGCATTTTGTCATTTACATTTATATTTTCATCTGCACTTCAATTAATTCTCAAATTATATTCATAGTTTCTTTTTTGGTATCAGCAGAGAATGCTGAATGGATTCATTTCACTTTTTCACAATGCTATTTTTAAATTGAAAATAATAATAATAATAATTTTTTATTAATAATAACACTGTATTTTACGTTTTTTCACATACATATTTACAATGATTAACATAATATGCTAAGAGTAATCTCTTTCATTTTGACAATATTCGTTATGGATTAAATTTGTATAAATATATATATTAGTTTTTTTTTTCTACATTTTATCTATTACCAACAACAAATAATAATAATAATAAGAAGAAGAAGAAGAAGAAGAAGAAGAATTATTTTGTTTTATTTTTATTTCTTACATTAATTTTTTTTATTATTACATTACATACGTTTGTTACAGTTATTACATACATTACATACATTTGATTACATATGATGCAACATACTTACATTGGTTTACATATGATACTTACATTACATAATATAATGTATATATTATATGTAATTTTTCATGTGATACGTACTTTACATGCATTTGGTTACATAAGATACATACTTTTTTTTTTTTTTTGTCTTGGATGAGATGTAATTTCTCCGCTTTTATCTTCGAAGCTTATTTGTAAGCTCATCTGAAGATAACACCAGTTGGTTATTATTTATTGGTTTGTTTGCTGTGTTGGGAAGCTACGAACTCTATGATTGAGAAATTCAAGCGAGCAAGCGCGCGCGCGCGCGCGCGCGCACACACACACACACACACACACACACACACACACACACACACACACACACACACACACACACACACACACACACACACACACACACACACACACACACACACACACACACACACACACACACACACACACACACACACACACACACACACACACACACCACAACTTGGATTGCCTTCATGCATCGCTGAACTGGAAGCCTGAAATATTGTGTTTCTTTGAGTTTGTATGGTATTTTGGATGCGTGTCTCTTGTTCATAGTATGTCCTTAGAGCTCTTTTCAGGCTATTGTAGTTTGTAAGGTTTTTCTATTCAAAAGGTAATTTGTTTATCATGTCTGGGATGTAGAAGTTTCGCGTGGTCTTTCCTTAGTGATTATTGTATATACTGTATATGTGATATAATTAGTTGTCTGAGGTCTTGTTATACGGTATGTATTTCTGACTGTCCTGTAGTTGGCATCGGAATAATGTTTTAGTAGTGATATAAATGTTTCGCTATCAGTATTTGGTGTTCTGACATTGCAGTGTATATAAAGTGGTTATTGTCTCTTTGTTCGCAATAGATCAGTTTTATCATTTTGTACTGTAGCGAAATTAATCTATTTACTTTGTAGGGTGCACAGAAAGCGTACGTTGTTATAGAGTATCTTAGAATATTTTGGCATAGTGCTTTGTATATTAGTGTTTTTAGGCGTCTGGGAACAATGTCTTTTAACCTGTAGAGTTTGCCAGTTATTGTTCGAAGTTTGTTGTGTAGATGATTTATGTGGGTATTCCAGTTCATATCTGCATCGAGGTAAATTCCAAGGTATCGTATTGTTCAACCTGAGTGATTGTAGTGGTTTTGCTGTTCTGTGTGTTTTTTATGTTGCCAAGTGGATGTTGGATGGTTATATATTTGTTATCAACTGGTCGAGTCAGCGGATTTCTGAATATCATTATTTTTTTCTTTTCTGAGTTTAGGTGTATGGAGTTTTTTCGTGAGCCAGTCTGTGATCAGATTTATGTTATGTTGCATATTTGTTTGGGCTATGCTTGCGTTATTATGGATGGATATTATAGTTGTGTCATCTGCGTATTGGAATATCTTACCTTTGAGAGGTAGCTGATTAATATCGTGCGTGTAGATGTTGAATAGAGTTGGGAAGAGTACAGCTGCCTGTGGTACTCCACAGGTTACTGGTAACTCTCTGCTTCGGTTTGACCAGATACGTGTGATAAGCTTTCTATTTTGAAGGTAGTTTGTAAACCACCTGTGCAGAGGCCCGTCTATTCCAACATACCTCAGCTTTTCTAACAAGGTTTGATGTGTGAGTGTATCGAATGCTTTAGTTAGATCAATAAAGACTACCACGGCAATTTTGTTTTTGTCTAAGGCGGTATTAATTACGTCTGTAAAGTCTTCCAAGAGAGAGAGAGAGAGATGTTGTTCCCTTGTTTTTCTGAAAACCATATTGTGTTTTGGGGATAATATGAAAGGTCTCTGTGTATGCTGTGAGTTTCTTCAGTATGATCAGCTCCATAATTTGATTGATAATTGGTAATGCTGCTATGGGTCTGTAATTGCTGATTAAATTTCTTTTTTCATGTTTGTATATGGGTTTGATTATGCCGGTCTTGAGCATACTTGGTATCTGTCCTATTTAAAATATTTTATTTATTAGTTTTAGTAGGATAGGACTTAAACTAGTTGCATGTTGCTTTATATCTTTAGGTCTTATACACGTACCATCAATTCCTGGGCCTTTATTTGGTTTGATTTGATGTATTTCTGAGAACATTTCTGTTCTACTTCTTTTATGGTTAGGAACCATAATGTCTGTTTTGATTGTGGTCCAAGTGGAGGGTCACGTTTTGTGATTGGGAGAATATTTCTGTTCAGTTCTTGGATGGAGTCTGCAAAGTATTGGTTAAAGTCATTTGCAAGTGGTTGGGTAGGCTTTGCGTCTTTCATTAAGCTGTGTTTTATGGTTTCGAAGGCGGAGGTGTTGGGAACACAATCTAGCATCTCATTGATCAGATGCCAGGTTTGTTTCATGTTGTTTTGTGCAGAGGTTAGTTTGTGTCTGTAGTAGCTTCTTTTTGCATTTCTGATTTGCGTTGTAAGGCGATTCCTTGTTATCTTATATTCAGTTTTTAAAGCTGTGTTATTTGGATATCGCTTTAATTCTTTCCATAGAGTTTCCTTTCGGTGTAGTTCTTTGATTAAATTTTGTGTTATCCAAGGATTTTGTTGTTTTTGAACGAATTCTGACTTTCTTTGCAGCTTCCTTATATATTTCCTCCAGTGTTTAATGTTGTTGTATAAGGTATCTGCTGAATCTGATGCCAGGTGTTCCCAGTCTGTTTTTCTTATTTCGTGGTTGACTATTTCTTCGTCTATTATTGTTTTCTGGCGCTTTTCGTCTGTGGGACATTGCATGGATATTGTCTTTGTGTGCAGGTTTAGAGCTGTGAAGTAATGGTCTGATACTTTGCACTTTATGACTGATGCAGTTTAACTGTTTGGTGGTGCTCGGATGTTTATATGAACTAGACAGGAGGCAGTGATAGTATTTCGAATATTTCTTCTCTTGTACACAATGTTATTGTTGGTATTAGATCATACATGGATAGCGTGTCTAGGTATTGTACAGTGTTGTTCTGGTTTTCGTTTGCAATATTTATGTTTATGTCGCCAATTATCATTAGGTATTCGGTTGAGCATAATTCTTGCCGTGAAAGCCAGCAACTGAGTTCGTGCAAGAATTTTATCATGTTTAGGATTTGGTGGCCTGTAATTAGCATTTAGGATTATGGGATGCTGTCTATTGGTGGTATTAGTGATTTCGAGGTAAAGGGTTTCAGCATGCTCAAACTGATAGGCCGTTTCTTTTGCTATTAATTTATGTTTGATAAATATTAATATTCCACCCCTCTTTTTTTTGTTTGGCGGCATGATCTATGTCAGTGATTCTCAACCTTTTTTTCGTCACGATACACTTTTAATAATTTTAAAATTTGGCGGCACACTAACAATAAGATAAATTTAAAAGAATTTGACTTGGTTAATTAATTCATGTACCTATAATATATTTTGTAAAAATAGCATGCAATAATAATTTGCAATAAAATACAAAATTAAATTGCATTACAAAGTAAACAAAATATTTATTTAATGATAAATTACATTTAACGCGAAATTTGCGCATGTTTTTTTTTTTTGATAACTTCATTTATATTTGGGCGTATAAATGATAATGCTACTCTCATTTCGTGATCCAGATTTAAAACTGTGGATCTTTTTTTCGTTCTTATATCGGTCAAAGCCGAAAATCCGAATTTGCACAAATAAGATGTGGAAAATTGTAATAACACACTTAAAGCTTTTTGTGATATTGTTGGATAATCGTATTTAAGATTAATCCAGAACGAATTAATTGATTCTTCTGAATGTTTTGAAATTAAATCTCGGTTATTACACACAGAAATCAGTTCTTTTTCTTCTTTCAAAGTTAGTTCATTCACTGATGTGTCGTTTATCACAAATGGATTCCGAATCCAATCAAATTTTTTTATTTCTAAATTTGGAAAGTAATGAACAATTTTTTGCTCTAGTATGTCAAATGATCAATAACTATTTTATGAATTATTTTAACAATTATAACAGTCCCCGCCAGGAAGGTAGAACTGATTGAACCACTTGTCTGACGCCGCTTATGTATGGGTATTCGCAGTGCCAGAACACTTAAAAAATCTCGCGGCACACCAAAGTGCGCGGCACAGTGGTTGAGAATCACTGGTCTATGTTGTTGGAAGCCTGGAATTTGGAAAGCAGTCGCTTCGTCATTAGTTATGGATACTTCTGTTAGAATCAATATATCAATAATACAGGTGTAATTCCTCAGATAAGCCTGCAATAATAACCAATGTTTTCGGATGCTTCTGATGTTAATATGCAAGATTGAGAGACCTCTCACTTGTGCTTTGTGTTGTTTCCATGCATCAAGCGATTCGGAAGTACAATTACTGATGTATTCTGGTGTAATTACATCTATCAGTTGGTTCACATTCATTTTTGTTGTGTTGAGGTCTTCTTATTGAACTAAGTTGGAGTCTTTTGTTTCACTCTGGCAACCTATCTATATCTTCCGAGCTACTTATTGGTATAGACGTTGTAGTCCGTGACTTTCTCAAGAATATTTTGCCTTCTTTGATCAAAAAAAATCGATACTTTTTTTCTGTTTTTTCTTTTCTTGCTTGGTTCAAAAGGTTCGGATTGAAAGGTGTTAAATACTCAGATAGAGAGATTGGCGTATTGTCTTGCAATGCATTTAAATCCTTGACTGCTAGTTTTTTTTCAGTCTTCTGACTTTTATGAGATTGTCTCTTGTAGCCTTGCTTGTCAGACGGATCATGACTGGTGCGGGTGGTGGCAAGCTTTGTGTTTTGCTTTTCTGGGAATCCGATTTATGGTCTGAATATCATTATGCTTTAGGGGGATGTCAATTGCATGGCCTAACTTTAAAACTACGTCTCTGAGATTTTCTGTGGATTCAGTTTCTGGAAGACCGTTAATGACAAGGTTTTCTTTATGTTGTTGTTGGTTTAAAACTTCGTATTGTAATTTTAGGGAATTAAATTCTTGACGGAGTTCCAATGTGTCTTTTTTTTAATTTGTGATGCCTGTCAGTTAGTGGGTTAATGCTGGTTTTAATGTCTTTTACAGTTGTAAGACTTGTTCGACTTTTGAATTATTAAATTTCACAAACTCTTCATAGTCGCTAATTTTTCTGTTATTAGTTTATTCTGTTTATCAAAGAGTTCTTGGACAAGGTCTAGTGAGTGGCTTTTATATTGTGTAAATCGTTTTCTAGTAATGAATTTACGGAACTCAAATTATAAGACTCACCGGTATTTTTTTGAGTGTTCGGTTCATCGTCCGATTCTGCCTCCGTGTAATCATTTGCGTCGTGGGTGGCGGCGTTTCTTTGTTCTCTCTGCAGTATAGGCATTTCCATTCCTCTCGTTTGGCATTGGATTTGCGTTGCATGGTGTTTCTGAGACTCCGGAACATGTAAGTTGAAGATTCCTAAGGCATTTCCTGCAGATTATATGATTTCCGTCGGACTATAATTCCTTCAGACACTTGTTACACTTAATGACTCATCTTTCTTCCCTTGGACAACTGTAAAGATGGCGACGTCCATTGTTCTATGCTCGTTAGTGACCACGGTGAACTCTGCTCAATTTTCAGCACACTCAAAATTTGGGTTCCGTTTGGCCGATTTCGATTAATGATATATCACTGTCTTTAGCGTGACAAGTAGAGTTACTTAATAATGATAATAATAATAATAATAATATTCCACTACACTTCTAAATAAAAACACTTAAAATATCAGAAATTGGCAAAGCCGGCTGCTGCCGTCTTGAAAATAAATTTGCTTCTCTAAGAATGGAAATAAGAAATCCAAAAGCATACGCTTTGACCAATAAAAGGAAATTAAAAATCAAAAATTGAATAAACTGGAAATAAGCTACGATTAATTTTATAATCTCCGAAAGTCGGAAAATCTGTATTCATCGAATACTCATTTTAACCATAATCAATAGACAGGGGGAAAAATACATATATATATATATATATATATATATATATATATAGAGGAGAGAGAGAGAGAGAGAGAGAGAGAGAGGCGAAGGGTGTCTAGAAATTTCTGATAAACACCTAGAACAAATGCCAAACTTTCCCCTCCCATTCTGTTTAAGAGATTATTCCACCTTAGTTGGCTCTACTCACACATTCTTGTAAGACAGCAAAGTAAAGCTCATTTCTAATAACATTTTTAGTTTAATCTTTAATTTACACTCCTATAATTTTCCTCAGAACACTACCATCCGTGCCATTTAGTCTTTGTCAACTTTTTTTTTAAAACTCAGTGACCAGATCTATAGATAAGAATTTGTTTGAAAACTAAGTTAATTGCCTTTTGTATTATATTAAATTATACTTTATTTAATATCAACGTGTTCTGGAGACGTCTCAAGACATGAGGGGACAAGTGATTAGAGAGAAAACGGAATCTGTTAATGTTTTTCTTGAACAGTTGTTGAAAATTTTGCAACATAGAGAGGTGTAAAGAATGAATGAAAAAATATTGATCATGACCTGCAGCTTTTTGGGTCCATACATGAATGTAGGGAAATGGAGTCATAGTGGTGCCCAAGTAAATAGTGCAGTGTCATTGGAAATACCAATAAAATTGACATAATGGAGACACAAAGCATTAATGAGAAAGTTGGAGAGAGGAAGAAAATGATCCATCCATCCAAAAGGATAGAAGGAGGTTATAATATGGCAGAATGATAAGGAGATGGCAGTGAAATTACTTGGAAATGCGAGTTCGTTTTGGTTACTAATTGATTAGGTAATCTCAAGGAGATGAAATTATCGATTATTAGTGATATTCTTTCAAATCTTTCCAATCAACCAATTGCATCGTTTCTGCCGAAATGAAATTAAACTCCATTATGACGTTGATATACAACAATCCAAAATCTTGATGTCTCATATTTCACATTATTCCTTTAAATCAGATCTAACATTGTTGTTTGCCTGAACAATAAACTTTATGTAATAGAATCCAACATTTTCCTTATTATTGCAATAACTGTAAAAGGAAACCAGGGTTTTAATATTTCAAACAGAAATGGAAACAAGTTCCTCATCACAAGAGAAATCAAGCAAAGAATCGACAGCATTGAGAACTCTCCTCGCTATTAATGAATTTCGGAAAGATGGTCTATTTTGTGATGCTTTCTTGAGAACTGAAGACGGGCATTCATTTGCAGTTCACAGATGCATTATGGCTACCTGTAGCCCATATTTTAAAGCACTTTTCACCACTAACTTCTATAAATGGGAACGTAAAGATATCACGGTCCCTGGAGTCTCTGGCAAAGTCCTTGAGTGGATTATCGAGTATGTTTACACTCAAACAACCTCCGTCTCGTGGGACGTGGTGCAGGAACTTTTGCCTGCAGCTGATCAGTTTAATATCTCCGGTCTTTTGCAATCTTGCTCCGATTTTTTGGAGGTCAATTTGATTCCAGAGAACTGCGTTGGAATCTGGAGATTCGGCTGTGCATACAGTTGTATCCCATTGAAAACATCGAGCTTTATGTAAGTATTTAATATGTTTTCTATTTAATAAATAATAAAAAATTTGAAACTATTATTATTGTAATTTTGTGATTGGTCTTGATTTTTCTTCCTAAAGGTACATTTTGAGGAATTTTTCGGATGTTGTAGAACTTAGTGAAGAATTCCTGGAACTACCCATCGATGATATTGTTACACTTTTAAAGTGCAATCAACTAAATGTGAGGGAGGAGAAGTTCGTGTGGGAAGCCGCTGTTAAATGGCTCAACCACTGTCTCGAATGTAGAAAACAATTCATCGTCCCATTGGTCGAATGCGTGAGAATTGGACTGGTTGAAAGACAGTTCATCATTGATGACATCATGAACCATCTCTGCGTGAAGGAAAACAGCCACTGCAGTATGATATTGAATCGTCTGTTTATTGAAGGAGCTTTATTTGCGAACAAGGAAATGATGGAACCCAGGATGCCGCTTGAATTAACTTTTGCAATCGGTGGATGGACACGGAACCATTTTACGAATGTTGTTGAAGCGTATGATTCCAAGGTCAACAGTTGGTTTAAGGTATGTTTCTGTCGAAATGTACACAATATACGTAAATTACAAATTAGAATTATGAATTCCTTGGTGTTATTATAGTGGAGGTATTCGTTTGTTCAATGATTTTTCATTAATAGGTTACTCTTTAACGAATTAAGTACCATTGTGGATAAGAATTGAAGTCGTATGTAAATGTTTATTTATTTATTTATTTATTTATTGTTAAGGTACCAGAAGTGAATATACCTGATGGCATTTCCTGTTTTGTAGCTGTGGTTAATGGATTTGATATCTACATTATAGGCGGCAGAGAGAGAGAAAATATGCAAAGTAACTGTTGTTATTTCAACGCAGTTACTTTGGAGTGGGCTTGGATCAGGCCAATGGTAATAGAAAGGTAAGTCTTTACATTGCTCATTGGAAGTGTGCTTTGTTGGGTTGTTGTTATATTCAAGAATCTAATTCAGGAATTCAGGGCCTTTAGGAATCTATTTGCATGTTAATTAAAAAAAGAAAAAGAAAAGTCTTTGTATTCTTGAGGATTAGAATTTGGTGTTTTAGTCTTTATCGTTTTTCTTGTTTGCGTGGCCTTTCTCAATAAGATAACGAATAACTTGTGAATAGATATGACCAAGATATCGGAGGCAGAAACCATACATAAACAGTGAACAAAATGAGACTAATAATTATCGCTTCTAATTTTGTTCGTCCTTCGAACAAAATTAGAAACGTTATCTCAAAATGTATATTTATATATATTTATATATATTTTGAGATAACGCATGCACCATGAAGAAAGAGATTTTTGGTTAAGAGATTCAACCTATGATTGGAATCGCTCATGATTACACGTACACAGTCTTGCCATAAATACTGTTACAACTTCCGCACACTCCCACGCTGCCCACAGAATTGCAGGAGCCCGGTTTCTTGGCGCTGTGCGCAGCCAACATGTGTGTTTATCAGTAGAGAGAGAGAGAGATGTCCATCTGCACGAGTTAACATGCAATGGGGGGATTATGAGAACTGTGTGGCTGTAATAGTACTTCAAAAGGTAGAATGCAGCCACCTGTTTTTTCAACACGCTAAAAACACTCGGAATCCGTAGGATATTTGCGCATCGGACTATTAATAGTGTTATAACGATAACCCAAATAACAAGTCGACAACGCTTTCCAACAGTTTGTGAGAGCTGTAAAGACCATAATCCTAAGAGAAAGCAGAAAGTGATGTGGCGAGAGATGAACATCTAGCAGAGAACGATGTCCACACACCCGATGACATGGGAATGAGCCTATCGTCGTGTTACTCGAGATTTCCTAACACCACAAGTTATGCGAAAGATTGTGGTAAAATCAAAGGCACTTCTGCGACTGTACGCGAACAACAGACACAGAGGAAAATATTTTCACCATTGAAGACAGATTTAACCCCCAAAACGATCGGATATATGCCACCCCCAGATGGTCGCTAGTGCCATAGCACCTAGGATTCAGAGAGGTCGTCACCCTACGTCAGTGATGGTTTGGTGGGGGTTTCGAGGTTGCATTTCTTAGAGAAAGGGATCAAAACGTTCGCCAAAGTGTATCAAGACACCGTGCTGGAACCTGTAGTACTGCACTTTCGCATTGTGTGCAGGGGCTGCGTCCTGTTTGGAAGGTTCACTACCTACCAAACAGGACGCAGCCCCTGCACACAATGCGAAAACCACACAACAGTGGTTGGAGGCGAATGTACCGGACCACATATCACCGATGGGCCGTCTGGAAGTCCCAATCTGAATCTGTAGGACTTCAAATTGTGGTCGGAGCAGCCTGCAAGAAACGATACACGAGCATCGTCAGCTTGAAGGTACATTTGGAGCGAGAAGTGGCAGCATTGACGTTGGATGTTATGAATGTCGCCTTCGATATATGGCCTCACAGACTTCGGACGTGCGTGAAGGCAAAAGGGTGACATTTCGAACATCGAGTGCTGCTATATGCATGTCGTATATATGTGGTTTGTTTGTGCTGAAAACCGCAAATGATTTGCTGATAGATTAAAAGTTTATGCCTTGTTCAAGCTGTAACAGTATGTATATATATAATATTCATCAAAGCTTGATTTGCTTCCTCAGTCTTAAGAAAAAGCTGGTTATATTCCACTAATTCGAGCCCTACCTAAAGGCCTATGAGTGTGGAAATACTTTCTGAAAATGAAAGCTGTGCCAAAAAAGCGGCCTTTTGCAGACTGCCCAATTTTAATCCATCTAACTCGAGCGCTTCTAGATGTTTTTTCAATGTTTTAGGGATGACGCCTAAAGCACCTATTATTATGGGAACAACTTTCGTTTTCTTTTGCCAGATTCGTTCAACTTCGATTTGCAAATCACGATACTTTGTAATTTTTTCAGTTTCTTTGTCGTCAATCCGACTATCTCCTGGTACTGATATTTCGATATATATATATACATATGTATATATTTTTTTTAATTTCTTCTCTTCTTTCCATGGTCATTGGTAGGTCTCTACGCGATCGTTCCGTAATGAGATTCCATAACCATTATGTTTCTTATGTGAGTTCCTCGTCGGTTTCTCAGAAAATTTCCAAAATAAATAAATAAGCTAAGGTTATTTTATTTTAATTTCTTAGTGTTTATCATTTTTCTTATTTATTCCAGGGATGGGTTTGCTGCTGTTGTTCTGGATGATAATATCTACGCCATGGGTGGTCTTGATATGCGTCTCCAAGCTATTCTTGAAATAGCTGAGAAATATGATTGTAATACGAACAAAGTAAGCCAATGGATTAAATTTTATCTTACAGTGCAAATACTACATCGTATTCTCTCTCTCTCTCTCTCTTTTTCTTTCATTCTTTCTCCTCTGTCTTCTTCTTTCAGTCTTTCTTTTTGTTTCATTCTTTCATCTCTCTCTCTCTCTCTCTCTCTCTCTGTGTGTGTGTGTGTGTGTGTGTGCGTGTGTGTGCGTGTGTGTGTGTGCGTGCGTGTGTGTGTGTGTGTGTGTGTGTGTGTGTGTGTGTGTGTGTGTGTGTGTGTGTGTGTGTGTGTGTGTGTGTGTGTGTGTGTCTTTATTCTTATAATCTGGCTTTTATCTCTTTCAGAAGAAATTACCTTTCGCAAGTAATCAAAATGCTTGCCAATTCAAATCAATACTATTAAAACGATGTCTTATTTTTATGTTTAAATCTTTATTGTGATGGCTATAGTATATCGTCCGTGTACATTGTTTTCTCTAGATGAATCAGATTATTCAATCAGAAAATGCATGTTAACGATAAGCGTGTACAATTGCAATAAATGCACCTATCAGGAAATGAAAATCAGGATAGACTTTTCAGCATCTGCATTGTAATTTAAGTAGACAGTTGTGAGCTTCGTGGTATATTTTAATTTCGGAGTTTGAAAATTCTATTCAGTTCCTCAGAGCATCTGTTTAAGTTTTGCACCGTCTTAAGACGTTTCATGATACGGAAGGTGACTTCTCTGAAATCCAGAGATAAACTATTCGTATGTTTAATATTTACATTGTGAAAAATGTTCATGAAAAGCTGAACATGATGGAAGTCTTTCAAAGAGTAATAAGAATCAGGCAACATGATTTTTTATGTATGTGTTATAATGTAATGTGTTCTACAGTATTTATAATAAATACTGTATTTATTATAAAATTAAATACAGTATTTTATTTTAAAAGTAACGAAAATGTAAATTTTTCTTTCCGTAATAAAAAATTATATTAATGATTATTATATAGCGATTTATCCTTTTATTTTACTTTTAAAATCCGATACGAAAGTTGGTTGCATAAAAATTTAAATGATCTTATTTTTTTTCAGTTTGCAATCTTTCATTCCATTCATGGACTCAAATAACTTTTTGTATTCACACTCGATATTTCATTGTCATTCTATTTTAGCTGTAATAGGCGTGTAGGCTTTTCATTCCTAAAGATCGTAAAAAAACTAAGTCAGAAATAATCAAAACAAAGATGTAGAAAAAGTTCATCTAATCAGGTACACGAATCGAAATTAGAACGGTCTCGCTTTCAACGGCCTAGCACCAGTGGTGTAGCTAGAGCTTTTGTCGCCCGGGGAGGTCCCTGAGTTTGCCGCCCCTCTCAATACATACCAAAAATACTACAAAAAGTCAAAACGACATATAGGGAAATAAATTAAAACACTATGTTTATTTTTCAAGTAAAACTTTAATTTCAACATTCTAAAATGTTATTGTTCTTGCTTTTCTGTTAGCAAAATCGTCGATGACATTGGCGAAGTCTATTTCATAGTAATGTAAGTAATTCTTAATTTTATTTAGAAAAACTCTTCTCACAACTAGCAACACTTACAGCAATTGAGAGAAAATTTCGCAGTAGTATTACAATATGTGGAAATGAGTTATCCAGACAGCATTTTAGAATTAACTGTTCAAAAAGGTTCAAAGGCCGTCCTGGCGGACCGTCCCTTCCTCCCCTCCCTAGCTACGCCTCTGTCTAGCGCTGTGCATCCATAAATTCATTTCAGTACTACAAGTAATCTATTTACACACATAGTAAAGTCCACAGAATCCACAAAAATAATATTCAGCTGTAACCATATAAATAGAGACCTCACCTACAATTTATCAGACTTTATTCGACTGCAATTGAACTGTGGCAAAACTAAACCCACCTACAAGCATTCAGTAACCGAAAACATTACGACCTCACGATCAGAAATCCTTGGTAGCTCCATCACTTTCAACGATGCTGTTTGGTTGAAATGATCTGTCGAATTCAGTCTATAACCTTAATTTCTCACCGTTTTCCAACTGAAAATGAGTGTGCTGGTCTGAGTACGGAAGGTAAAAGGGTTGTCATCCCGCACAGCGATTAAATTCGCCAGAATAAGATAAGCAATGATTAAGTTTCAAACGAACCAAAGTGATCTGGCAGTGAAAGGCCATTCGGTCTAACAGGAAAGAGAAAATGGGAATGGAATGGGATCGGATGAGATATAATAGTTGTATATGGCTATCTAACCCCCTTAAGAGACCTAAAAATTCAGGAAAGTACTCTTTATTTTTTAAAGTTTATTACTGGTTTCGTCTTACTCTCAAGTTACTGGATTAGAAATCTAATAACTGTCATTACTCTTAAAGGGATCGTCGTGTTTGTAACTATTCTGAATTTGTTGGTATTATTGAATACTTATTCGTGGTTTTGGTTTTGCCATAGTTGAATTGAAGTCGAATAACAGTGTAAGAAATTACAGCTGAGGACCCTCTTTACATATTTACAGAGTTGAGTATTATTTCTCTTGGTTCTCTGGACTTTACTATGTGTGTGTATGTAGATGTCTTGCAGTTGGGATTTTCAGAATTTAGTACATGACTGGGCAGAAATGAGTCACGATTCTCCTATGTGAAAACAGAACAGAAAAATCCATAGACAGCGTGCAGAGAAGCACGCTGTCTATGAGTTTTTCTGTTCTGTTTTTTTTTTTTTTTCCTGTAAAATTAGGCATTTCAATCAGACCAAAGACAGCTCGCATAGCTGTGTATTTTGCTTTCACTGCACGAAACGAAGGTCATATCTGGTTAGCACTGTGAGTGTGGTTCCGATTTCGTAATACTTTTGTACGGCTGATAAACAGGTTGCAATGTTGATGAACCGGAGAGATTTGTGGATGAGGCAAAATTCTATTTCTGAAATGTGGTCCAAAGAAATTTCAGTTCTTTGACGTAACGAAATCAAAGATTTAGCAACAAAGTCAGGAATGAATTACTTTATAAAATTAGTCGTATGGCACGACGAGAAAAATGCTAAAATGGTATATTCGTAGAAATTTTACGAGCTCTTCGTGTGTAAATATGTGAAACTTAATTGTTTGTGCATTTTACGTATCCTTTTGTACAGAATTTCTTCCACAATCGGAATGCCGTTGAGAAGAAATCGTGCATTCTCTGATATCTTTGATAAATTCATAATCGCATATTTTCGAGGAGGAGCTCAAAGCTTAGAGGCATTCACCGCGCATCAATTAAAAATGACTTCTAGCGTCATTTATTTCCCCAAGGAAGGATGGCCTAGATTAACCATAAGTAAGGTTTTGAAATTAGGGGAAAGGAGAATCTCAACACAGCTAATCACATAGAGATGGAGTAAGACAATGAATGATTTCGATTTTCTTCACCGTAATCATTCTTTTCTTAGTAATGTAATTGGTGTGAATGTATATATTAATCCAGTGAATCGTTTTTCTTTTAACAGTGGACTTTCATACACCCAATGAACAAACCGAGGGCTGTTCTAGGAGCCGCCACTTTAAACGGATCTGTATATGCCATAGGAGGAATCACGTTTGGGCTTGAGTTTTCTGATTCGGCCGAACGTTATAATCCCATGACTGACCAGTGGACTCTTGTAGCTGAAATGAATCGGCGTCGCATTCAGTTCGCTTGTATCCCTCACAGAGGTTTCCTCTACATTTTGGGAGGAGACGATTTTGATAATATTACGAATGCTTGTGAAAAGTACGATCCAGAAACTAATACATGGACGAACATTGCCGGCATGACTGTTCAACGAGCACTCCATTCAGCGCAGGTAAAAAGTAGAAGCTGAGTGATAAAATCTATCTATTTAACAAAAAACAAAGTCGCAGTTAGAAATACATTTTCCTAGTGATCTTCATTCTCATCAGTGACTCACTCAAGAGTCTTTCGTTTTTTCCTATCGCTTCTCCCGTTAGAAATCTCTATGTTTCATATCGTAGAACCTTAATATGTGCTTACCTATTTCTTAACTTTATTTTGGTGATTGACAATCTTAGTTAAACAAAAACTTCGGGTTTATGTAAAAGCACTGAAGGATTAAGTGATGGATGACAAAAAAAAAAAAATTTCAAGAACGCTATTGGTTAAAGTGATTTTATTCGCGTGGAACTCATCCATTGCAATAAAAGTTTCTACTTAAGAGCAACAATATTCATTATCCTCTTCTCTCTTTCAGTGACTTCACTCTGAGGCATACACTTTCTACAAAGGTTTAAGTACATCGTCGTTTTTTTTTTTATTATTAGAAATGACACGCTATAGATGGTCCAAATTCTTCTAAAGCTCTTGAAAATAGTTACCTAACCAGCACAGAATCAACTCCTTTCTATGAGTAGCTTCCATTTTTAATATATTCCAAGACTATTGGAATAATATTCTATATTTTGTGATTGATGGACTTCTCACATCTCAATCGAAATGTGAGAAGTCCATGATTTTCTTATTAGATATTAATAACGTCTTTAGAATGCAGTTATATCTCTGTTGTCTGAATTAATCACAAGATTAATTTTAATTTTCTTAACTGTCAGAACAAGTCAAGAAATGTTTAGGGGATTAGGATTACTAAACCATTATCCTTCCGTGCGTTATGTGTCAGACATGAAGACAGTTTTTCTTTTTTTAGATCATTCATACTTATTCAATCTTAATTTTCCGTTTTTTTTTTTTTTTTTTTTTTTTTTCAGGTGCTCAATGACCATATCTACATAATGGGAGGTGTGTCTGATAACGAACCGTTAACTCAGTGCGAGTATTACGACGAATTACTCGATAAGTGGTTTCCGTCAGCTCCTTTGAATGTTCCTCGTGCCGGATTTTCAACCTGTACGATTTCAGGGTTGCCAAACATTAGTCAGTATATTCGCCGGATTTGAATATTTAGAGTTGTTACCCAAGCCGATGAATTTGAAATAAGATTTGAGCTTTAAAATTTATATAAAAAAATAATAATGGAATTTTATCCGAAAAAAAAAAAAAAGAAACAGTTGTATAATTTTTAATTTCTTAAAGTGATTTCTGAAAAAAAAAATTCTACTTTTTACTTTAAGCCAATTATATTAGATTAAATAAAGTTTGTTTTGAATTTAGATACAATAAATTATTTATGAAT
This sequence comes from Typopeltis vanoorti, assembly GCF_054136105.1. Classification (NCBI taxonomy): domain Eukaryota; kingdom Metazoa; phylum Arthropoda; class Arachnida; order Uropygi; family Thelyphonidae; genus Typopeltis; species Typopeltis vanoorti. The sequence goes on along the minus strand of NC_143553.1, from coordinate 72,963,326 downwards.
CTAGTGTAGTATTGAGTTATTCGATAATCATTACATCACACTGTCTAGTAATCAAAACTGGGAATTTTTAACCTAATAACCTAGACGCTTGTTAAGATTAAGAATTTAGCGAACCGGCGTTTAAAATTTACCACTACGTCCCTGCATATATTATATTTATATTCATTTATTGTTTACAATCGTTATTAATGCAACATTGTTTTTTATTTACAAACTTTTTAATTAAAAAGTTTGTAAATATTCACGAACTTTTTAATTAAAACATTAGAATATTTCTTTTGCCATAAGAATAAATAAATAAATAAACATTTACAATTAAAACGTATGGGAACGAGTGACAACGCAGTGTTACAAAAGAGACAATTAAATTAATTTTATTATTCACTGTAAAAGAAAAAAAAAGAATATGTAATATACTTAGTAGTATACTAAGTCCCGTATATTCAAAATACTTGATATAAATTAAATAGTTTCCTGAAGCACTGAATTTTAAACAAATACTTCATACTAGCGATTTTAGGTTAAAAGATTTGAATTTTACGAAGCATTTGACAAAGTAAAAAGATAGGTACTGTTTGATATATTACAAAGAATAAATTTACCTAATATTTTACTACATGCAATGTTGAATATATGTAAAGATATTGAAATAAAAATAAAAATAAATGAAGTGGTCTGAAAAACAATCTATAAACCAAGGAGTAAGACAGGGATGCCCTCTGTCTCCAACATTTTTTAATATTTACATTAATGAAATATTAATTCAGTGGAACACCTTAAACAATCAAGGTATAGACATTTCCTGGAATAACAAAATAAATACGCTATTATTTGCAGATGATCAGTTAATAATATCAGATAAGGAAGACAATTTACAAAGAGCAATATATAATTCAAACATTATAGTTGAACAGTTTGGAATGAAAATGTCCGTAGATAAAACTGAAACAATAGCATTTTGTGGACAAACTCCAGTTAGAAGCACAATAGTTATTAATAAAAAAATAATAGAACAGATAAATACTTTCAGTTATCTTGGATGTAAAATATCATATGAAAGAGAAAAAGACATAAAATTAAAAACTTCAAAATTTTTACAGATTATAGGCCTGATAAATAGAACACTCAACCCAAACATAGTACAAAAAGAAACACACTTGAAAATATACAATACTTTAGCAGTGCCCACATTATTATATGGCAGTGAAATTTGGGTAATAAAAACAAGATATACAAAGAATAAAAACAAGTGAAATGAGATTTATGAGAAGAATTGCAAAATACACATTATTAGATCAAAAAAGGAACGAAGACATTTTAAAAGAACTAAAAACAAAATCAATAGAAGAAAAACTAAACAATTATAAACAAAAATGGATTGAACATGTAAACCGAATGGCCAACACTCGACATCCTAAACAAATACTAAAATATAACCGAATTGGAAAGAGAAGGCAGGGTAGACCTCAAAAAAGGATATTGGATGGGTAATGAGACCGGAACAGACCAATATGGTCTATACTCGTAATTAGTGTTATGACGATGATGATTTGAATTTTACTATTCTGTAACTAAGTGTCGAGCAAAGTTGTTGGTTGGTGGTTCATTGTCTTCACGTCTCTCAACATTCTGTTTTTGAACTCGATCTGTACAGTTTTCGATTATTTTAATCTTGAAAAATGATGGCATCAAGACAGAATAAAATTTATTTCTCGTTTTTCAGTAATTCTTGCACAGGCAAAACAAGCTGTTTTTATTTTATTTTTATTTTTAGCACAAAAAAAACTATTTTGCTGCAGTCCCTCAGCTGCTTAGAATACCCGATTAAAATGCTTTTACGTGTGACTTAAGATCCCTAAGATTGTAGAATGTTAATAATTACCTTGACATTGGTGTTAGTTTTCCATTAATATTAGGTAGCAAAATCAATTAAAGGTAATACCAGACACATACGATTATCTTTGGTAAATGTAAAAAATCTAAAGCCTTTGTTTAGGTCTTTTGTCTACTGTGACATGAAGTTTTCATATGATTAGCTTTCTTACATTGCAAGTTTTAGGGGTGTTTCTGCTAAATTTCATCCTAAAAATCAAGAATTATTTGACCGCAACGGCTGAACAGAGCAGAGGTTCTGTTTAAAACATAAAGGAAAGTGGACAGCCATGGAAAAGTGTTAGCGATTTTAAATGGGCGATCAAGTACTATCAAACAACAAACAAAAAGAAACAATTTCTATTTGAAATAGGCTTTTATTGTAAGAAAAAAATTATAACAAAAATTTAATAAGTACAGGTGTGGTTTCTTACGAAAGAAGAAATTACAGTGCTGCACGTGCATAATTTTGTAACATCAACTTTCAGCGACTGAATTGCAAAGCAAATTTTATACTCTTTTAATTATGGAATATTTCCTAAAATTTCACTTTGGTATTTAAATATAATAAATGATTTTTTCCTGTGATTCAATTTTTTTTTTTTTTTTTGTCACCAAAAATTGCTGGAACTTTCTCGGTGTACTCATGGAAGAGTAGCGATCCGTGTTGTATTTGGACAAATAACGTCCTTTGATGAATCCTAAGATTTCCTGGAAGTATTATGTAACATCATAAGTTACTGCACATAGTCCCTTACAAAGTTTGTACTGAGTAGGTGGGTTAGCGTGGATCAGTCCCGCTCGATTTAAGATGGTGGACTTAGAAGATCAAATTTTACACTGAATGTTCAGTGAAACTGGCTAACAAAGATGTCATAATAACCGAAATCTAGAACGTTTTCTTGGGGACTTTAATTTTTGTTGTTATATTACTTTTATCGTTTTTTAAGAAAAGATCGGTAAATAAAAATTAATAAAATAAGAAAAAAAATAAGAAGAATGTTCAATTATAGAAGGAATGGTGGGACAAAATATTTTGCCAAAGAAACAAAAATACCTAGTGAAAGTGCTACTGACACACATCAATTTATCCTTTTCGTTTCTGCAGGTATTTTGCTTCTCCATGGTAGGCTGTACGTGAGCAGCCCACCACGGAGAAGCAAAATTGGCACATTTGGCGATGCACTATTATTATTCCAACATTCCACTCTTAAATAACGTTACGAGCTACTGAATCCCTGCTGTGTTCTAAACTAAGCTACTACAATATATTTTAAGGCCGGATCGTGTTATTATCCACTTGTAAAAGCTTGTATATTTGGAATTCTTGTGTCTCATATTATCTCTTGAAGTGAATATAGCGAGTAAGAAGTCCGTTTATCCCGAATCAGCTGAAGGTTTTTATTTTTTATTTTTAGATGAATTTTCTAGTCCGAAGTGAGATCCACTACTGACTGTTGGTAATTGGTCTGAAATGGCTTGAAAAAAGTTCCATGTTTCACCACCAGAGCGGAATTTCTAGATTATGAAATCCTTGACTGCTCAAGCTACAAATAGCAATGCGCTTAGTTAAACTGCTTTAACTGTGAGTAGGATTCACATAAAAAAAAATAATTTATAAACTTTACATGTTAATTCACATATGACTTGCCGACACAAGTGGATTCGTGTTTTTCCATGTAACTGTAACAAACACAAGTGGGTATAATAAAGGTCCTGTTACTGATGGAAATGGAAGAAGATCAGCAGGAAAAAATTCTTAAATCTCAACGGAATAAAGCTGAAAACATCGGTCACAGACTAATGTTGCCGGATTAAGTACTACACACTTTCTGGCTAGAACCACCATAACTAAGATGGAGACGTCCCCCCCCACCCCCCCCACACAAAAAAAATCGCATTATTTGCGATTTTTTTGCGTGTGGGGGACAGTTTTGTGTGTGGGGGGGATTAGAATAGCAAAGTTAGATGAAATAAATGATTGAATTCAAACCCACAGCACAACAATAACAAAACTCGATGGCATATATTTTACGTTTCTTCCAGCTGTGGACCAACAATTACTTTATTTAGATAAAGTTAATTGTTCACACACAGTGCCAGCATACGTTTAAACAGGGTAATAGATTTACACGTAAATAGTGGTTCTGGTATCTCTGGGGGGGGGAAAATGGAAACGAGTTATTTATGTCAAGAAGTATCAGATAACGAATCTACAGCACTGAAAGCCCTTTTTACTATTAATGAATTTCGCAAGGAGAGTTTATTTTGTGATGCCTTACTGAGAACTGAAGATGAGCGATCATTTGAAGTTCACAGATGCATAATGGCCACCTGCAGCCCATATTTTAAAGTCCTTTTCAAGAACACTTTCAACAAATTGGAACGTAAAGATATCACAGTCCCGGGAGTTTCCGGAAAAGCCCTTCAGTGGATCATCGAGTATGCGTACACCCGAAGAACCCTCTTATCATGGGAGAGTGTGGAGGAACTTTTACCTGCAGCTGATCAGTTTAATATCTCCGGGCTTTTACAATCTTGCTCCGAATTTCTGCAGTCCAATTTGACTCCAGAGAACTGCATTGGCATCTGGAAATTTGGTCGCACATACAGTTGTATTCCGTTAACGACATCGAGTTTCGTGTAAGTGTATTTTCTCTGTTTATTGAAAATAATTATTTATTTTTATTACCATAATTTGGTGATTTATTTTCATTTTTCTTCCCGCAGATTCATCTTGAGAAATTTTTCTGATATTGTAGAATTCAGTGAAGAGTTCCTGGAACTTCCCATTGATGACATTATTACGATTTTAAACTGTAATCAACTAAACGTGAAGGAGGAAAAGTTCGTGTGGGAAGCTGCTGTTAAATGGATGAACCATTTTCCGGAATATAGAAAACAAAACGTCTTGGCATTGGTTGAATGTGTGAGAATTGGACTCTTTGAAAGGCAGTTCACTATTGACCACATCTTTGGCCATTCATACGTGAAGGAAAACTGCGACGTCAGTATGATGTTAAATCGTCTGTTTATAAAAGGAGAAACTTTTGCCAAAAAGGAAATGATGGAACCTCGATTACCTCTTGAATTAACTTTTGTATTCGGAGGATTGACAGGGGATATTTTTCTGAATACTTTTGAGGTCTATGATTACAAGATGAATAGATGGTTGTTTGAGGTATGTTTGTCTAAGAATAGAATTTGAAAAATACGTTTAATCTCTTATGAATGTTTTTTTTTTTTAATATTGTGTTGTGTAATTGTTATGGAGATGGTTTTTAGAATTTTTAAGGATTTTTTCTTTAAACTCTGTTCGGTAGCAATGATTAGCATAGGAAACGAATACTGCCTCTCAATTTCTTTTCTTTTTTTCTCTGTCAAGATACTGGACGTGAACATACTTGATATTGGTTGCAACCAAGTATGGCTGGCCAATGCCTTTGATATCTACATCATCGGTGGCATAAGGGAAGGACAGATCTTAAGCAGCTGTCACTGTTTCAACATGGTTAAATTCACTTGGAGTTTGATTTCTCCACTGAATAATAAAAGGTAGGTACATAATAATTAGGTGAACGTGTTACTAATTGCATTATGGTATTGGAACAGGTACAAGCTATCAATACCTAAAGAATAGTCACGCTAGTCTCTGATTACCACTTCTTATTTTTTCTATCTTCATTCCAAGCAAATGCTCTTCATTGTGTGCCATTTTACGCTGATAAGACACAAACGAGAATCGTGAAAAGACCATTATTGATGAAGAACTGCGCCCTTTGGTGATCATATGAATTTTACAAAATGAATTCATTACTTAATAAAATTAAAGTGTAATATAATCACCCTCCCCCTTCTCTATCCAGAAATGAATTTCTCATGATTTATTCTTCCCATGTTACTCTATATGTGTTTTATTCACCTCAAAATGAAGTTAAAAAGCATGTATTCATATTTTATCAGATTCGAATGAAATTTCAACAATTTATTCCAGGGCATATCATGCAGGCGTCGTTCTCGATGATATCATCTACGTCATGGGAGGTTTTGATGTGGCATCCATGCTGTGCTCAGCGGAGAAATATGACCGTCGTACAAATCAAGTAAGTCGAGATTTTAGGTTATAATGAAAAATGTCCTTTGGATTCAATGAAAACTGAATCCTCTGTTCACTACGGGACATAAATTGATTATTTTAGGAATATCATTGGTAGTTTATGTGCAATGTTAATAAAAGGCAGAATAATAGATAAACTACCAGTGTCATTGTACTCTCTCTCTCTCTCTCTCTCTCGAACATTACGACATAAATTATCCAAAGTGGATTACATTTTCAGGATAATTCGTGACCCAGTCTTATACTGTGGACTTGATCTCCTTCAAAACAACTAACACTTCTAAATTAATCAAAGAAAGTTTAGAGTAATGTAATCAATCAAAAGTTATTCTCAGTAAGAGACAAATGTTATGCAGATGTATAAACATAACAACATTCTTCCATGTCAAAAAATGACCAGTGCTATCGTTGACGTCAATATTTGTAGTTACCTAGATTAGTTAATTCCGTTGGGTTTAGTATTTTTAAAAAATAATATGCCCGCGAGATTCACGAATCACTTTTAAAAATCTTTCTTCTAATTAGAATTAGTGTCCTGCGGGACGATATATGAATTTCCCCAAACTAACAATACGAATTTTCATTTTGTTCTTAAGTTACAGCTTATTTTAAGCTAATGTAACTTTTTTTTTTATTTTTTTCTGTCCTCTTTCTCACTGTCTCTAAATAGCCATGGTCTCCTTATCATCTTTTGGTAAAGACCGACAGCTCCGCAGTTTCCAAACGTTAATGACTAAAGGTGCTCTACTACCCTCTTTGCATAATAAAACTGTTAGACTATTTTTTTTTCCTCGAATGGGAGTAAATTTAATTTCTATATTTATTTCTTATCTCGGGTTACAGCAGAGATTCTTAATCTACACATACATTAAATCTCTTTAATAATAATAATTTCCTTCCTTACGACGATTCGCTTACACGACCCTTTTCAGCGACCAGTGCCAGTCTGTGCGATGCTGCATTCGTTCATACGTCAGTTTTAGGGATAGGATGGCGTTGCGAATCAACAGATGGCAGTATTCGTGAAGTCAGTTTATTTACGACATCGCTGCTTGCTTAATCTCTGTGTTTCGATGTGAATTGTAAACTATTTATAACTCTTATTTTATTTTATTGGTGTTAATGATTGAGAGTTTCCGTAGCTCAGTCGGTATAGACGAAGAGAAACCTGAGTTCGATTCCCGTTCATGTCGTGAGGAACCTTTATCTGGTCTCTTTCGACTAAAGGTGAGTTAGTCAGTCTCATACGGCGATGGAGAGTTTTTTCATCCGGAAACTCGTCCCTCAGAACAGGCAAACCGGCCCAGTGAAAACACACACACACACAGATTTACAGCCATGAATATGTGGTCCTATCTCTTCCACAATATGTGAAAGAGATAGGTCCCCACCACATGTCGTTAAGCCAGTAGTCAACCATTAGCCAGATAAAAATAAAAGTAAGTTATTGTCTCTTCCAATGAAAATAAGACGCATCAACCTGTTACATTAAAATTCTTAAGTTCAGGAACGATGTTGTCGAACACTGAGATACTCCGCAGGCTCAACTTATCTCGCACAAAGGTTGTTAAAACAAAGATAAAGTGAAAAGTGCTACACTAGTATTAACTGTAGTTATCTGTAAACGGGCCAATCTTATTGCCGAAATGGAAAAACTTTTAATAGTTGATTGATGACCTAACTGGTTAGCGTGCTCTCTTAAACCAAGCTATTCAGAATAACTTTTACGTTTGAGAAAATTATTAATATTTTTCACTGACGTAAATTAATGTTTTATTTACCCACATATGTGACTCATTAAAACGTTATCAAACCATTACAAGCACCACAAGTGGAAAAAAGTGAAAAATTACAACCGGGGCAATTCAAGCTATGAAGACTTTGTATTATACTTATTAATTGGATGTGTTAATCTGACCAGTTTGCCTTTAACAGGATGAAACACCCAAATTCTTTTGAGGACAAACCATGCCATCTCCGAATGAAACGACTTGCTAAACTCATCTTTAATTCAAAAGTGAGTGGCAATAGGCCACAGTGCAAGAGCAAGGCGAAGAAAGAACATCTTAACAAAAATTCCCTATTCCACATCAGATTCAAGTCACTGAAGATTAGATTCTATAGAGTTAATTCCTTCCATTCTATTCTTGGAGCTAATGTCTTGAATTCATATGGCCTTGCAATATTCTTCTTACAGTAATGTTGTTCTTGACATAATCTAACAAATTTTATTTTAATAGTGGAGTGTCATCCGCTCAATGCATGCACGAAGACGATATCCTGCAGCTGCCACGTTAAATGGATTAGTGTATGTCGTAGGTGGAGCTGACCACATATTTGGATCTTTCCACTCAGCAGAGCGTTACGATCCTTCAACTGACCAGTGGACTCTTGTTGCTCAAATGAATGAGGGCCGCAGTTCATTTGTTTGTATTTCGCTCAACGGTTTTCTGTACGTTATGGGAGGCTCCGACTACTTCACTTCTAGTACGAGTTCTTGTGAAAAGTACGACCCGAATAGCGATACGTGGATCAGCATCGCAAGCATGGCTGAAGAACGGAAAGACTTTGCAGCACAGGTAAGATAACAGAAGAGTAAATTGTATTGAGTTTAACGAAATAAAGTTACTGTTGCTTCGAAATACTTTCCCATTGACTTGCATCTCCTTAAGTAGAGTACCCAGAGTTTTCCGCCCCAATTTTTTGTTCTTTTTTCTTCTTTTCTTTTTTCAGTTAGCATTCTTTTGTAGTTAAGTATTTGATGAGGTGAAAAACATTTCCTTCAAATCCTATCGAACTGTCTGCAACAAAATACTAACAATCTCGCCTGTTTTCTTTGGGTGATATTCTGCAGTTACCGGGAAATAATCCTCTGGTGCAACCATTAAGATAAGCTTCTATCTACCAATTTGTAAACAAATAAAAAATTATAAACTGTTAATCTTATATGTTTATTAAGGGAGAACTTTACATTATTCATTATTCTAAAGTTACACGTAGACACAGCTGAAAAGAAAATATTCAATTACCATAGATTAACTACAAATGTATCGATACACGTATCGTGGATCAAGATCAGTGTAATGCAATTGGAAAAAAAAATTAAAAAAACTTAGATAAAAAACTATACTATTAGGATCCAGTGAAGTGTACGTGTGTGTGATTTAAAAAAAAAGCATATGGTAGAAACGTATAATAATAACTTTCCAGATTTTTGACATATAAAGAGTTTATTAAAGTTGAGATTTGAGCGATGCAGAAGTACTTCGGAACATTCTTTAAACGATGCTCATATTTATGGGAACATCTCTCGAAAATATGGTGTCATTTCAAATATGGTGAGTGCGTGACACATGCGCACTTCATTTGATTCTAATTATCGGCTTTCACCTCGCTGTCTCGCGACTTCATATAAAGAAAGATTTCATTCTCCACATACCTTCATTGTTGTTTAATTTTTTAAATTGCCAATTGTATTGCACTAATGATGATCTATGACACATGTATAGAAATATTTGTAGCTAATCTGTATTAATTAAATAATTTTTTGAACTATGAATACGTGTGACTTTAAAATAAACTGAATAAAGTTATAGGATCAACTTAAAGCTAAATGAAGAAACTGATTGTGAAGAATCTTTTCATTACAAATCTCTGAAAGCATGCGATCTTTTTTAGTTGTCTAACACACTGATTCCCCTCCAAAGAATAAAATAGATTAAAATACAATAAAAGAAACAAAAATAATTTTTCTATATTTTTCAGCAAAAACTTCTTAATGCTGCTAAAAACAGGGAGAAATATCGATACCACTACGTATTGGAAGATTTAAATCTTCAAATTGTGTGTGGCCACTGCTTCCAGCGAGTGATTCACATTTTTGATGGAAAAATATGTTGTGATCTGTTTTGTGTTTGCGATGTATTTAAAAACGACTGGACTGCTTCCATGCAACAGCGCCCTCTTATCATTCTTTCTTCTCATTGGAATTCATTATACTGGAAAAATGAAAGAAATAATAGCAGTAAAATTAAAAGAAATACAGGGTGGCCATAAAATAACTTTCCCTCTTTGGAGGCATCTGTAGCTAAAACCAATAAACGGAATGAGGCCAAATTTTGCATTGAGACTTTTGAAGGCATGGGGAGATGATTTCCGCGAACCACATAGACGATTATCAATGTGCTGACCTTTCTCGTGTACAACAAATTGCATCCGGTGTGCGACATGCTCTACACCTGAGCGTAAAGAGTCAGATTGGATGTTCATAACAGTCCGTTTTTGTTCGCTTTCAAGACATGCAAGTTGGTAACGCCACCAACATACACAAAGGATTTCAAGTACCCCCACAGCCAAAAGTCATATGGAGTCATGTCCGGGGATCGAGGGCGGCCATGCCGTCGGAAAGAACTGACTGATAACTGTCTCATTACTGAAATGCTGGCATAAAAGGCGCTGTACTGGACGTTCAATGTGTGGTCATGCTCCATCCTGCATAAAAATTATAGAATCCAAACATTGTCTTGCTGCAATGCAGGAATGTGGTCCAGGGGACCTCTGATAAATAAAACATTATTTTCTGCGAGTTCAATCACTACATTAATTTCTGTGTCTCTCGCAAGTTGTTTTAATTTAATTATTATTATTATTATTATTATTATTATTATTATTATTATTATTATTATTATTATTATTATAATTGAATGACGCGGCTGTCGCTTACACCGTCGAAATGTTATTATTCCATTTTATCTGCCTTTAATGTAATTATCCGCTTGATTTCGTCTCCGCCAGCGCCAAAATTTCCCCTATCGGCGACTTTTGGTACTTTTCTTTTTTTTTTTTGCGGAAATTATCTTCCTATGCCTTCAAAAGTCTCAATATAAAATTTGGTCTCATCATTCCGTTTATTGATTTTAGCTACAGATGCCTCCAAAGAGGGAAAGTTATTTTATGGCCACCCTGTACATAAAAAATCTTATCTCAAAAAAGTTGACTATTTGAAATATAATAATAAGATAGAAAAACTAACTACTACCGAACTAACTTCTAACTTCTACTGCATGCTTGCTTTCTACGATTCCAAACAAAAATCTGTATTTTATGCAGACGAATATGGGTTATCAATGGTGTCACAGAAATTCCGTTGCTCTTCGGTTGTTATCCTGTGAATCAAGAGCAAGATCAATTTTAAGTTTCCTAACAGTTAATGCAGATTAAAAGCAACATTTAAGCGCTCAGTTTACTCAACAGTAATCTGTCAATATGTTATAAATTGTACGTCATACAAACGCTTAAAAAAAAAATGTTTACTCATTTTACACGTTTTGTTTTATTGATTTCTGTTCTTAATATTATTTAATCATTCCAGGTGATCGATGGCCATATCTACGTTATGGGCGGCGCTAGAAACGGAAGAGCACTAGCTCAATGCGAATATTACGACGAAGTACTTGATGAGTGGTTTCCGTCAGCTCCTTTGAATTTTCCTCGTAGCGGATTATCAGCATCTACGATTTCGGGGTTGCCAAATGTTAGTGACTACATCCATCGCTGTTGAATATCTAATTCTTTCTCAAATTTAGAATTCCTATTTGAAATTGCCTTTTCTTGTAAGAAAAAAAAAATATTAAAAAAAATGTAATAAGATTGTACATGTGCGGGTTTCAAGAAAAAAAAAAATAACAAAGTTCCAAGTGCATAATCTTGTAATAGCAACTTTCAGTGCACACCAAATGGTGGACATTTTTAATTATAAAAGTTTGTAAAATTAACTTTTGCATTTAATTACAATAAATGATTTTTTTCATCTTAGTTGAAGCGTTTTTCATTCTGAGTTACCAAAAACTGAAAAAACGTTGGAAAGTGCTTGGCATAATTATGAAATGGTGACAATACTTGTAGTGTTGTGCACATTGCCCTTCGGAATGAGTCTTGAGAACAACCGGGAGGTGTTATGTCAACACAGATAGTGTGGAATATACCTGGGTATACAACATACCATGAAGGATCATGGGGGCATACATTTCCATAATTTAGAGGTGAGCTATTATTGTTTCAATCCTACAATATTCAATAACCCTCCAAAGTATTTCATTCTTACTTCTAAAGTAAACTACGAAAATATAAACACGAAAGCGAAAGACCTACAACCACTTGTGATTCAGTAAAGCATATTATTAAATTTTTTTCCACGTCTGTTAAATTCGCCTGTTTACTGACAATCAGTCCATTCTATTTTATTCTGTTCTATCCTCGTTTATATTCATCCATTCCTTTTACCTTGATCATAAAATCTCATCTATTATTTCATTTCTATTTTTTATTTAAATAAATTTGGTTTTTTTAATATTTAACTGGATGTTCAATTCACTAACATTTTCTTAGAACGACCTTTCAAATTAAAAAAAAATCGAAAATTATTTTAAACTTTTAACAATATATATACACATAAATATTGTTATGTTATCCATTTGTAAAGTTTTATAAATTTTGGATGCTTGACACCTCACGTTTAAATGCACTGTTATAAAAATGCTTTACGTGTCATATATTCTGTTGATTCTTGTCCTTTTACATCTAGAATATGAGGGTCTTCATGCTCACTATACTGACTGGAAAGTAAATCGTCTTTATATAATTCCATGTTTTACCACTACAGCACATTTTATGGATAATTTAATACTAAACCTACTCATTTTACAAACATAAAAGAACTAAAAATAACTTTTTGTGGGTGAGATTCACATAATATTTATTTTCAGTTCGGTAAATTATGAAGACTACAGCCGTGTTTGGAATAATTACTTTAATTTACCGACGTTTCGACCTTAATATAAAGGTCATCATCTGGAGTATACACATATATATACAAATACGAGCTATATTACATTTCAAACAGTAAGCCAAAGTGACAAGGATTTGATCAACCGTTATTCAACTGACCTGACCTCTAGTGAAAACTACATCAAAGCCATGTCCTGTTTATAATATCGTTAAAGAATAAATTCATATTAATTCATATTAAGACTTTTAATACAACAAAATTGGTGGCATAAGCAATGATTTACATAAGGAGGTTTGTTATATTAAAGCTAAGATCGTTGATTACTACAGTCCTAATTATAATTAACTCTCAGACCAAAAGGTTCAGTGGGTAGAATATGTGCCACCCAATTCTTAAGATTTTTAGACCACCACTGCTGTTAAGATTAGGGTGGTTGATAAGAATTTCACAGGCCTCCTTAAATTTTCTCTCATATCACGTTTTGGTGATGTAACAACATCTGCCTTTCCAGTCAATTCTATGTAGAGTATTCAGGGTATGATCAGAAAGGCCAGATTTACCACAGTTATTAAATTTAACATGTCGCTTATGTTCCTTTTTTATATAGGAATTGCGCGTCCTGTTTCACTTATACAGGGCAAATTACAGGTACAAAGAATACGGTATACTCTAGGGTAGGCCAGCGGAGGGAGTGAATCCTTGGATGAGTTGAGTAAGTTCTTTAATCATAAAAAAATTATTGTTTAATACTCACCTTATACAAATATTTTAACATTCTTTGCCTACCAGGTTCGCTAGCAAACTGTCTAGCTTTTTCAAGGCGTTGACGGAAAAGTATAAAAAATACTAGTAAATGCAAATTGAAAGGAACATTAAAAACGTTGTAAACACTCTAGTAGCTAAGGTTGCACGTTCGCGTGACAGAGACTGAGTGGACTTATTGCTCTTAATCATTATCACGAATGCGTGTTTGTTGTAAACGCATAATGTGATTACTAGCTAGCTGTAGTTCAGATGGATTTAGAGAGAGGATGAGGTTTTTCCACGAACTGTTAAGAATAGTACCCTGGTTTCTGTTGAGGTTTCCCCCAGTTTTTAACACTACTGCGGCTTCCTTGAATAAACGATGTCTATAATCGTCATCTAAATATGGCATGGAGCTATTTTGCCACTCTATCGTGTGGTTAGACGTACAGAAATGATGTGCTAAGCAGGAAGAAATACTTCTGTTGTGGTTTACATCACCAACGTGCTCTCTCTGTCTGATTTCCAAACTCCGTGAAGTTTGTCTGATGTAGGCGAGACCACAGGGGAAAGGAATGTAATATACTCCTGGATATTTGTAGAATGGCACCTTGTCTTTTGGTGATCCTAAAAAAAAACGTTTGATGCTGGTGGTTGGGTTGAAGATCGCTCTGATGTTGTCGGCTTTTATATTCTGGCTATTTGATAAGAAATTGACTTGATTAAGGGAATCACTACAGTAGAAATGTGCTGGGAGTTTGGTTCTTCTTGTCTGGGGTTGTCACCGTATAGATATTTTTTGATGATGTTCGGAGGGTATCCATTTTGTGATAATGTTTTGGCTATTAGTTAGTGAGATTTCAGTCGGTGTATCCTCTTCTTCTGATATAAACTTACGTGCTCTATTTTTCAACATATTGATAATGCTTAGTTTGTGTGTCTTGTGAAGGTTAGAAGTATAATGAAGGTATCTTCCAGTAGGCTTTCTGTAAATAGATAAATTGACACTATCTGATTGTCTTTTTATCAAGATGTCTAGAAAATGCAAATGGTTGTTGTTGTTTTCAACTTCCAGAGTGAATTTTATCTTGTTATGTATGGAGTTGATTTTATTCGCAGACGATTTTAGGTTTTCTAAGCTATCTTGCCATACAATGAAAATATCGTCAACATATCTCCACCATATAGATGGTCTAGGAGAGATTGTTGAGAGAATTTCTTTTTCAATTTTTTCCATGAAAAGGTCTGCACAAGATGGTGATTGCGAACTTCCCATTACTAGGCCTTCTAATTGTTGATATATGGTGTTATTAACCTTGAAGAAATTAGACTGAAGGTAGTGTTTACAGAAGCATATTGCATTCCTTGCTCTTGTGGTCTCGCCTACATCGGACAAACTTCACGGAGTTTGGAGATCAGACAGAGAGAGAGAGCACGTTGGTGATGTAAACCACACAACAGAAGTGTTTCTTCCGGCTTAGCACATCATTATAGACATCGTTTATTCAAGGAAGCCGCAGTAGTGTTAAAAACTGGCGGAAACCTCAACAGAAACCAGGGTACTATTCTTAACAGTTCATGGAAAAACCTCATCCTCTCTCTAAATCCATCTGAGCTACAGCTAGCTAGTAATCACATTATGCGTTTACAACAAACACGCATTCGTGATAATGATTAAGAACAATGAGTCCATCAGTCTCTGTCACGCGAACGTGCAACCTTAGCTACTAGAGTGTTTACAACGTTTTTATGTTCCTTTCAATTTGCATTTACTAGTATTTTTTATACTTTTCCGTCAACGCCTTGAAAAAGCTAGACAGTTTTTCTAGCGAAACTGGTAGGCAAAGAATGTTAAAATATTTGTATATGGTCAGTATTAAACAATAAGTTTTTATGCTTAACTTTCAAACGACCAAATATGTTTAATTTAAGTTCTTTAATTTTGCCGGAGGTGTAAAAGTGGCTTTAAGGTTGTATTTCTGTAGTACTCTGTTTACTTTATCTGATATAATGTATGAAATGGCTACAGTTTAATTGCAATAGTTTATTTTGGTTTTTAAATGGAGTATTGTGAAGAAGTTTGTTGATAGTAACTTGGCTGTAGTCATTTTTTCAGGAAGGTGTTGCTGATAACTTTTAATTCATGTTTAAGTCCTGTTTACTGGAGCAAATCTTCAAAGCCCTGTTTTTTAGTGTGTTAATGATCTCTAGTTTTTGTGCTGAGTGTGGGTAAGAGATCATGCGTGCGTGCGTGTGTGTGTGTGTATTGGTCAGGATGTATATGCTTACGGTAAACAGTGAAGAAAGGCGGAAGAAAGACGTGTGAAGAGTGTAT
Source organism: Typopeltis vanoorti (assembly GCF_054136105.1). Taxonomy (NCBI): domain Eukaryota; kingdom Metazoa; phylum Arthropoda; class Arachnida; order Uropygi; family Thelyphonidae; genus Typopeltis; species Typopeltis vanoorti. Next base: position 72,947,471 of record NC_143553.1, on the reverse strand, counting down.
CTAGATTTTTTTTTCCAAAATGAAGTGTGTTCTGACTTTCAATTCCAATTGTGAATTGTAAGCATTTGCGTTGTTTATTTTAGGTGGCGAAGGAAATGGTCTAATCATGGGATCATGACATGACATGACACCATGGGACCAGATAACAAAAACATCTTCAACGTATCTAAGCCAGACGTTTGGTTTTAAAGTAAAGGAATCCAGAGCACGCTGCTCAAAGGCTTCCATATAAAAGTTAACAATTCGGGGGATGGGGGATAACATCTGTGTTTTCTTTTTGCAGGTAAAAAGTATTTTGCCACAAAATAACCAGATCGTAGTACATGGAAAAATAATGCCGTGACATCTGTAAAAGAAGAATTGTATCATTGATTTGGACATTTGTGATAAGGGAAGAGACGTCAAAACTGACTAATAAATCATGTTTTTTAAGTGTGATGTCCTTAATTTTTTGTTTATGTTTAATTTTTAATTTATTTTATTTTCCAATTTAATTTAAATGTGGAAGCAGATATAAGTAATTTCATATTTATGGATCAAACTATAAAAAACACATAAGCCGGCTTAAGGAAGCATGTATTTAACAAGCAAACAGTCATCGCTTTAGTTGCTCCTCTTCATGCAGTATAGTATACATATCTTCAAGATTATGAAAAATCCTTACATGACCTAAAACATCAGCATCATTTGAAACCACAGTACAATCTTAGGCAATAAGCTGTTGAATTCGAACCTGTTTTGATTCAACGACTTATAATTATTTTTTAAAAAGAAGAAACCATTTTTATTGGCTACTTAATTTCGAAAATTTTGCATTTTTGAGTTTACTTATTGCATGCTCGCTGGTATTACTGAATTGAACTATTTTATGTGTACTCATGTTAACAGCATCCTGATAAAGAAATTAAAAAAAATTAACATTCTAATTTAAAAAATAATTTTAAAAGAAATAGTTTTATATACTTGTCGAGTTGAAGTTAAAGATTTCAATTCATTACCATCAGTCTTCTGATAGACACCACACAGGTTGGTGTGATTAGATTAAATACAACATGCTACACGATGAAATTTACATTATTACTAACTTCCTATTATTTCCCCCCCCCCAAAAAAATTATTCTGTTATCTGTGAGAATTTAGTGTTATATTTCGGTCTTCTGTGACTTTTCCAACCGTTCGCCCAGATCCTGGTCTTCCTTTCCTGGCATCAAACACCTGCCTTGCTAACCTGTCCTTTCCCATTCTGTTGAAGTGCTCGAATATTCTCGAATGCGAACAATGTCAGATACATTTTTAAAACGTGATTCTGCCATTAATTCCGTCTGTTTAATCCCCTATTTTTTCTCAAAACGTTCATATCTGTGGTCTCTAGTCTTTTACCAACTTTTTTTATTTCTATAATTATGCAAGACAATCCTTGTATGGTTGAAACGTACTATGACGGGGGGGGATCACATGTCGGGTAATAATTACAGAGCTGATGATGATGATGTAGTTTAATAATCATTTAGCTTAATAAAGGTATAATAATCACGAACAATAAAACAATAATAATATATATCACAGGTATCTGTTGTCCTCATCTTAATGAGAAAATAAATTGCATTCATGATTTTTTGACGTTTTCCTCTTTACATTTGAAGCATAGTGGAATTATGTGTATTGACTTACAAGAAGGGCATGTTTAAAATGAAATTATTAATTTGTTCTGGATTTTATTCAATCACAGAACTGGATGGCGAGTAATCGTACTGTGTATAAATTTGAAATTATTCGTAGCAAAGTATATTATTCTCCTTAATTTCTCTATAATTATTTTAATGATGGATTTCATGATTAAAATGATATGATACCTATATGACATCATTGCGTCTGAGGCAAAGATACCTTTTTCAAAAATTCACTCTACCTTTTCGTCACTGTTATCAAGGTGATTGAAAATCATGTGTTGATTAGAGATGTGATGAGTAATAGGGAGATAAGAACAAGACATAAAACACATCAGTAACCGCAACTGAAGGATGAACATAATTAGACTAATGATAATTCCGTCTAATTTTGTTCACTCTTCATTTTTTCCAGTTGAATGATCTTCGCTGCGCGTGCCAGTTTATTCAGGTAGGCACGTTTCTCTTCACCAGTAATTAGGTAAAGAAAAATGCACGCTTTGAGCTTAACACTGGAACAGTTCATGATGTAATTTCGTGATTTATGTCATTTTCATGGCTGGACAACTAAAAGATTATCTGTTGTTGATTAATGATTATGTCATAAAATGTGGTTCAAACCATATTATTGAAAAGAAGGCATGTATTTGATGATCGGTGAAAATAACGATATCATTAACCTACCCTGATTACGTGAACTTCTTGATGTACAGAAACGGTATGGAAATTAGATTAACCGTGTCGTAAAGTTACCTTTAAACTAAGAAAAATCGTGTTTGGTAAAAATTACGAAGAACTTTTAGAGCTATGAAAGAATAATGAATAAACCTTGGGACATGAAAAATTAATGTATATAAAAGCGAGAAGTAAAAGCGCTGGATATAAACCAATCATGTAAAAATTAATGAGTAAGCTTCGGGAAATAGAAGTAATAAGTTAAAAATTAAATTATAAAAATAACAGATAAAATTGAAGATATAAAAGCACTGAGTAACGCACAATAATGAGTAAAATCAGAGATATAAAAATTAAAGTATAAAATCCAAAATGTTGAAATGCGTAAAACCAAAAAAATAGACTAAGATGTGAAAGTACGTAAGCAATTTAGAAAGTTAAAAAGAATTACTTATGAAAATAAAAAATAATAATAATCCGATAATACTCTCAGCTACGTTTAAGTTCGTCACATATAAGATCTACCAATAATCCTCCAGACACTTAAGCAATTTACAATTGATACCAGCAGGCGAACCCTAATATCGGGTGTGTCCATCTTTGGCTTTGATTACTTCCTGCATCCTTTGAGGGAGGCTTCCCACCAATGTGCAGCAGACATCAGGTGGGATTTTTCTCCATTCTTCCATCAAAGCAGCACTGAGTTCGGCAACAGATCGAGGACGTGCTGTTCTGGACCTCAATCGCCACTCTAATTCGTCCTACAGGTGTTCGATGGGATTCAGTTCAGGACTCTGCGCAGTCGTTTAACAGCTGCGGCTATTGCCACAACGGCTGCAGCTTTGTGGCATGGGGCATTGTTGTCTTGATAGTATCACGGGCTGTTCCATACTTCACAGTGTAGGCAGCAACTGATTATCAAGGTATTGAGCTGCCTTCATCGAACCACAGACAACGACCAGTGGTCCACTCCAAACCAGCTGAATGTATCCCACACCATTACTCCTCCACCACCAAACTTCACTGCGGGTAGGATACAACACACTCCGGTAACAAGCGTTCACCAGACTGCTTCCACACACACACACACACACACACACACTGACGTCAGACTGGAACATGTGAACCTTGATTCATCGTTCCAGCGTACCGTTTTTCACTAGTCAAATGTCCAGTTTGCATGCTCTGCACCAGGTCAGGCGAACTGCCTTGTTCATTGTTGTGATGTTTGGCTTGGGTGCAGTTCTTGTCGTACATTATTAGTGCTCACCATGAGGTTACTGGCGTTCTGGAGCTCATCACAGATGATCTGTGCCGATTGTAGCTGGTTTTTTGGGTGCCATCCGTTTTAACACCCTCCTGTCCCTATCAGTCATTTTCGTCTGCCTCCCTGGGTGTTTTCCTGTACTAGTTATTCCAGAACGTGTCCATTTGTTCATCACATCGCCAACCGTTGATTCTGAATGCTCCAGTTGAGCGGCAATGACACGTATGGACATGCCACCAATGTGACAGCCCACAATGACCCCTCTCGAAGTCACTGAGTTTATGTCGTGCTGTCATACTACATGTATTCAATACTACGATGAAATACTGCTCCGTACTATATGTACATCGGTTTTTATGTTATTAACAAACCTTAAATGTTCCACAACATCAAATAACGGGGGTGTCCTTTCCTTCAATTTCGTGTAGCAGTAACACTTACACTAAGACATAATGCATTAGTATGTCGAAAAAAGTATGAATCCATCGATAAAACTGCTACCATGTAAAAAGTACTTCATTATCCAGAGGTGTTGCATATCTAGTCGGCTTTCATCCTTCCAGACACTGCAACAAAAGGCGTGAATCCATGCCAAGAGAATCAGCTTCGAGAATGCATCGGTCGTTCCCTTGCATAAGCATACTCGCTCGACCATCTGATTGGAAGATGGTGCAATTTTATTCTTTGCTTCCTATATTCATATACTTCCCAGCTCTTCGATTTCCGTACCACCCTTCTAAGTATCATTTGTCTCCTTGCTGTTAGCTTCCCGAGTCTCTTTGGCTGAGTGGGATACCCTTTTATTTTATTCGGTTTGATAATATTGTCTTCAGTTGATTTTAATATTTTTAATATTTAATATTACTTATAAGTAAATGAATAAACATTTATTTTAACAAGTAAATAAATAAGTATACAGTTGAATAAGTAAACAAACAAACAAATTACAGAATAAATTTATTTATTTATAAGGTGTTGAATAATTAGTTGTTTTTCCCAATTGATAATTTACATTTGATATTATCATGTAAAAATTGAATGCGATTTTTAAATGTCAAACTTTGTCTGACACATAATTTTTAAGCAACTTTCATTGATTTTTTTTTTTCGAAACAAAAATTTAAACTATGTTATTTATTGAATTAGTTCAAAATAAAATTTACTGATACAATTAATATAAATTTTTAAATGACATTATATTATTTAATAACCATTACATTTTTTTCATTCCGCAAACTAGCCCAATCCCGAACCCACGATTAGCAGACACAACTCTGCTCATGAAAATAATCACAATATCAGCAATATTTTATTCTCTCAAAATCAGAAGAAAAAAGATATTTTAATTATTAAAGTATTAATTTAATTCAAAATTGATAAGAATAATCAAATATCTCGAAAACCGTAAGAGATAATACGATACTATAAGTGAGGAGATTATTCATGTTATTATTGTCTAAAAATAGCAAAAGGGAAACTGGAAATTCTGCTGACAAGTTTTACGTTTGGACAGCTTCAAATAAAAAAAAAAAAACGATTTCTTATGAATGTTTATAATACATAAACTAAGCTATACACTTCAGTAATTCAATGCTCACGTCTTCGAATTTGGTGTATGAACTAGCCAACTTGAACACTTTTAAAATTCAGTGGATTTAAAAAATTCGAAGCTCTCTCTCTCTCTCTCTCTCTCTCTCTATGTGTGTGTGTGTGTGTGATTTCCAATTATTTAATCTGGCTAAATTTTAGTATACCTGAAGCAGTCTGTTTAATGGGATGATGGAATCTGCATAATAACGTGAAGATATAGATGACTTGCTACATCCTATTTGAATATCACATTTAAATCAAGTAGGAAATTTGGAGATTAATTAATTTCCTCAATTTAAACCATCGGTATCAATCAACAGCGCACGCTGCACTGATATAGTTGATGTTTGTTTTCTAGGCAGATGCTCTTCTACAGAATCGGAGACAGTAGAGAGCTATTTTCACATAATGTCCATCTAATAACCATTGTAGATTCTTCAACTTCCTGGTTGATTTTCTACAGTGCCGAAATTTCTTAATACTCTTACAAACATCCTATTAGCGTCTCGATACATCTTGACCGAGGAAGCACCCTCATATTTCGCCCGACTCACTTTTGATTCTCACACATCACTTTCATTTATGTGTTTCTATATGTGCGGCTTACGAAGAAAACAAGAAATAATAGATTCAGTTGAAATAATTTGAAAAAAAAATCCTCAGATCTCCGTATGAGACATCATAATGAGTCCATTTCAATCCAGGTAGGTGCTGGATAATAACTACAAAATAGATAGAATAAAAATAAGTAAATCCACTTTCTTTAGTCGTAACTTTCTGAAGATCGATCGGAAGTTTTTATCCTACTTTAACTATCATTCCTGGCAAGCTAGAAGTTTTATTGGTTTTATTTTAAATAATTCTTTTAAAAATTAGGTATTTATAGCAGTTGAAAACTCTGATTTTATATCACCCAACACACACTATCCGAATAGAAGAATTCATTCGCTGTCCAGGAAGAGCAAATCAACAAGGGTTGGTGTTCTCTACTCATAACTTCGAATGTGCATGACAAGGCTACATCAATTTCGGCTAATCTGTTGTCCAGTCCATGTTACTCATTCGCTTTCCAGCAAACTTGTAAATGGAGACATGTATTAATACGTATTGGCTCTTTCATTTTTTTTAAATTAGTGTTTGCTATTTCCCATCAATTTCTGAGAAAGAAATTTAACGAATTTAGAATAAGATCAGTTCACTTTTACGTTCTTGTTCGCTTTGCTGATGTTTGAATTTCAAATTCAAAGGCAATTTTCAATTTCAAATTGAATGCAAACCTGACAATTTCAAATTATCAGGTTTGCATTCAAAACAGAAACAACCCACCTAGAATAGCAGCAAGGAAGAAAGTATTATCTCAATTAAGAATCCGAGTTTATTCAAACTTGGAAACCGTTTGTCCATCCAAAACAACAAGGAAGTTTAAAAATCATTATTTATGAACAAAGTGAATTGTCATTTGCTCATTTATTAAGCCATTTTAGAATTATATTTGTAGAATATCGTAAAACGACTTTGTTTAGCTCTTGAAATCTTGGGAACGAAAAAAAATGGAAAGGAAAAAAATATCTTTGTAACTGGGATCATCCAGAAATCAGGAAAATCATAGATGGAAAAAAGGATGGCCTATAAAAATGGTTAAGCACAAACAAAATAGAGGACGAAATTGAATATAAACGCAAAACAGCAAAAAGAGAAACGCGTGAAAGAAATAGAGTTCAATGGAACAATTTCGTTACCAATTTAGAAAATAATATTTATAAATCTCAAAAACAAACACATAAATTTATAAGACACATGAATAATAACTTTAGAGAATTGATCAAGAATAATACGAAATTGAATAATAATAATAATAATAATAATAATAATAATAATAATAATAATAATAATAATAATAATAATAATAATAATTATTATTATTATTATTATTATTATTATTATTATTATTATTATTATTATTATTATTATTATTATTATTATTATTATTATTATTATTATTATTATTTGTCCAGCATTTACTCACCCACATAAAAGTTATCTAAATATCTGGCGTCATCGTTAAAAGCTTATGCGGGAAAATCTTCTTATATTAAAAACTCAACAGATTTTGTCTTTAAAATCAAGGACTTAAAACTCAAATCTTCTGACATCATGGTGAGCGTTGACGTGGTAGCCCTCTTTACCAACATTCCGACACAAGAAGTTCTCCATATTTTAAAGAACAAGATTAAATGTTCTCTCTCTCTGCTATCTCACAGTGTAAACTCTGGCTATTTTGAATTCAAGGTAAACTTTATAAACAGGTCAAAGGATTAGTTATGGGAAGCCCCCTCTCTCCTATAGCCAACATTTTTTTCAAGGATTTTGAACAAAAGGAAATCTCCTCTTTTAGTTTAAAACCAAGAGTTTGTCTTAGATATGTGGACGATATATTCCTCATATGGGAGCATAGTACTGAGAATCTTCACAGGTTTCTCAACCATTTAAACAACCTCCATCAGGATATAAAATTGACCATGGAGATTGAAGAAAATAGTTCCCTCTGTTTCCTAGATGTTAAACTCACCAAGACGCCTGAATCAATAAAAGTCTCTATATTTAGAAAGCCAACACACACGGACAGATATTTGCATGCGTCCTCACATCACCATCCAGCGGAAAAGTTGGGAATTATATCAACTCTTGCGAATCGTGCAAGATCTGTACTGTCAGATGAAGAAGAACTAAAAAAAGAACTACAACATCTTAAATGGACCTTTAAAAGCAATGGCTACTCTTTAAAAAAGTATCAACAAACAATTATCCCACCGTCAACGTAGCAACGTAGAGACACATGACGACTCCAAAGGTTATATCTCCTTGCCATATATCAGTACACTATCCAAAAATCTGAGTAGAATCTTAAAAAAATTTAACATACAAACGTGCTTCTCGACTCTTCCAAAAATAAGATCAAGTTTCAGCAACTACAAACAATCTCACAACCTTCTACAATTCCCAGGTGTATACAAAGTCACGTGTGAGTGCGGAAAACCTTACTATGGCCAAACAGAGAAATCTATCCTCCTACGTCTCGAGGAACACCAGAGAGACATTGTTTACAAGAGAACCAGAGCAACTGCCCTATCAGGCCATGTCCTGTTTTCAATAAACACGAACAACGAAAGCCGCCAACATGAAGCAAATTGGACAACAACTTCAAACCTACACATTTGCCATGATGAGGTATAACGCCGCATTGTCGAGTCAAAAGAAATTACCTTGGACCCTCTTCATATTAACAACAATCTCAGCTATAATTTGCCTGACTCTTTCAGCTCTACTATCAGATACTGGAGATCGCGTGGTTCCACACACGCACAAGTGTACAACAATAGAACTTTAACACTCTTTACCAACATTCCGACACAAGAAGTTCTCTATATTTTAAAGAACAAGATTTTAAATAAAATGTTCCCTCTGCTATCTCACTGTGTAAACTCTGGCTATTTTGAATTCGAAAGTAAACTTGACGGGTATAGCTCAAGTTTATAATAACTGTAATTTAGAGTCGAATATTATAGCTTTATAATTGTATAGCTTTAGAGTGTCTCAATGTTATTTTCAGTGTCTTTTAATATCTTTCTATGTTCTTAACGCCTGATGAAGTCAATCTCGACGAAACATGTTGCGTTTTCAAATAAATCTCAATTTGTTATAATTCTCGGTTTTTTAGTCAGTTTATATTAAAATTAACATATCCAACCTCCGAGTTAATAGTAATATATATATATGACTATTACTATTAACTCGGAGGTTGTATATATATATATATATATATATATATATATATACGTATAACAATAACCAAATTACAATGAAGATAGCCGCACGGAAATATGAATCACAGAACATAAATGCAGGTGCCCGACAAGGATGTAGTCTATCGCCACTCCTCTTTAATATTAATTTAATATGTATTAATAATAATATTATAAGAGAGTGGAGGAAAATATCCAGTTTTGGCATTCATGTAAATGATTACATCGACATCAATACAATTTTATTCACCGATGATCAAGTTCTAATTGAAGTTTTTTAAAAATTTATTACAGTGAGCAGCCTTTTCATTAAAAACACATAAAAACATACACATTTTGCTCCCAAACCAAGTCATGCATTAAAGCATGACTTGGGTTTTGGAAGCAAAATTGGCTCATATTAGAAGCAAAATTTGCACCAAGGATGATAATGATATAAAACATGTTAATTCATTCAAATCTCTAGGCTACCACTTGTCTTACGAAAGAGAGAAAGACATGCAACATAAAATAACCAGTTATATAGGAATAACAAAAACTAGCAATCAGATATTCAATCCAAATTTAATAAACAAGAAAACAAGAATAAGAATCCATAACTCAATAGTAAAACTTATCCTAACATATAGTTCAGGAGCCTAGACCATAACTCAAGCAGATAGAAAAGGACTGATAAGCTCTGAAATGAGATCCTGAAAACAGCTGATATAATAGATATAATAACATAATATGTAGTCTAAAACAAATATAATCTAAAGGAACTTCAGGTGATATCTGTTTTAGACTACATCGATCTTTATAGAGTGAGATGGAGACAATATACAGTAAAAATGAGGTGAAGGAAGATTCCCCGGAGATATACGGAGGTATCGACCTCAAGGGAGAAAGAATAGAGGACAGCCTTAAAAAGATGGGAAGAGATCGTAATAGCCCACTAGGCCTATTACTGGAAAGGAAGAAAAAGTTTGTTCATACATTAGAACCAAAGTAATTATAATTTCTTGCACACACACACACACACACGCACGCACGCACGCACGCGCGAAGTTTAATACCGCTTTATAACCTTTAATTTCTAACAAAAGTGTTTCTTCATTTCTGAAGGAAATGAGGAACTAAATGGATATGACGTTCACACAACAATAAAAAAAACCTCGATGTTACATATTTGCCATTATTCTTACAAATCAACATTGTTGTGCGTGTGTGAACAATTAACCTTAGGTAAATTGGCAAGCATTTCATTTTTATCGATTAATAGGTTACACATGAAAAATCTATGTGCTGTATTGTGAATAAAAATGGAAACAAATTCTGTACTTCAAAAAGAACCCTTAGGATTGAAAGCGCTTCTCGCTATTAATGAATTTCGTGAAGAAGGTTTATTTTGTGATGCTATATTGAGAACTGAAGACGGGAATACATTTGGAGTTCACAGGTGCATTATGGCCGCCTGCAGCCCATATTTTAAAGCACTTTTTACTACTAACTTCTACAAATGGGAACGTAAAGATATAACAATCCCGGGAGTTTCTGGAAAAGTCCTGAAGTGGATTATCGAGTATGCTTATACCCAACGAACCCCCGTCTCGTGGAAGATTGTGGAGGAACTTTTGCCAGCAGCTGATCAATTTAATATCTCCGACATTTTGCAATCTTGCTCCGATTTTCTGCAGGCCAATTTGACTCCAGAGAACTGCGTTGGAATTTGGAAATTTGGTCATGCATACAGTTGCTTATCACTGAAGATATCGAGTTTGATGTATGTATATTTTTATGCTAAATAACAGTGATATTTATTATTATTATTATTATTATTTTATTATTATGATATTTTGGGAACAAAGAGACAATAACGACTTTATATACACTGCGATGTCAGAACACAAAATACCGACAGCAAAACATTTATGTCACTATGCAGCTTTGCTGAAACATTATTTCGATGCCAACTACAGGACAGTCAGAAATACATACCGCATAACAAGACCTCAGACTACTAATTATATCACATATAAATACAATAATCACTACAGAAAGGCCACGCGAAACTTCTACATCCCAGACATGATCAACAAATTACCTTTTGAATACAGAAACCTTACAAACTACAATAGCATGAAAAGAGCTCTAAGGACATACTACGAACAAGAAACACGCACCCAAAATACTATACAAACTTAATGAAACACAATGTGTGTGTGTGTGTGTGTGTGTGTGCGTGCGTGCGTGCGTGCGTGCGTGCGTGCGTGTGTGTGTGTGTGTGTGTGTGTGTGTGTGTGTGTGTGTGTGTGTGTGTGTGTGTGTGTGTGTGCGTGCGCGTGTGTGTGTACGTGTGTGTGTGTGTGTGTGTGTGCGTGTGTGCGTGCGTGCGTGCGTGCGCGTGCGCGCGGGTGAAAATATCTCAATCAACGGCTACAGTGGAAATCAAGCCAATTAAATATAGATTTGATTTCATAGCTTCTCACCACAGCAAATAAACCAATAAGTAATAACTGGTGTCATCCTCAGATAAGCTCAGAAATAAGCTTCGAGGATGAAAGCTGAGAAAATACATTTCATCTCATCCAAGATAAAAATAAAATAAATAAATAAACAAAAAAATGTATCATCATGTAATCAAATGCATATAATGTACGTATCACATGTAAACAAATGTATGTAATGTTGTATTATAAGTAATGATAAGTATGTAATGTATGTATCATGTGTTATGAATTATTATAATTATTATTGCGAAAAAAATTTATTATTATTATCAGAATACATGAATGTATCAAATGCAAAGAAATGTATGTAATATTGTATCATACGTAAACAAATGCAAGTAATGTTGTTTCATATGTAAACAAATGTATGTAATGTTGTATCATACGTAATCAAAACTATGTAATGTATGTACCATATGTAATAAATTATTATTATTTAAAAAAATATATTATTGTTATTATTATTATTATTATTATTATTATTATTACAATTCATTTTTCTCCTGACAGGTATGTCTTGAAAAATTTTTCGGATGTGTTAACACTCAGTGAAGAATTCCTGGAACTTCCCATCGATGACGTCATTACAATTTTAAAGTGCAATCAGCTAAACGTGAAGGAGGAAAAGTGCGTATGGGAAGCCGCTGTGAAATGGTTGAACCACTCTCCAGAATGTAGGAAACAATTCATCGTCCCATTGGTTGAATGTGTGAGAATTGGACTCGTTGAAAGACAGTTCATCATTGATGACCTCTTAGACTGTTCCTGCGTAAAAGATAACAGCGACCTCCGTATGATATTGGATAATCTTCTTAGAAATGGAGCTATTTTTGCCAAAAAGGAAATGATGGAACCTCGAATAGCGCATGAATTAACTTTTGTAATTGATGGATGGACAGAACATCATGGAACAAATTCTGTCGAAGTCTATGATGTCAGAATGAACAAATGGCTTGAGGTAGGTTATTTCTTCCATAGTTTGAATCGCGATTTCTAAGCAGTTGTTTTCTATTGTCGAAGTGGATATTTTGTAAGCAATGATTTGATATCAATTTTTTTTTTGTTTCTACCATTTGATTATGGTTTGAATAATTATTAGAGTTAACAAACACATTGGCTATGTTTTTTTAAAAAAATTTTTCAAGGTTCCCAAAGCGAATGTGGCTGATGGACGTTGCAATCACGTATGCCTGGTTAGAGGATTTTACATCTACACCATCGGTGGAATAAGAAGGTCACGTTTCTTACGCACTTGTCGCCGTTTCAACACAGTAACTTTTGAGTGGCGTTTGATTTCGTCAATGAATGAAAAAAGGTGAGTACATAAGTTACGTGAAGTGTGGCTGACTGGATTAGTGTGTTGGTGTAAATGAGATTAAATAGTATTGGTAAATGCCCTTTCCAACTACATATATTCATTGGCTATGCATTCGTGATGTCGGCCTGGTTGGTCGAATGGTTAGCGTATCCGCTCTCCAGCCAAAAAGGCTGCCGGTTTGAATCCTGCCGTGGGCATGAATGTTTGTGATTGTCTGTAAAAATAGTGGTGGTGTACATATGAAGGTGGTTGCGGTTAGTGGAGTGCTGGAGACGGAGAGCTGAAGAGCAGGTACCCTCCCTCGATGAGTCTTTCGAATCCCTGGAGGTGCTATGTAATAATAATAACTTTAATATTTTCTTAACTGTGATTTCACATTTATGGCCATTATGCGTGGAGTATCTTCGTTGCGATATGTGAATATTTGTCGATTTCATTCACTTCCTCTTATTTGAAGAAGATATATTATTGTTTACACGCATTTCTGGCTGTGTATTTTGATCCAACGTCAGAATTATTATTATTATTATTATTATTATTATTATTATTATTATTATTATTATTATTAAAATACTACTCAATATGATCGTTTCGTCTTTTGGAGGAATTATTTAGTTTCATCTCAGATTTCCCTCTTAATGCGTTTTGTTCAAATAACCTGTCATGGGCAAGTAACTTGGCTTCATAAAAACCTGACTGTTAACAAGGCCCTGAATCGTATCTTCATAATCTTCAATACGTGTGAAGGAATGTATTCTTCATTTTGGCTTGTCAATTTGGCTCAATTAAATTGTTAGCAGGTTCCAAAGGAACTTCTAGCCTACACTTGTGAATTATTCCTATCACTCGAATCGAATACGGGATTTGAAGCAAATGTCAGACTGATGAATATTGGCTCTAATTGTATATCTAATTATTTTATATATTTAATTTAATTTAATTTTGTTTATTTTTTATTTTATTTGTTTGTTATTTATTTATTTATTTATTTTTTTGCAATTTATTACAGAGCGTACCATGCAGGTGTTATTCTCAACGATATTATTTACGTCATGGGAGGCGTTGATATGAATTTTGGTCTGCAAACAGCAGAGAAATATGACCATCGTATAAATCAAGTAAGTCTCGAAGTTGAAGATATAGTCTATAAAACAAATATTTAAATAACTCCTCTATCTCCTTTTATCTACGTAAGAAAACAGACGGATCCCTTCCGGCCTCACGTACTTTTAGAGCAGTAAAAAGGAGGTGATAAGACTTCATATATGAGAATACTTTACACCATCGTTTCTTAAATTGTATTTCTGTGGAATCCTAAGATTCCGCGAAAACTTCAAGGGGTTTCCCAGAGTATTTAAATATTTATAACTTGTATTAAATGTAGTTTCTGAAAGAAAAAAAAAAACTTCAGTGAATAAAGAAAATACAATCTGATGAACGTGTGTGTGTGTGTGTGTGTGGAGACAGTCTCCATTACTGTTAGAAGGTGTGATGCACTAGTTATTACGGAATAGGGAAGGCGTTAATCTGTAACTATTTATTAAATTTATTCACGAATATGATTTTGTAATGACAGGTGCCCCCGAGGAAGAGTTACTGTGGGTTTTGGACCAGTTCGGTTTCGGCCTATAAAATAAATTTTCTCTCTATGAATGAAGAAGATATGTTGGCAGAACATTCCACAGACATAACGTATTTAAATAACATATTTAATATTGAAACACACTAAAAGAATTGAAGAAAGAATAATATTAAAATGTGAAGAATGATTAATTACTTGAGAAATTTGGATAAAAATTCACAGCGAATATGGGCCTTTTAGTGAAACACTATTTAGGACCTCTCCTTACATGATTGCTGAGAATCTACTTTGACTTATATGCAAATAGATTCTCAGCAGCCATTAAATCCTTAATGAAACATTGAAATCGGTTGAATTTGAGGCCTGCTTTATTTCTAACAAACATTACATCAAGTGTTAATAATTTACGTCTTTCGATGCTAACTTATGTTTTCCTTGAAGATTTGTGTATTTACTGAGTGAATGATGTAGAACACGTATACGTTTGCTTATTTATAATATTGTGTATCATGTGGAAGAAAATACAGAGATATTCTTGGCAATGGAGCAGACTTTTTTTTTTTTTACGATTAGGTTTAAACAGTCGAATTTAATAAGATTTAAAAAGATTGATATTTTTAAGTTCACATATTTTTACATATAAGTTCACGTGCATTTTTAAGTTCAAAAAGGCATATTGTAAATTTGATTTTTTACAAAAAAATGTTACCTGTTATTAATTAATATTTTTTTGCGTATCTCATAAAAATTCCTAATGGTCTGGTTCTTTTATTAAACTGGATTTAACGAAGGAGAAAAATAAGAGTGGTGTTGTGTATTGCTACAATACTTGACGAAAGGGTTGCTACTGTGATTCTTAACAAAATCTCGAAATGTTTAGTAAAGACAACTACAAGAATTTCAAACAATCCTTACGAATAAGAACAACATTCCGATGTTCAAAAATTATCTTTTTTTTTTTTTTTTTTTTTACCTTTACCTTTACTGCTGCAGAGCACAGAATGTATATTTTTTAGTAATTGATCTATAAATATTTGAAGAAACCAAGTTTGCTGTTGTAATTTATCGATATACATACATATAATAATCTACTGAAACTTTTCATTGAATAGTGGAGCTTCATCAGCCCGATGCATGAAGAAAGACAAAATCCAGGAGCTGCTACGTTAAATGGATTTGTGTATGTTGTGGGTGGAGCCGACGACAATCGCTATCTCAACTCGGCCGAGCGTTATGATCCCTTGATGGACCAGTGGACTCTTATCACTCGCATGAGCAAGCGTCGCAGTTCTTTGGCTTGCATCTCCCTCAAAGGTTTCCTGTATGTTATGGGAGGCTCCAATGGCGCCTTCTGTTTACGCTCTTGCGAAAAGTACGACCCGGACAGCAACACATGGACCAATATTGCCAACATGACCGTACAACGGGAGAACTTTGCAACGCAGGTAAAAACACATACCTAGAAATAAAATTTATTTTAATGAAGCAAAATTTAAAACTGGAAAAGAGTTTTTTCCCATCGATCCTCAGTGGTTTACTCAAGAGTTTAAGTTTCCCGCTCTTAGAGAGCCAACAATCGTGATCTTTTAGAGAACTTAAACCTCCAATGGTCTGTTTCTTGAATTAATTTTGCTGTCTGAAACAGACTATTTGGCCATCTGGTGAGAATCATCAAAAATTGCTCTTGCACTAATCAACTGAATTCAAACTGTGATCATGACGTTTAGTAGACAAAACGATTCGCGACTAAACCACTAAGATTGTTCGTTCTCCTTCTTGAGTGTGCCAATGCTCATCATAAAAATGTCAATGCACACTTTTTCCTGCAATTTGCTAATAGTAATATAAAGGAGAAACATTTTTAATTAATGTATTATGAATTTATTAAGACATGTGTTAAGCTATTAATTAAATGAATCCAATACATTAAATAAAGACACTTTAAGAACATGAAAGAAATAGTAATATCTAAAAATGTGCAGCTATTTGGCCAATAGTGCTGCCTGACTCTCCAAGGGTGTATATAGAGTCTCCCCTTTCATTCACATTGGGATTCAAACTTACAGGCCTTGATTTAGAATCCCAATGGGGCATGGGAGTTTGTGGGAACCTTTAGACGATAAATGATTTTCACGAGCGGTGTGAACCTACAACTCCGATTACCGGAAGTCTGAAGTGGCTTGAAAAAGTATCATGCTTGTTCTGTGGTTTGTGTATTTACAGTACTAGCAGATAACCATAAGTTGACAACCATTTTTTACATGAAAAAAAAAAGAAAACAGAGATATTCTATTTATTTGTATGAATCCATTAAATGATCAATTAGATGATGCAAGCTAAAATCAGGACGCTTTTTGCTGTGGTTGCATTTTTTTCCAATTCGAATTCATCTAGCATCTGTCATGAAACACACTTTTTTATTTAATTATTTTTTGTTTAATTCTTTGGGATAATTTTTTAGCCTACCTGTTCATTTTTACTTTCACTGTTTTATTGTTCTTTTCTGTTAACATTATTTATTCTTTGCAGGTGGTCAATGACCAAATCTACATCATGGGTGGTATTGGTAGAAGAAGGGGAAAAATAACAGAATGTGCTTATTATGACGAGATCCAGGATCGCTGGTTTCAATCAGCATCTTTGAATATTCCTCGCTCCGGATTATCAGCCTGTACGATTTCAGGACCGCCAAATATTAGTCAGTACATACGCCGGTTTTGAAATGTGTTCGCTTGTTTCCTCAAATTGATAATTTCTATTTAAAATGATCTTCGGGTGTTAAGAAAAATTATAAAAATATAAAGAGGTTTTTTACACATGCAGCATCCGAAGAAATTAAAAAATAATAAGAGTTTCAAATTGTATAAATTCCCAAGCAACTCCCAGTGATCTCTTAAATAATTTTGTATTCTTTAAATTGTTCTTTTAAATTGTTTAAATTATTGAAAGAATTCTAAATTATCTTAACTGTTGAAAGTTACGTTAATAAATAGTTAATAAATAAATAAATAAAATAAATGATGTTGTATTATTTGGTAAGAATTCACGTTCGATATTGCATTTTTGCCAAACAGGATACTCAAACGAGAGCTTTTCAGCTTGACTAAAACGCACGTGCTTATCTGAAACTTCCAATGCTTTAAAAATCGCATGCGAACAAAACTGTATTTGAAATGTAATTTTTAGATTTCAATGGCCATTTAATTTCTCAGTTGATACGAAAATAAACGAGGCGATACATTTTGGTTTCGCGCTGTTTTCCAAGAAAAAAAAAAGTTAAATGCTCCTTTTTTTTTTTTGTGAGGGGAATTTAATAACTATTCCAGAGCTTTCCTAACAGTCGGTATCAACGATGTCCTCTGGTTGGTTGAAAACCTGGATTCAAATCCTGTAGAATTAGAAACATGACCCGTTATGAGGGATTTTTAAACTGAAGGTGATTTATTATTATTATATTAGTCTTATTATGTTGCATTTTTAACGGCTGAGGTTCTTTTTTTTTATCAAAGTTTCTGATTATTACCAATCATTGAAACATGTACGACATACCTCTAGGTATAACACTAGTCATTAAAAAAACCTGTTTTATTATTATTATTATTATTATTATTATTTTATTAGTGAAAGCCAACATTTTGTGTGTGTGTGTGTGTGTGTGTGTGTGTGTGTGTGTGTGTGTGTGTGTGTGTGTGTGTGTGTGTGTGTGTGTGTGTGTGTGTGTGTGTGTGTGTGTGTGTGTGTGTGTTCTTTCAATCTAGTGGTTGACATGGTAGCAATTCTACTTTATTAGGAAATTATTATAGAACAACTTGGTTTTCCTGTTGCCTTCTATATATGCCTACAACCCACACATACCTTCGTCAGACTTCCCGTGCTATTTCCTTAATGGAAGACACATCTCAAAGGTACCACTTTGAAAATGACCTTTTGAGTTTGTTTTCGGAACCATTATGTCATCTGTTAAAGCAATCATGAGAAAATGGTTCCACAAATGACCTGAAGAGTTTTACTACCGCTTGAAATATTATTTTTACGCAATGGAGAAAATGTATTGAGAGGAAGGAACATTATGTTGAGAAATGGGGTATGGAAATAAATTACAGACTTCAAACTTTGTTTATGTCATTCTTTTTGAAAGGAAGTTATCACAATGGATGCATAAGTTTCGGAATGTCCTCACATTCAGTGGTGTAGCTACAGTTTTTGTCGCCTGGGGAAGTCCCTGAGTTGTCGCCCCTTTCAATACACACCAAAAATACTACAAAAAGTCAAAACGACGTAGAGGGAAATAAATTAAAATACTATGTTTATTTTTGAAGTAAAACTTTAATTTCAACATTCTAAAATGTTATATTTTCTTGCTTTTCTGTTAGCAAAATCGTCGATGACATTGTCGAAGTCTATTTCATAGTAATGTAGGTAATTCTAATCAATTTTATTTAGAAAAACTCCTCTCACAACTAGCAACACTTACAGCAATTGTGAGGAAAATTCGCAGTAGTATTACAATATTTGGAACTGAGTTCTCGAGACTGTATTTGAGAATTAACTGCAAAAGTTCAAAAAGGTTCAAAGTGTCGCCTCCCTAGCTACGCCTCTGCTTACATTATATACTTAGTTATGAGATTATGCTAGTCTTTCATGTTTGGTTTAGTCTACCCACTTATCAAAAATTAGTGAGGTTCCAAACTTCTGACATACAACACTACGCTTGTGTCTGAGTTGTTTCAGTATTGTGCTCACAGAGGGCGTAGTGAGACAGTATTCCTCTATGATGAAAAGTAGCTAGCTAATGTCCTGATAACTGAACCGTTGAAGCCACATAAAATCAACTAAAAAAAAAATTGCAAAACAATATAAGTATGTGCTGCCATCTGATGACAGTGAAGGAAGCTATGATATCAGGACATTTATGATCGTGTCGGATTAAACAGATTCTTATTTGTAATGTTTAATTAAAACTATAGTATTTCAGAATCGTATGGGTTATATGATAATTCAAATTCGTTTGTTTTTTTCCAAGAGAGAAGGAATGGTATTTAGATAGAAACAATTTTTCGTATATAATATATTAAGGTATACATATCATGGGAAACTTCTCTGAAACGCAACCGTTCAATGAATGAATTAAGATATCAAAATCAAATAAAGAACTGAGGAATATATAAGAGCTAAACTGTTAAAGACTGCAGCAGATGAAGTGAACGAAAAAATAAAAATAAAATAAAGATAGAAAATAATAAATGCATGCGAGGGTAAGCGGCGTCTCCGCGGTTAGTCTAGTGGCTATTTTTTTTTTTTTTTTACGGCCTGTCAAGTTTTATTGACATTTATGATAAATACAATTTTAAGGAATTGCAATTAACTTGAAAGTTATTTCATATAGTGTTTGATGTGACAGAACAAAGCAGGAGGATAAAGAACAAAAATTCTGCAACAAGTGCAATAAAGGTAACATATACATTAATGCCATTTTGAATGTATCATTTGTTTTCTCTAATAGCTCGAAGGAGCAATATTAATAAACATTTAAATTATCTCCATTTTGGGGATTTGTATCAAAGTGACAAATAGAACACAACTTTTATATTATGCTAATATTTAATACACAGACTAAAGCATTTTCACAGCTTATAAAAAAATAATGGACAGCTATCAGACAGAACCTGAATAAGTGTATTGTACAGATTCAAGATGTTTAATGATGATACGTAATCACGTTATCTTACACTGATATACCAACAGGATTTAAAAGGCTTAAATAATCTTAATAACACGAAGGAATAAGGCATTTATACATTAGAATATGTATAAATTTAGACAGAAGTAAAATTATAACCCATCTCTCAAGTTTTTTTGAGATCACAATAAAATTAACATTCTAATTCAATATTAATTTATAGGAAAAGTTAAAATACAGACTTCAGTTGTATGAAACAGGTCTCATTTAAAAAAAAAGAAGTTAAAATAGAAATTTAACAAATACCTAAATTGATATGCTAAATTTTCATATATTCAACTAACAGTATTAATTCCTGCCTTTTCCTCTTTATGTTGATATCGTATTCAAAATGTTTATAGGAAAAGGAATGGTCTATGAACTAATGACACTTCGTACATACATGGGTACATATACAAGAGGGTTCATAGTAAAGTAGTTCACAGTCTTTATCACAACTGGATTTCAACTTCTGCTAAGGAAGTTTCATGTTCTGGAACTATAGAGGAGGAATGACAACCACCTAGCACTGCTGGTTCTATAAAGGCCACATCATTTGCAGAAGGTATGCCGTTATTTTGGGTTAGAAGAACTTCATCACCATCCACACCATTGTCCATAACGTCACACACTTCACTCATCATAACATCAGAGAGAACTTCACTTCTTCCTTCATTTATTTCAGCATTCCAGTCCATTTCATGCGCTTCGCAACCATATGCCTGGGGAAGGAGTAACCTGGGTTCAATTCCTGTCGCCGACGTGAGAAGTTTAAGGATCTTCCTTAGCCATAGCCAAGTTTGCCGGTCTTAGGTGTGGACAGCAGGGTTTTCCCCCCCAGTTTATCTGGGGTTTTTCATCCCGCAAATCAGCTCCGTGAACACACGGATCTACAGCCATAAATACTTAACCTCCCATGAGGGGGATCAACTCGTCCCAATAGGGACGGGGGAGAAAAGGGAGGAAACTTCATGTGAATAAATATAAATAAGGGTAAGCGGCACCCAGCATGCGTCAGAAGGAATGCACATAACTTTCGGAGTTTATAAGAGAAATAGTTTGGAGTAAAAAAACGTCGTGTGAGCATGGGGCCGATACCGATGGTTACAGTGTTACAGTTGTTTGAATTAAAAATGATATGATGGTAGAGTTTTCAGTGGTGAAAAAGAAGAATATTTTTCATCACTGTAAATTGCAGTTGTCACTTATTGTTCTATCTCGCAATATGCAGCTGATTTTTCTTCACTATTGTTTTTTTTTTTTTTTTTTTTTTTTTTTTTTTTTTTAATATTGGTCCTAAACACCAGAGAGTGGGAGAGTACAGAAATGCCGTGTGTGAGGTTCAGACGAGGGCTGAGATAGAAGTTTTTTTTTTTTTTTTTTTGTGAAGACTTGCAGTTTGTAGTTGTTTGAGAGTACTTCATGAGGAAGACTATTCCAGATGACAGAGGTAGACGGAATAAAAAAGAAAGACGAGAAGCAGGTTCTCTGTGTGTTTACAGTTGTACATAAAGGGACGTGGGTAGCGCAGCTGATACTCCTGTATTAACAATACAACAGAGAGTGGAAGAATGATGATTGCCGATTCACTGGAGTGACCATGGAAGTACCTGTAAAATAGACACAGGTTGAGGTTGAAGTGAATCTGTAAAAGAAGGATCATCTATGAGCCTACTTGCTCGAATTGAAGAATTTTGATGTGTCGGCGTGTGCTTAGCAAAGCTTTCTATAAATGGAGAGAGAGAGAGAGAGAGAGAGAGAGAGAGAGAGAGCTCATGTAGGTACCTAAAGGAGGGATTTCTATGACTCTCCTTCGAAACGAAAATATAACAAGTTAAAAGGAAGAGAACATTTATCCACACCATGCAGTATGTTCGACACCCCCAAACGACGAATCAGCCGAAATTTTGGTAACTTGTTCAACGTCAATCACTGATTTCATCGATACATCTTCCGATGAATCTCAGTTCGACACTCGCTGTGCACATATAAGGTTCGATACGAATTCTGATGCCTCTGTGGAAAGTAATTTCCAAACTCTCTTCCGAATCAGTAGAGTACGCCCACAGATTCGAGACCTTTCGACACTTCTGCCAAAAAAGAGAATCCATTCCGATAATAGGGTAATCAATCCGTCTTCTGGGATGAGTTTGTTTATCATTACAGGTCGGAAATCACGTGATTTCGCATGTTGGCGACCAATTCGTACATCTTTCATTTCTTTCTCCTCTTCAGCATGAATCGACTATTCTTGGCAGAAATCCAAGCGAAGCTCTACAAAGTGTGGGCGTACTATATCTAGTTGGTGTGTATCACGTGCGATGACTTCATTGGCTCGTTTATGTTGCGAAGCCATCTTAGAGATAACATTTATCTACGACTTATGGAAGACGAATTACCACTGCTATTCGATACAGTACCTTTGGCTAAACAGAGTCACTTGCGTAGTGAAAACTCATTAGATTCTCTTTGTCCTAGCTTCGGTCATGAAACTTTACAAAAATTGGCCATCCAGGTCTTCGGGCGTAACCTCGTTGAACTGTTGTCTGTAAGGGATGGATAAAAGAGTTGGTTTCCGAGACAAGACTTGACACACTATGTGTATTTCTCAATTGTCTTTTGGACGCTACAGTTCAAAAGAATAGTCCTAACCTTTGTTACCTGCGTATGAATGTATGTAATACATTCGCACCTGCAGGAGCTGTAAATTCTTAAATAAACATTTCACAATGTTTTATCACTGAAAACATGATGCCAATTTGTTTCATTAAAACGAAATAGTCGTAGCTCTTTAAATCATACGATATTGGATCTATTTTATGTTGTATTTGATACTCACATACATTCCCCAAATTATTCTTTCTGACTCATCCTGTTTATCTTGCAACGATATAAGGGAGTCTAAGGAAGCTTTATTCAGGGAAAGTTGCATGTTTTAATTTTTAAAATACTTTAAATTTGTGATCAAAGTGATATAAAATGACTGATAAATAAAAAAGAAGGGAGAATAGAAGAAAATAGATGAAAAATTATAAAAAGGAAAGTATATTTAAATCATCCAATATTAATCTATTTTATATTGTATTTGTTACGAACAGATGCAAAAAAAAAAAAAAAAAATCCGGGAAAGAAAGAAAACAGTTGTGAATGGGCATTTTGATCGAGAAAGAAAGAAAGAATCAAATGGTTACTTGAGGACTTGATTAAACTTGGAAAAGTTATCCTTAATATTCTTCCTCTATCTTTCTCTTTTGTTTCATAATACTAAATATTCTATCAGATTCGTCTCTCTCTCCCTTTGTCGCACGCACACACCCACACACCCACAACCACACACACACACACACAAATTTAAAGAATATTACTGTTCCGAAGTAATCAAAATGGGAAATTTGCTTTGTTTGTGTTAGCACTAATGGTTATAAAAATTTCCTTTAATCTCTCCTATGTTAACATGTTAAAAGTAATTTCTGGGGATAAGGTTTCTAGTAGCGAAACGTCATTAAATATTTATTACAATTAACCGCCAGCTGCTTTTCATTAATTATCTCAATAATTAATGAAAGCCGCAAAATGATCAAATGTTTCAGTCCAGTATGTAAAGATTCGACTTTTTTTTTTTTAGTTTAGTTTAGTTAAGGTACTAGAACTGTGCAAGGTGGCGTGCGGTATTAATGGTTGGATTCAAGAATATTTATAATATAGTGATTTTACAATATCGTCATCTGCTGACCAATGATCAGTATTGACACAGATTTGCGGCATAATATGAATATCAATCATAAATTTTTCTAACAGTGGGGGTCCAAACTTTTGTTTTAGGGAGAGAGGAGGAGTTGGTCAAATACGTATTAGGGTTTTTTTTTAGTATTTGTTTAATATTTGTCATTCTAGTTTGATGGTCTGATAACCATTCAGAACGTCTCTGATCTCTAAAAAAAACAGGCTATAAATCACTACGGCGATCGATAATTTTTAGTTACCCATATGAGATCAGCACCATGCTTGCTGGATGTCTGCTGTGGCTTGAGAAAGTACTATCTCTGGTAACTGCAATAATTATCGTATGGCACCGAAAGCTTCATATAGACCCATGTTGAAAAGACGCATGTTGAAAGCAGGAGAAGGGTAAATGCAGGTTTAAGAAGTAAGAGAAGACAAATATTTTTGCGAAGACATCCTTTTATTATTACTACTACTACTACTACTACTACTACTACTATTACTACTACAAGTAAAGAACACTGCCAGGTACTCAGGTACTCAGAAAACTCACTAAGGGCGATCTCCTCTAAATGAACTGATTAAACTCTTTCATCAACGGCACTCTCACCATCATCTTAGTCAGTGCGGTCCACACATCCGTCACTCTTCGTGCGAAAAGTTACTTGCTCAACCCTTCCTTCTGCATCATCTAAGGATAGTCAATTGCTCTTATTCTTTGAAATACCTTTCAGCAGATTACAGTTCCGATATCTTCTTGATTACTCATCTCTGCAGCTTTATAATGTTTCTTCATTTTTTCGAAATCCAGGCAACTAATCTGTGCACAGTAGTTCAGGTGTTATCTGATCAGGACCTTATATACCACCCCATCCTCATCTCTGCTACTCAACATGCTCATTATTGCAACTATCATCCTGATTGTCTTTTCCATCTTTGAAATTTGTCTTCAAAACTTTACCTTTCTATCGACCATTACCACAATATCTCTCCAAACATCCTCTTTGAAATAATTCCTCTAAGATTTCTAAAAATGCTTTCCCTTACTACCATATATTTGTTTTCTCTGTTCCATTTATATTGCCATGAGGTTTGATATGAACGTAGAAGGCTCTTTCTTTCAGGGAACTCAGCAAACGGAAAGAACACACAGGCAATTAACAGAAAAAAATTATTCTCCAATAAACTTAGTTATTTCGAAAATAATTCAAATAATCCAATCCTACTGTATCAAAACTGAGTGGACAAGATTCGTCAGCTAACATACGAACTTCTTATCCTTTTCTTCGCTCCAGTCTTCCAGAAATATTCTGCATTTTTCAACTTCTAATTCCTCTGAGAATAACAGTGTGTCAACCACCTCGAAATATTAATTCTAATTATTATCATCATCAATGGCCCTAATAGGTACTTAGCGTTCACGGCCTTTCGAGTATCGTTGGATTTCATAAGTATAATTGCAGGATAAGATGGGTTATCACTATGCCTATAAGTATTCTTAATATGGAATTTGTGTATATTCTTCTGGCTGGTCTGAGGAAAAAATACCCGAGTTTCCAGGAGGAAAAAATTTTCCACCTCCGTATGAGACTGGATAACTCACCTTCAGTTAAAATCCCTGATTAATACCAATTCCAGCAATCAACTAATCTAACAATCTTCTAGGAGACTGGCATTTTCTCCATTCCTGATCCACCTTGTTCCATTTTACAGCAGCTCATTTCCAATAACCATATTAACACTATACTCTTATATTCTTCCCAGGTCGCCGCTCTGCTGGGTAACATACCAATCTCCCATCAGCGAAGCCACACCTCTCATAAACTGTCTTGCTGCCTCATATCCTAACGCTTTTCCCTCGTTCATCATACTGATTTGCTCACGTAACACCAACCTCTCTCCTTGCCTATATTATCTCCCGGTTTAAATGTAGCCCATCACCGGATATTTTTTTCTATCATGAAATGCACTCAGGGCATCAACATATTCCAAACCCACACATTCTCGCTATGATGTCATTCATTATTACATTGGTTTCCTCAGTTTTCCATTATCATAGTGAAGCAACACACTCACTGTCCTCAGCTCACACACTTTTCTGCACAATCTTTACCATCACTGCTCTCCAATCCTAAGCTACCATGTTCTGATTACGTGATATTCATATCAAACACGTTCACACGATAAACGCTCTATCGTTTTCCAAATACCATCCCGGTAGCCATTCGATCTGAAAATCTGGAATCATTAAATCCCCACACCTTAATTCGTCACAACCTCATTCCGCTGACACTGGAATTCTTCACTCACTTTTCTCCCAACTTTTTTTCGGTGTTCTAATTATTACTCCTTCTGTTCTTCCACAACTCCTCTTCTTTTTTCTTCTTCTTCTCAATCTTCTCAATCTTCTCGACCATCTCTCTCTCTCTCTCTCTCTCTCTCTCTCCTTCTCATTGCTTTTTCTTCCTCTCGCTTGTATTCTTTCATTCCGTTTTCTCTACTTTCTGCCTTCCATGCTTCCATACTCCACTCCCTCTACCTTCTTTCCCTTTCCACCGAATCTCTTTTCGATCTCCCACCTTCAGTCTGCACTCTCTACAACGTCCTGCTCATCATCCTTACGAACTTTCTCAATTTCGGTCTCCTGTTCATTTCATGCATTCTCTTGTCCACTCCCTTTATTCCCACTTGTACTCAATATACTGATACTGCACTCTCTCTCTCTCTCTCTCTCTTCAGCACACACACACACACACACACACACACACACACACACACACACACACACACACACACACACACACACACACACACACACACACACACACACACACACACACACACACACACACACGCAATTATGCGGAATTTTATATCTCGTATTATTTTTTTCCTCAACAGGAACAACCCTAGAACAAGAGAACAGTTCACATAATTTATAAACTTCACTGCTTAAGTCCAAGTCGAGTTGAATCTTGAACACGTATTCTAAAATCCTTTAAGCTATTTGATGCAAGCCAAGTAATACTACTACGACCACCGATATATTTAACTAAACCATTTTTTTGGAAGGCTGCGATTTGGAGTTCTGCTGCTTCATATTTGGTTTTTGTTTTTTTTTTTTTCCTTCGAGAGATTACACCCACCGGCAACTGAATTAGAAACTTTAATTTAACACCGTGTTGGACCTTCTTTAATGCTGTCAATACTAATCCTATTCAATTCCCTGCGCATAGTTCGGTGAGATATGGGTCGGAACAGTCTTCGTTAAACTCATCGGTCAATTGCTGCACTCAGGAATTTCTGTTTATCCTACAAGCCTTCTCAGACGACGGCGATCTCTTTCCTGACAGAATGTCTCAGGTCCCGTTTTAGGATCAGTTACGCCTCTTAAACAAGCAAACGTGGGTTATTTTTCTACCTCGTTAAACACCCAGGATATCTTGCTTTTTGAGAAATCAGTTCAGCTCTGCTTTTTTTTCAAAATCGTGGCTACAGTCAGACGGGCACCGACAATAAGCGCTTTATCGAAAAACATGCGGTGACGCACGTGAAAGCTATTTTTTAATATTCGCTGCGTAAGTGACGTTGACATAAAGGTTTTAATTCAATGGCCGGTAGGTGTACTTTATGTTGCGATACAAAGCAGAGCATAAACTTCTCCATATTCTTATACACTAAAGTATACAAGGGATATGGGGAATCCCGGATGTGTGGAACCCAGTACCAGGGACAAACCATCCATACTCGAAATAGATACTTCCTGATAGCCTTAAATAAGTGTATATAAATTAGTAGATGCAGAAAGTTGCAAATGCAATGATGCAGTTGTTTAAGAGAGAAAGAGAGAGAGAGATGCTGAAGCTTCATCTCTACACTACACAAAAAACGAGTTATTAGTTGTATGTCTGTTCTAATTTTTCCCTCAAATTCTGGAAAGAATGTGCAGATGAATAGAATATTTATACAAATATTGATATTCAATAATTTGATGATGCGAATCAACAGAAATAATAACTGCGTTGTTTCTTCATTAGAAATGTATGTTAAATCACGATTAATGTTTACGACATCTAGCGATTCTGGTTCTTTTATTTTTCATAAACTATTATTTCAGCCATTACTATTATTCTTATCTTGCCCGAAGAGATCTTAAATGAAAGCTGCGATTCACTAGATTTATTTACAGAAAATATTCCATCTAAAAATTTACGAATGACAGCTTTATTTTTCGTGGGCTGTTTTTACACCCGGGCAGTAGTAAATGCCATGTTTAAGATGGTTGGAGTAGGAAATTTGAGTTGGAAATGAATATAACTGCACGTAAAACAAGGTGTACAGAGTGTTCTAATTTTTGTACGCTACTTAGCGATGATACTACTTCTGGTCTGTCAAACTGCATTCACTTGATGCTAAAAATGACAAGACTAAGACACAATTTATGCTAATTATTATTTTTTTAATAATAATGTCACTAGCTTCCCGATTTTAGCCAATACCTGATGCAAGATTTTCATTTTAAATGACTGAACAATTTTCTGATGTTGTCAATGGATCATTTGTGTTTAGTTTTAAAGTCTGAAAAGGAAAACTCACTCGATTTGGTTTAAACAGAACAAATTATTTATTCGTTTTTGGAGAAATAAAAGACAATAATAATAATAACAACAACAACTTTTTGAATGTTAGGAACAACCGGGTGGTCACATAGGACCACATAGCTACCTATAATTGAGCAGTGGTGAAATAAAGGTTAAAACTGATATACACATTTGATATGCACATACACACATCGAGTCATGAAGAAGAATAGTCGACTGGAAATCCGCGTTCGACCCGCTTTTCAGATCGCTTGCTCCTCGTCATAAACCATTCCATTTCTAGCACACTGTCTATGCTTCTCCTATCGGGATGGTCGGGAGCGGGCATCCTTTGGTCACTACGACGCTTCGGAAGTTTCGGAGGATACTCGTGGGCCGGGGGAGGGCACGAACTGCTGCTGGATGTATTTTGCCTCTGTCGCCTCATACGTTCTGGTGGTCGGGCGGGAAGAGGGGGAGGTTGCTCACGATGCTGCCCTCTCTCGGAAATTAAGTCGTATACGATTTCTTCGTAGACATGGAGATCCGTAGCTGTGCTGATGCAAGGCACAGCTACGGCGCTGAAGTCGGCTCCAATAACGCGAGTCGGAGGTACGGGGAGTGAATGGGAACAGGCAAGCGTTCCCGAGACACGAGATATGTTGGATGCTGCTATGATATGTCCGCTTACATGACTGCTACGTCCTTCGCGACCTCTTACCGAAGGTGCAGCATGTCTTTCCCCTAGCGACCTGTAGCCTGAGCTTTGGTCCGGAGATGCTGCTACGTACCTGTCGGCTTCCGTTTCGAGTCGAAAGTCCTCGATCATTTTTAGCACGTGCATCGCCGCTTCGGTTAACCTCGTCCTTGCCGACTTCTCGAGTTTGTCGACTTCTGTAGCCATAGCACCACATGAGTCACCGCTAGGTGGCGCCTCGCTGTAAGACTGGAAACCCTGAGAATAGCTTGCATGGTGATAATTGGGTGACTGTCCTCTGTATTCAGCACCATTTGGATCTGCCAATGAAAGTAAAGAAGCAGTTAGAAAGGGTTCAGTGAATCAACTATTTTCAAACATATAATATTCGTTTGGATTCTGTACTAATTCCCAGTAAAGTAACACTTTGAATATGAAAAAAAATGTGGAATCTGCATGGCAACATTGAGTCTTAGCCCAGTCGGTTTCAACGAAGTCCTTTTGGATGAAAGACCATGTTTCGAATCCTGTCCAAACGTGAACAATCTTTTTTTTTTTTTTTCTCTGCGCTTTTTAACTGAGAGTGAGTTAGTCGATCTCCTATGGAGGGGAAGGGTTTACAAGTTTTTTAAAACAAGCAAACCGGCCAAAACATACATGATTTACTTAGGTATAAGACTAACCATCTTATCCTAAAATTAGGATTACGAAAGCTAATCTGAACAAATCGCAGGCTTCAAGGACCTGTTGGATATCATGGATAATTAATATTAAAAAAAATAAAAAATAAAAATCCGCTAACGCAATTTCTTTCTATGGCCATTTCGATCATTGCTATTATTCTACCTTGTTCGAAGAGATCTCAAATTGATGCAGTGGTTACGCACATCTGCGGAAAATATTCCTTCTGAAAATTTGCGAAGGAGAGCTTATCTTTCGGAACCTGCTTTTGCACCCATTTAAGATTGTTTAGTTTCGAATTGGAAAGAGATTCGAGTAAGAAATGAATATAACTACAAGTAAAATAAGGCGTACAAAGAAGTGTTCTATTTTAGTAGGTGCCTACTTGGTGATGATATATTAATAGCGAGCGCGTTTTCTTCATACTTCTATTTCCTTGGCATTAAATCTCCTTATATTTTCCAGCATATTGGAAACTTCATTGCTATCCAAATGCAGTGTTGTCTTATTTCTTTCGATAAAGATCTCACTTCCTTTCCCTTACTTTACCTTTGATAATATCCAGACAAGATCAAGTTTCTCTTCTTAGTCTCCGACTTGCACCTTTTCCTGCACAAAGACATGAATAGCCTCCCCAGTCACAAAAAAAAACACTCGGTATCCTTTTCTACACAGTTCACTAGTGAGCTAACCTGTACAATACTGCCATTATACAAATTCAGTTTCCAGAAGTATCACAAAAACAGCTTTCGTAGTTCAGTAACGGTAATGCTCTTTGAAAAGAAATTTTCGTGGCGGACGTGGAAGAATTTGTATTTTTACAATACAAAATAATACTTACGAACTTTTAAATACCATTTCCTATTCGATGAAAACAAAGATACTTCACCTAGTTAATCTCTAAATGTTTTCATTTAATTCATCGTACAATGATTTACTGAATACGAATAATGCTAAAATTGATTCTTTTAAGTAATAATTCCTGACTCGATAACTTAATGAACTTATACTGTTCTAGCGCTGCACAGACTTTGGGAAAAAATTCCTTAATAATGGAGAAAGATTCATTGAGTCTCTTTAGGCTGATACAACACAATTTTCCTGTTAACGTTTCCTCTAAAGAAAGGAAACCGCATTTTGTTTACAATTTTTTTTACAATCAAGACAAGCCTTATAAACTCAAAGAGCTATCACGTTCGTCTAGAGGAGGCTTTTACAAACATCGATGACCAAGAGAGAAGATTGTTCAAGAAGACAATGAAAACCATAAATATATAGATAGTTGGTTAAGGAGAAAGAAGGAAACTGTTGATATGTTTTTGAACTGAAGATAGCGGTAGTGTCTGGGGAAGACAGAGTGAGGAAGGCTATTTCCAAACACGGGGATAGACGAAATGAAAGAAAAGGACGATGTCAGTTTGGTAGTTATGAAGATGGACAGTAAAGGGATATTGTGCAGCAGCTGCTTGTATTTTTGACAAGTTTGAACGAAAATTGAGGAATGATAGTGACCACAGACAGAGATACAGAGAGAGAGAGAGAGAGAGAGAGAGAGAGAGAGAAAATCATGAAGACATTTCTGTTCATCTTTAAGACTGATATATACTTTATAGTGTGTAGTTCTTTCTGACATTACATCGCGTGCTTGGACATTAAAACAGCTTCGATTCTATAATGTTATCGAAAGGCAATAACTCTGCAAGGACCTACATCAATGAACTTATTAATGATTCGATGCTGTGTCCCTTCCTCTCGTTAGGGCACTAAGCAATCGTGGCGCTTGCTCCCAGTTTATTTATTTATTTATTTATTTATTTATTTGGCCGATTTCCTTCTCTTCACAACACGATGATGATGATGAGATAATATTCTCTGAAGGAAAAACTTAATGATCACTTATTAGTATTTCTATCTTCTAGAAGCGTATACCTCTCCAACGTTTTCTAAGCATCTTATGCTTTACAAGACACACAGGACTGTGTATTGTGTAATATACGCATTTAATGGGTTGGGTACGAGAAAGATGAGATATAAACACTTGATATCGTAATGATTGGCGCTAAAACCAAACAATAGAAATACGTATTGCCGTGACCCTCCCTTTGAAAGCTAGCATTTCAGGACAGCTTAAATGCAAGGCGGTGATGGAACTGTGTTAATACACTCACCTGGGCCACATTACTAATGGTACTTTGATGATTTTTTAATGGTTGGAGTGATTCGATTCTTTGTTGATGCCGAGATCAAAAGAGCTAAACTCATTGCCTCTGGACCTTTATGAATTATTTACAATCGCTCATTTAAAATGTTTTTTTCTCTCTCCTTATATGTGATATTCATTCCAACTTCTGCAGATTCTTAATTATGAACTACCTAATTCAAGTAAGTCAGTTGCTCCTATGAGTGTTCATTAGTCGAGTATCATTTTATGCTGAACAATAGTTAGTCAAAAAGTTTGCATTATATTTCACGTTTTATGGACAGCGAGCAACTATTAATTAATCAGGTTTTGGTAGTGGTCACAAGAGTTCTTAATATCCGATGGATGTTAAGAGCTCTGATGACAGGGTAATATTTCAGACAAGTGATTTGCGTATATAATTTTCCTATAATAAAAATTTACATGAAATCATTAGAAGGATTTTTTCAAAGTTTAAAGAGATCAAATTACATACTAAATCTTTTTTCTTTATAACTGGAACCATTAAGAAACATCGTAAGAAATACAGCTCATCGCGATCACAGTTTGACCTTTAAATTTGCCCTGAATGCAAATGAAGCTATCTTATAATAATAAAATGGAAATAAAATGATATCGAATGAATGGAATGGGTCAAAAAGATCCTCTAGTAAGCGATATACTGAATAATGATGATGCCTGTAGTAAAACGCGAACATCTTATCACCTAAACTATTCAGTGGAGAAGGATAAAATTGCCTCTTACTCCATTAAGCTTAGATTGCTCATCTTTCTGTCTAAAAAGATCTGAGTGTTTTGATATCTCACATTTGAAACATTCCTCGTATTGTTGAAATTTTATCCATATTAGCATCAACTTCGAAGATCTCAAAGTATCGCCAAACGATTGAAAAGCTCGTGGCTTTATTGCATTGTCAGAAAATTATAATTATTTTATTTTTTATGATAGTTATGTTTGTAGATAATTCATTGATATTTTGAAATTTATTAACTTCAGCATTATATTTTTATTTATTTATCTAAAAACGCCACAAAATTGTTGATTTCTTTACTGAGAGGACTTGATATCCTTGTTTATTGGAATCATCGATCCAAATTTTGAACAAGACTTCTGATTTACGAATATATAATTAATAAATTCTTACATCAGCCCGATGGCATAGTAGAATTTATGCATCACCTATGTACATCAAATATTGGTATAATTTAAGAAAGGCAAACTGGCTCGTTGGTCAGAGAAAGCAAGTCCATCACCTCTGTCCAAGATCTACTAACTTATCCTTGTTAGATTATAAAACTGCTAGAAAATTCGTGATATTTGCGGGATGAAAAACTTTTCACTTGTATGAGACACCAACTAACCCACCTTCAGTTGAAAAGTCCTCATAAAGGTGTTTCGTGTTCTAGACGAGATTCGACGATGCCTTTTTGTCTTTCCAACCAAAGGACATCGTCGATATCGACTGTACTATCGGAAAATACGTTTTATTGAAAATGCTAAGAAAGCGTCATGACTCCTTCCGATGCAGTCAGACGAACCAACAACAACAAAAAAAAATTAACAATTTTTTGAGAGTGTGGATTGTGGATGACTCATAAAAATGATCTCTTGTGTTTGTGCAGGTAGCAACTGAACGATGCCCTTTCATTATGCATTCCAATTGCACATGTCATGCACACATTTCATTGTATTTCCTCCTGCATTTATATAGATGGCTTCTAAGACCGTCTCTAAGGTAATGTCAATCTTTCATGTTCTTCTCGTTACACATCTTTCTGACCTCACCCTGGAAATAAGTGTGCCTTCCACGAGGTCATAATCTTTACTATCTCTCTCTCTTCAAAAAATTAATTACCCAATTAACTTCCACAGATTGCTGTATGCAGAGAACCAATTAATCTATGACATTGTGGTATGCCATCTTTGTCAATAAGTTTATTTCACTTATTGAAGAAGCGAAGTTTCGCCAACCCCGTGTGTTTCTCCAGTTAGCTGGTGAACTTGGCTACAAATTACAGCACCAAACAATTCTCAGTACTTATAAATGTAGTCATAACATCCTTTTAAAATGTTTTTTCATGCTATGAATGGATAGCATCACGCCATTTTAATTTAAACGAGCACAGATCTTCTCTGTAAATTCTTTATAAAGAAAAAAATTGTTTTGTTTTTTTTAATTACAAAGTATCAACGAAGAAACGCAAACAAATGCCAGGCAGGAATTCCATCCAAGGCACTTCTTGAACTAAGTTGATAGCAAAATCATATTTATATGCCATTTACTGTTATCTTAGCATGTCTTTCATTCATTTTCTTTTAAATAGATTTGCAGAATATGATTGTTTGAATACTGTACGGAATTAGTCTTTGCTTTAAGTGTTACCTCATATACTGAGTTTTGGTATTAAATATCATTTTGTCTGCTTATCATCAATGGCATAACGGATAAATTAGGGACTTTCACAAATAGTAGGGTAGTCCTTCCAAATATAAATACATCATTAAGGAAGACAGAGAATCTTATATGTTAAGAGCAATTCAACAGAGAATTTGCATTTATAAGCATATTTCCATCTTATATAGAAATAATATTCAATCGCTCGTTGCAACAATTTTAGTCACAAGTTCTTCAAACGTCGGGAGCACTGTGTGCCCCTCCGCTATGGTACTCATTTTGATACAGTAATAACTACATTGATTTTTATTTTTTTTATTTTTATTTTTTAAAGATTTTAAAGTCACTTAAATATAGGGCTGAATCACGATGGTTTTTATTTTTTTCAATAAAGCGCGTCTGTAGTGCATTCAAAAGGACAACTTGGCCTGTTCTTTGCTTGGAAAAAAGTTGAGTTTGACTCTCGTCATGACGAGAGGAACTTTGATGAAGTCTTTCTCTATTGAAGTTGATGCGATGTTATTAGGATTTTTTCCGTCCCTAAAATGGGTAGACTGGCCGGAGAAGACATGTAGTTGGTAAATAACGATACAATGCGGTGAAATAATGATGTGTGTGTGGGTGGGGGGAGTGGATTAAGGAGAAGCCTTATCATAGGACTTCATGAGAATTCGAAGTAATAATAATAATAATAATAATTCATCAATGTTAGTATTAATTTTAACCACTAATGATAAAAAATGAACAATGTATGCGAGAACATGACACGTAAGACATATTGAAATACTAAAACTGAAAAAAAAATCGCGTAGTGTTATTGTGGAAGTGAATGTTTGTTTTCGCTTTTGACTTGATGCCAATTCATCATCGCATAGAAGATGGCTTATTCTAAATCGAAAATTCTTCCTATGATAAACATTATTCAAGTTTTGTGTCTTTTATCAGTTTGAATTATTTCTTTAAGAAAATATAATTTCCCATGCTTGTCTCAAATCCAGATGAACGCAGTGAGTGACAGTTCTTTCATTTGCCTCCCGAAACCAGAGTGTTTAAATCCCACAAATTAAGCATTCCTGTCAGAATAACGCACGCACTTTACAGACATAATACGTCGTCCTCTTCAGTCAAGCTGATTCGGCCATAATTCGAATTCTTTCAGAATGTCGGTGATATCGTACAAAACGTTCATCTCTCGACAGAGACATTTATATTTATCTAAGGAGAAATTCATTCTCCTTAAAAAAGTCAAAATCTGCACTTAAAATTGCATCAAATTTGAGCACGGATTTTCAAATATCTTCCTTCCGTCTCTCTCTCTCTCTCTCTCTCTCTCTCACACACACACACACGATCCTAGAATTATTTACATTGTAACTTGAACTTCCCAATAATTTGAAGCAGATTTTTTGAATTCAGTTTCTTCAATCTGAAGAGTATTTTACAATAAATGTGCTTCGTCATCGAGGAAAAAAAATCTTCAAAAGAATACTATGTTGTCTAGTTTATTGTTGTTCTAGCATCTACTCTTAAATTCTGTTCTTCTACCATTGTTTTACTCCAAGCATTTCTGTAATTCCCAGTCGAGTGAAATTTTTCATGTATGCGATTGATTACGTTTTAGTATTCTCCCAGCGGAGATACGTGACTAACGTTCGCCTTTTATGCACACTTCCTCGTGAATTCAGGATTGTTTTCGATTTTAAGTGAGATGCAAGAAGTTGTTTTATTCGAGAAAGACCACAGCGAAGCCTGTCTCTAGCACTCTCAGTTTCGCTAATATCTCAAATAAAACATGGAGGTTTTCCCAATAAGTCGAAACCAACGACTTGGTTTTGATGCTGTATATCTCAACAACCATTCTAAACTGGGAAAGACAATTTTTTTTCAAACACCCTTCCGAATATTAAAGATTAATATCAAACACAATCATCTTTTTCACCTGGTAAAAACATATCAGCAAAGGATGTACAGAAATTACAGAATCGGTTTAAATTAAGAAAGTGGATCACATTTAGAAACGCCAAAAAAATGTTCAATCGTCTTTTAATTTGTCTTAATCAAAAAATGCCCTTGTGTTGGTAACTTCAAGCTTCCCCTAAGATATTATTGTCGGAGATGTAAATCGAATTGGCCTAGAACAAGTAGCGATATTGCTTTTAATGTCTACTGAAAGCCACACATTCAGAAATATATATTTAAGAAGCAGTGACAGGTACCTAAACTATGGGCATTCTGATCTCTTCATTTCCTTTACTTACACTTTTTTTTTTTTTTTTGCAAGGCAGCGAAATATATATGTTTCTTAGTCAAATATCTCTTGATCTAACATGACTGACAAAGCTTTTAACGCCTAAATAACAAAATTACGGGTTACAGCTTACACTTAATTGAGAAAATTAAGTGTAAGCTGTAACCCATCGAATTTCAGAACAACAGGACTTATACACTCTCAAATTGATATTATCTGTGCAGAGTTACCGAACCTTTAGTCCGTCCACACTTCATCGTACTAAAATATGCGATAGGGATAGAAAATGTCGTGGTGAAATTCACACTAAAATATTACATAATCCCCCCCCCCTTTTTTTTTCTTTCAATCTTTACAAAAAAAATATGCTCCGTGAACAATCAGATCCGAATTCTCCTTGCATGATAGATTAAATGCATAAAACAAATATCTCCAGGGCTACTAAAAGAGACACAGGCTGGATATGACAGATTCTTCCTATCAAGGAAGACATGGAGGTGGTGGATTTATAGCCAAGATTAAGATGCGCATTAGAAAATCATATCAACAAAATGAAGTTGACAATAGAATGAATGAAAGGATTGAATTTGATAGTTTGAATTACTACAGAAGTAAGACCATGAGGCTGAATCTATTACTTCTATTAAGTGTGTGCAGTTCCGGCCGGTTTGTTTATGGAATGAAAAATCCCAGTTCGTAAGATTATTATTGTTAACTGGGATTACCGCAGAAGCAACGAAGGCTATGAAACAAATGTATTTTGAATGTTAATATATTTAGGATTAAAGTCGGGCTCTTGTGGGATGTAGTTATTTTACTCATTGGCCCAATGAGTGGGACGTCTCTGTTAATTTATCCAATAATGCTCTTATTCGTCTTAGAAGATGTGTTTTTCATTTCTGGGAGGATTCTTCAGCAAACTGAATTACCATCGCTTCCAAGAAAGAAAGTTGGACTCTTTCTGTGGCGAAATTTGATTATACTACAATATCAGTGAGTCGGAAGTATAATGGTAAACCCAATAGTATTATTTACCAAAAAAAGCACTTACATGAATGCTATTAGTGGACTGATTCCATAGAAAATGAACGAAAAATGATTATTTTAAAGACAAAAAATCTTGCAAAACCATATAAAGAAACACCACTAACTAAATAATAAACATGGTATTCGTTATTGAAACTAAATCCTATTGAGGAGCAACGGTAAAAGAAAACATCAATCAAACATAAATTTCCAGAATTTATGTACGTGAATATCTCAAAATTTACAGAAATTACATATCGCAATCTGCTTCTTAGTTATCTTTTGTGGTAAGGATAGAAATATCTGATTTGCTTCTCTTTTATACAGTCTCCAATTGGACCAACTATGAGAAGATCATAGGCTACACGTGCACAGAATTTCACAATTAAAGTGAGAAGAAAATGAAGTGAGAACTGAAAAATGTTTATTAAAAATATACTAAAATATATTAATTTTGCCGCCTTGTTCGGAGAGTGGTTAACGTAATCGCTCTCCAACCAACAGGGTGCGAACTCAAGCGCCACCATGGACATGAATATTTGGGATTGTTGATGAGTGGAAGATGATTTTACCACCTGATGTGAGACCATCTTAGTAAGAGAAGTAATTAAATTCTTACCACTGACTTTGAGACCGCTCACGATTCCTCCTGAAGGTGTTCTTTTAGTCCACGTTGGTATATGGCGACATGGATACTCCTCCATCCTTTCCAGATCATAATATTCCGCGTCGCGATACAGGAACCTCTGTCTTTCCTGATCTCTTCGAGGAATGGAACTCGACGTAGAAGGCGCTGCAGCATCTTCAGCGCTGACCGCTGCACAGAAGATGACGTTATGGGCCGAACAAGTCTCTCCTTGGTCACTGACTGTTGGAGTGGTAGCTGCAGAGCGAGGAAGACGTCTTCGGGAGGGACGAAATTCCCTGTTATTTCCAAGAAACGATTGCCTCAAGTACATCAGATGGTCGAGTGCCACGTCGTTTAACCCAGAAGGGACTTCCGGACGTTCGCATCGATGCCTTGAATGATGTTTCCGGAGAACCGCCGTTCCGAGTCGAGTACCGGAGACATCACGTTTTGGACTGCCTCTGTGTCGCCTTATCCTCCGTCTATGGGCCGACGTGGACTCGATCGTGTCGTCACTCGTGTTTGAGCTGCTCCGAACCACTTCCGGTGAGCCAAAACTGTCCACTACTTCCGGAGTAGTACAAAGACTCTTATAGCCGCTATCAACAGAGTTCGATCCGGCATAACCGGCCACTGATTCTCGATCGCTTCCAATGAAATGGGGATGTTGAACCGGATGGATAACTCGAGGTTCGTCACGTTTTCGAAATTTGACTTCTTTGTACATCATGTCAAGGTCGGAGTCATCAGATTGGGCGGGATTCGTGGTCAACGTACTTATAGTGTCTAGCAAAGGGTTGAATGTCGGTTTGCCACTATCTGAAGTCCGGCCTTTACGACCTGCAGAATCGCTGGTACCTGAACTTTCTGACCCGGATGTTGTATGCATTTGCATTCTCTTTGGCAGGCGCGTGGCTTGGATATGTTTCATTCGGCTGTCGGGAAATGGAAACTTTGTGACTCTTTTGTCAGGTGTGCTGCTACTGCTCGAAGAAGGTGGAGTGGTCTGGGAGCGTGCATCCTTCACTGGCGGAGGCGGTGGTGGTGGTAGTGGCTGGGATGGTGCGTCGTCTTTTTTTCCTGCAGACGATGAAGAAGTAGTCGTGGTGGTAGTAACAGCCTTGTGTCCAGACTGTTTACCAAATACTTCTTCAAAGACAGCATACATCTGCCACATTTGGCGTGCCACAGCATCTCCTTGGAGGATGAGCTCGACCTAATAGCAGATAAAAATAATAAATGAAGAAAAAAAAATTTAAAACGTATACTGATACTTTACAGATATGGAGCATTATGGAAAATGTTTCCGAAAACAGACATTTATAAAATTAGGAAATTAAGCATCTAATAAAATTGTATTACAATTACTTACAGAACACTGAACATTTTGATAGCAAATATCCGATAACCTTTCTCCAGAGAGGTTTATCAGGCAAACGCTACATATAATGCGTTTAACAGACAAGTTCACTATCTTTTCAGAAATAAATCGTGTAGCACATTGAGAATTCATGTTTAAGGCACCTGTAGAGAGTGGATTTCTGGACCGACTGTAGTTGCTTTGTAAAGAAAATAATAAAAACGAGGTTTAGGAGTTTTTTTCTGATTTTGCCGACCAAATCACGGTTTTCACAAAGTATTTATTTAATTTTGTATCAGTATGGAAGTCAAAGCTCTCTTGAAACGACTCTTCTGGTGTTTTGACGGTGTTTGAATAGTCTGCTGCATCATAAAAAAATGATAGCATGAGGTTCATTGATAAGAGGCAGTGAAGTGTTAGCATTCGGTACTGTATTATTATCTTGAAGGTGGGCACCATACAGTGGTCAACAGTATTGCTGGTTGGCTAATGCTTTTACATACCGGAGCCATTTTTTTACAAGGTTTGAAACTGTGTAATAGACCTGAGAACATATTTCGTATATGGAAAGCTAAAATTGATACTTCCTTGATATACCCGTCTGGGCCACATTTGAATCCAAGATTTCGTGTACTTTAAATAAATGTCTGGTCATTTATAAAACTGAGTAAATGCTCCTTATTAGCAAATTTAAGAAGTATGCATAACCGTTCCCATAATGACCTCTGTGGAGCACCAGATGATGATACCGTACTCTAGATGATTGCTGCTGCATGCGTAAGTATATGAGGTGTGAATAAATGGGAGAAGTATAATTATTTTCCTGGTAGATAGTGCTAACAGCAGAACTGTCGTTGCGTGCTGCTGTGTCCTTTGTATGATCCAGAGGTTCAGTTTATGTGTGTACATAAAAGAAGTTATTCTTTCATAAAAATTGGATATATATACACTTATAATACGAGGAAATACACCGCTTGGAAAGAAGTCAACAGACCCCCCCCCCACCCTCCCTGTCAAGGTACATCGTGCCAGGTAACCAGTAACGGCATTTGTAGCAGGTTAAAATTGAGGAATATGATGTTCCTAAGTCAGTGCAAGTGTGATTGGATGAAAACGATGCGAGAAGGGAACTGACGGAGTTCGACAAAGGAATTGTGATAGGATGCCATGTTGCAGGCCTATCGTCCGCCCCATAACAGTTCAGGATCTCATTACATGCCTATAGGAAAAAGGTCCAAAATTCCAATTGATCGCTATCGTACGCTTGTGGAAATTATGCCCCATAGGATTGCTGGAGTCATAGCAGTCATGACAAGTTAAATGTTCTGTGGATAAATCATTCAGATATAATATTAAATAAAAAAAAAGTATTATTAATTACTATAAGATTTTAGCAATTTAGTTTGTAATTGAAATTATTAAATGATGCGAACTACCGATGTGTCATTAGTACATTGTTATACTAATGATAATAACGAATAAAGGGCTTATTTTACATTATGATTTTAAGATATTAAAATAATTTTATCTACATTTTATGCAACTGTTTCTTCGTATCGTAATTTACCAGCTGCATTTTTTTTTCATTTTATTTTTGTTTTTAGCGTAGTTTCATATTTTATTTTTCTCTTAAAAATCCATTTAGCGTTCTGTGACGTTCGTTGGATTTAACGTGAAAATATCCGATTGACAACTGAAAAAATTCATCCCACATTACACTTTATGTGCGCGACCGAATTCTTACTTTAAATCATCACTGACTATGCACTTCCAGTAAAGGATTATGACGTCAAAGGTGCTATGGAAACATCAACTGATCATGTGCTAACGCAAACCATTGCATCCTAAATTGACAATACGTGTCATGAAAGAACTAAGTGGAAGAATCTTTGCACAAAAGGTACATGCAGATGATTAGTTTCTGCGCTGTTATTATCCATTAGGAAAAATATATATGCTGTTGTTTATTTATATATTATTTGATGGTGTTAAGTGACTTTTATATATTGAATTGAACAAACCATTTTAACAAATCTTTTCATCATCATCATCATCATCAAATTCCTGCCATGTACCCTCAAGGGGTGTGCAGGATATGATAGTACTACATGAAAAAAATTACATCATTACTAACTTCCTATCTACAATTTTCCTCCAAATCAGTCTGTTACTTGTCAAGACTCCAACATTATCAGATCTTATATTTCTATCGTCTAAGGCACTTTGTACCGTATCAATCCACCTATATCTTGGTCTTCCTCTGGGTCGTTTTCCTGCCAACCTGGCAGAGAACACTTGTTTTGCTAATCTTTCACCGCCCATTCTGTTTAAGTGACTATACCACCTGAGATTAGCTCTGCTAACGCATTCCTGGAATGCTGACAATGTCAAGTTCTTTCCTCATATCCTCATTTTTAATATGATATTGCCATTGATGCCAATCTGTTCATGCCTCTAATCTTTCTCAGGACTCATATCTGCGGTCTCTAGTCTCTGGTCAAGTGTTTTACTTCTGACCCAGTTCTCAGATCCATAAGTTAAAAGTGGTTTGAAAACTGTCTTGTATATAGCTAATTTAGTGTTCCGACTAATTTCTCTCTTATTCCATATGAATTTATTCATTTGACTTTCTACCATACCAGCTTTGCTGATTCTGTTGTCTATTTCCATATTTAATTTACCATCTTCACTAAAAATTGTGCCTAAGTAGCTGAAATGTTTCACTTGTTCTACAGGTTTTCCATTCACAACACAGTTGACATTTTCAATGATTCTGCCTATTTTCATTGTCTTTGTCTTTTTATTGCTGACCTTCATACCATATCTATTACAACAGCTATTCAATTCAGTCAGAGAATCTTGCAGACTTGTAGCGGATTTATTTAGAAATATAACATCGTCCGCATGAAGCAAAGAGCTGACATTAACATCTCCAATTATGATATCATGTTTAATACCACTTTCCTTCACATTATGAAGGAAAGTGGTAACAAATCTTTTTAGATTTTTAAATATATATTTTAATGAACAGGTTGAATGCATTTGCAGTATAATTGTAAAGAATGATATTCCTTTAGAATGAGTCAATTACCAGCCGTTATTCCAATCCTGCAGCTAAGCCGACTTCCCTACACTCATTAAAGAATTTCTTTTACTTCAAACGAAGTGTTCCTAATTTAATTTATCACCATTTTCAAAGTTTACGAAGCGTGCGAACTCATTCAAGTACTTGCTTTTCAAACTTTTGTTTGAATGATGCTCGCAATGCTTTTCTATTCACACAACAAGAAGAAGCGACATGAATGACAGATTCTTTTTTCTTTCCTACTTCAAACTCCAATTACAACGAGGTGCTCTTTTGCTTCTTCGAGAAGTTTTTTTTTTCATCCACATTTTAATTACTGTAATTAATTATCTTCAAGAAATGTAGCTTTTGTATTACACAACTCCTTAAGTTAATTGTCTTCTAATAACAATCGATACATGGAAACAAAGCTAGCATTTGAGGTTTAATGAGTTATGCAATTCTGCTACCTCTAATTCAATTAAGAATTTTTGTTCTTAATTACTTAAGATATGGCTTTAAGGCTTTTATTGGCTCAAAGTTCTAGTATACGTGAAGGACTGATTTTGCCCCTTAACTTCACTCATTTTTAAGAGCTAAATAAACCAATCCATCAGGATTAATTGCATATATTAAGCGTGGATTCATTTCGATAGGGTTAGAGGGAAAACGCTCAAA
Organism: Typopeltis vanoorti; assembly: GCF_054136105.1. Taxonomy (NCBI): domain Eukaryota; kingdom Metazoa; phylum Arthropoda; class Arachnida; order Uropygi; family Thelyphonidae; genus Typopeltis; species Typopeltis vanoorti. The sequence goes on along the minus strand of NC_143553.1, from coordinate 72,904,080 downwards.
GTATTTGCTGTCTAAACGTTACGCGACTGGTAGTTCAAGTAAACTTTGTGAAGGAAATTCTTAGAAGCATGTCAACTAATAGAAAGTCCTAAAGTTCATTTCGAGGTTCGATGTGCGCCTTGTTTCTGCGAACGGATCAATACTTCAGTGTAACATAAAATACAGCGAAGTGAGTCATGCAGGTGAATCATTTTTAGTCGATCGTTAAAACCTTTAAACAACCGACAAGGAGGTCGTGTCATTGTTCATATATCGTATACGAGTGTGAAGTTTTTGTTATTCCATTTATATTTTTAGATCTTGCTTTTTTTCTTTTAATAACAAGTTGTTCGGTTTGAGTTTCTTGAAGATTTAATCTCTTTATTCATCTATTTTTTTTATTTTAATTTCAAACATACATAACTAAGCAAAGATTTTTTTATTATAAAAAAACAAAATGAAGAAGCACATCAAACCCTTATTTCTAAATGGCAAATGTAAATATTAAATGCTGCACGCACCATTGATTATATTCAAAGAAAATACACAAACTCAAGCATTTCCTCCCAATCCCCCCCCACCTAAGTTTCAATTTTTATGTAAAGAATTTTTAAGAATGTCACTTTGAAAACAACAATCAACTAAAAAAAACGAGGTGAATATGCCACCCTGTAAATAAAGGGTTTTTAACACAAGACGAAAATGAATAGATTTATTGCTCATCCAACCTTTTTATTCCTTCTTTTTCTGAACTTACCAGTTCAGACTGGTTATTTTATAGTGGCGTGTGTATTTGTGTGTGTGTATATATATATATATATATATATATATATATATATATATATATATATATATATATATATATATATATATATATATATATATATATATATATATATATATATATATATGAATACTCATTTGAGCACTATTGTTAAAGTAAAATCCTTGTTCCTCAGAGATGGATGAATCTCTGAGAAAAATTGCATAAATGCGCCAAATTGTATAAAAATACGTTAATTTAAGGTAAATCATTAAAATAAGTGTTGTTACAAAACTATTTATTACTACATGGAAATGTATCAGAAAATATTTACAAATATCAGGAGTATTAATAGCCAAGTTGTAGGGTTCAAGTACTATAATCAATATAACTTATTGGAGGGGCCATGTTCTTACACCAAACTGTTCATGATATTCAAGAAATATCAAGGAGAGTAAGCCAAGAGTATACTTTAATACCTTTAATTTTTTAATATATACTTCAATAACATCATAACGATCAAAAGCAAAATATTTGGAATACAAGTAAACCAACAAACAAATTAAGTGACATCATTAATCACAAATGACTTAGACTTATACTTAATCACAAATGACTTATACTCTGCTAGAAGAGTATTTAAAATATTAAAATCATATGAAGTTTTAGGGTGTTTTGTAATATGAAAACATCCAGATAAAAAACAAATGTGTCATTAAGGAGTAAAATAGTGATTAATAATAGAATACCGGCACAAGCAAATATATTCAAATATATCATATGAGAAAGTAAAAGAGACATATAATATATTTAATTTTGTTAAAATAAATGCATAATAAATAATATATTTTAACCATTATATTTAATACAAAAACACAAAAGAAACAGATTATATAATATTCTCTTCAAACGAATATTACTGGTGGAAGTAAAATATGGATCTTAAAATTTAAAAAGAAAATAAAAAAACTAATGAAAAGTGCAAAAATGAAATTTAGAGAAAAAGTTAGAAATTTAGCGACCATAAAAGTGATGAAATTGTACAATGACTAAATATAAAAGCAATAAACTATTATAACTAAACATGCCTAAACCGAATGCATTATGCCGTCAAAATTAGCAAACAAAATATAAATGAACTGAACAAAGAAAATTTGTCGTTTCGAAATTACAAGAGAGCAGCTATGAAGCGATGAGACTAGTGTATGTTAGTGTATCTTATGTGGGGTTGACTGTGTGGTTTCTTCCGGCCAATTTCTTGTTTTGCAGGGTGAAAATCCAAGTTGCCAAGAGAGAGAGAGAGAGAGAGAGAGAGAGAGAGAGCCTATAACGACCGCACGGTACGATAAAGAAATGAAAATTGGCAGATAAAGAAAGAGCATGCATGAGATAAACTGGCCGTTTGGTTAAATTGCGTGATGAGAATCCGTTGAAGTGAAAGTTTCCAACTAAATCTGTCCAGCAGATATTTCGATGAAAATTTTGGAAAAAAAGAAAGATACAGCAATTGCGTATGAACAAAAAATCTTCCGCTTATAATATATAAAAGAAACAGTACTTGGAAATCAATTCTTTATTTTTGCAGTAATCCCATCATTCCTATTGAGACATTAACCCTCGTTGCAATTATTAATTATTTTATTTTATTTTATTTAGTGATTTTATTCGAATTCTTTGATAATTTTCTTTTTAAAAGTTGCGTATGTGGTGTGCGTTTCTGACCGTAAAAAACTACAACAGACTGCTGTTGTAGTTTTTTAGTTTTGCCAGTCAAGCCTAAATTATGGGAAATAAATTCTTTCTGCACTTGTTTTACTTAACTAAGTTTTAACAAAATCAGAGTGAACCGTTGAATTATGTTAAAGTGAGATAATTCCTTAATTTTGTTTTCAGTACCCAGAGGATGATGATGATAATGAAATGTAACGACAGAATAATATCAGCTAAGAACGTTTTCAGCTAGTGGCCTTGATAATCTCTCTATCTCTCTCTCGATCATTTAGAGCTTATGGTATGCAAGTTTTTTACCTTCCCAACAAAGTTTTTTCCACATAGAAGCACTTAAGTATTTAAAGCACACAAATTAGTTTCAAGAATCCCTTAAGCCCTTAATTAGTTCATCGAGACCAGATAAAAGTTTCGTGGAATTTTGTTTTGTTAAACACCTTAAGAGAAGCGTTAATTTACTGTCTCAGGATAGCGGAAAACACGACGATGGCGAATAATTATATACGGTATACTCTAAATAAAGGTTTTAATAATCAACATGATTTAATATTTGTTCGAAATACATGTAAAAGAATGAATTCGTGGTTTATTTGCAACGTTTGACAATATGAATCTCTTGAGAATTTTGAAATAGTTTATAAAATATTAAACCGCTCTCAACGGTGAAGGTTATTGCAGGATAAATAACCTAGAAATTGTCAAAATTTGAGTGAGTGAGAGCAAATATTCTGGGAAAAGTTCCATGCAATTACGACGGAGTCAATTATCATCATGAAACAAATTGCACAAATCAACCTCCTGTGGAGAAGCGTATGCGACTGTCCAATTTTAGTAAACTCCACCCTAGAGAATGAATTAGCCAGAATACGGTTAGTCCCACATTGGAATTCAAAGAACGGCATTGTCACATGGATAACAGCTCTGTGAGCAGACTGGTTGCTATGTTATATTGGGTAGTAGTTTTAGAATTTTGTAATATGAAAACATCCAAATAAAAAAACAAATGTGTCATTAAACATGAAACAAATTCGAAAACACAGTGTTTTTGAATCTTCTGAAAACTTTGGAATTCTATTTTATGCTCCACTGTGGAGGGGATGAAAAACAAAAGTATGATTATGTTACGAATAAAACACACGTTATTCAACAAAATACATCTTTTGTAGACTAATGCGTCATGTTTTATTTATTCAAAGCAAAATTTCAATTATTTGTAGGCATGTTTTTCTTTGTTTTCCATTACCACTTTATTTTCACGGAATCACTGTGTAAACCGTTGGCTTTCAAATGGTGGCCCAGTAAGTTCTGCCCTTGCTTTGCCAATAACAGGCTTCGGACCAGAATCGTACCATACCATGGATTCATGGATTCATTACTAGTCTCCACAGTAAGTGTCCAGGGTACGTTTGGCTCACCCATAGTGTATATATACTACAGGTTTTTCATCTTTTGTAGGTTTCGGTAATCTAAAAACTATGTTCTACAGCATACATATAATAACAACAGACGTCAGTATGCCTTGTGAACACATCTTTAAAGAAAAACCAATGCTATTCGGAGAGAGCTGTCGACTGGCCTCGATTTTCTGCTACAACAAACTGAAACGCTTATATGGTAACCTCCATATACTGCGGCACACCATTCTAGATTCATGGAGGTAGAAATCAAACTGTACATAATCAAAAGTAACCAATCAAATATCTTTATCACGGTAATTTGTATTCGCGAACAGAATACTTAAGCAGTGATCAATACACTACAATTACATTTATGACGGATGCATTACATATTAACGTTCAGTGCAACAATAATGGTGAAAGAGGACTGATACTCACGATTAATATTCTTATTGTATGAATAGAAGACAGGCCCACTTCTCCATAATTTAAAAATATCTTCGATAAGCACTATGAGAAAAAATATGTTAACTTCCTCTAATGTACGAAATCTGATGACGAACTCATGGCTATTAGCTGGACAAGTGCAGATACCGAACATAGTTAATTTCCATGAATGATCTGATGTTAATGATAGAACTATAGAGGTTGTAAGCGTCTCAGAAACAGTGCTTGTTGGTTCTAAATGCAGTGGTATCTCGCTAATTTGAACTAATAAAAACCGTGCTCGTTCGGATTAGCGAAAAGTTCGAATTAGCGAATTTCCCCCAAGAGACGACAATAACTAGCGTTTAAGACAAAAAATAATGAGATGCTAATGGTACATCAATTTAATTCTGTAAATAAATGAAGTAACTGATAGAAAAAAAGCTATTGTACTGTAATGTAAAACAAAAAAAAATAATACAGTACACAAGTTTATTATTTTAGTAAAAAAATTAGTTTATATGTACCTGTATTGTTGAGGATTCTGATTTAATAAAATTGCATAGTTCAGTACATAACTTAATTTGCGTAAAAAATACCACTTTCTTGTACACAACACAAAAAAGTTTCACAAAATAACACAAAAAAGTTTTTTTTTTATTTCTTTGTAAAAAAGTCACTGATTTTCTTTTTTCTTGGAAGCTAAACTTTTTTTCGAATGCTTCTCGGAGCTGCATTAGCAACAAAATTTTGTGGATTTGGGTATCATTCTGCATTCTATACACATATTAAAACTGTCAGCTGCCTCTTCATGTTTTACTTTTTTTTTCCTTCGAGTTCTTTATCGTCATCATCATCATCATCTTCTAATTCATTCTGTAACGTCATCTTTATAATTTCAGCATCTGATTTGATTTCGAATTTACTTTCGGTTCTACCTGTAATCCATTCCGTAACATCTGGATTTATATGTTTAACCAAATTATGCACGTTTTTATTTCCTCTTTTTGTGTATATTTGTGATTCATGCCGCAATACAGTACGTACTGTACAGTATAAAAAGAGAAAAGTGAACACAAAATAAATCAAAATAGGCCTCCAGTATAACCGTACAATCGACAGTATGAAAAAAATACTGTACTGTAATAATAATAAAATAAATAATAATAGTTAAAATAATAATTATGAAATAAAAATAACAGTACACAAAATAATAATACGTAATAAATAAAACTTTTTTCCTTTCAAACTACAGTTCGGATTACTGGAGGGTTCGGATTAGCGAGATACCACTGTACTTTAAACTGGTTTTCTGAGGGGAAGTAATACATCTTATATGTAAGTAATAATTGGATTTCCTCCTGCAAAAACAGACAGCTGGCCAAGAACTGAGAGTGGTAAACATAAAATTAAAATTAAATTTATAAGAACACAAATAGCTTGGTAACAGCTGTTGGGCTTAATATATAAGAAGGATACAGAAAGATGATTGAGGGTTGGAGAGAAAGTAGAGCAACTGGGACTCTGATTGGTGAAGCATTTTGATGAAAGGATTGGCTTATTACTAGTCTTCGATACTTGGGATTACTTTTTGCATGGGAAGTACTATTGTCACTTGTCTTAGAACTCCGAAATTCTCTTAAGTATTTGAATGACATAATCAAGTACATGATTGCGAACAAAGTACTCGTAATGTTTGAGTCTGCACCCTGCACCTAACTATTCTACAAGTACTAAAATGATAACGCAAATTAAAAAATAATAAATAATTCTCAATATGATGCAAGAACATCATTGTGCTGAATTGTTACATATGCAGTAAAGTGCTGCACGAGTAAAGAATAAGATACTGCACATATAAAGAAAACATAGCCACAGGCCTTTTGGTTATGCTGTTGTATTTCTACATATAGATTCGCTTCTTGTACTATCTCCTATTAAAAAATACATCGATGAAATGGAAAAGTGCGCACAGCATTATTTCTCCTAATCTTCAACATGCTCACAGAACTAGAACTACGTTCGCTATGAAAATGGAGGTTGCAACCATGATTAGGAAGTGTATTAGTGAGATGGACTCAATTCTGAGAACTAGAGTTTAAAAAAAGCAAAATTAAGGAGTTTTTTTAAGTGGTAGAATAGTCAAAATAGTACTTGGACTTCATAAAAATGAAACTCTCATTCCAGGACTCTTCAGCAAAAACAAGAGAGTCCACACTCTCTATATATCCTTTTTTATTTCATTCTCATCCAAGAAAAATCGAATTCTTGTAGTATATTAGTACAGCAGTGTGAACAGATGGTATGTTGGAGAAACCTCCAGTAAGGAAGATGGTATTTGCTTCCTAGCTGGAAACATTTTTTTTTGTTTGTTTCTAACAATCAAAATGACTTGGAAAGGGATACACAAACATATATGCCGCAGTGGGATTTGAGCCTATGACCTGTTGATGAAATGGGAAAAAGTTTGGTAGAAGATAGAAAAGAATTCTGAAGACTTGCACTGGAATTTTCTAGAAATATAACATCATCTTCAGAAAGAAAGGAGTTAAACTGAAATCCGCAATATTGACATCGTGTTTAATGCAGCATTCCTTCATAATGCGATACGTAGAGATGATTAAAGTAGTGGAGAAAATTTGCACTCATATCTTACACCTGATTTTATACATCAAACTATGTTCTTGTACCTCCTTCAATTCTTACTGTTTCTCACAATATAAATAAAGACTACTATATGTATTGGTCTGTGTAATGTCTCTCTCTCTCTCTCTCTCTCTCTCTCTCTCTCTCTCTCTCTCTCTCTCTTACCCCATGCTTTGAAAATCTTTTCTCTTAAACCAGATCCGCACAGTATAAATACAAATGCTGGTTACATTTTCATGATTTTCATCTATCTGTGTTAAAATGAAAAGCATTCTATCACCCATTTGGCCCGAATAAATATAGCTTCTTCTTCCTGGAATCTCTCGTCGACAATTTTTCTTAACCACTTTCCAAGTATACTTACATAATCTGACGTAAATCACCCAGTAAGGAAATTCCTCTGTAATTCTCACATTCAGTTTTATTTCCCTTTTTATATATTGGTACTATGAGAGCTCTACTCCAATCATCAGGAATTCGTCCCTCTGTCCAGGCCTTCTGAATTATGAAGTGTAGCTACTGTAAAACTTTTATGGCTCCATATTTGAGCATTTCTGGTGTCGAATATCATCTACTCCAGCTGCTTTTCCACATTTTTAATGAATTTTTCTACCTCAAGTACTGATATACTCCTGATTGCATTCCTCTTGAACATTTTTTACTACAGTGCAGTCACTTCTTATCTCATTTAATGATCTTCCAAAGTAATTATTTCTCTATCTTAAGTTGTTTTTTTATCAACTCTGTTATCTCTGATTCCTTTTACATTCTTTTTTCAACTAAACAGAAGTCACAGGAAAACGTCCGTAAGAATATACACTATCTGATGAAAAATATCCGGACGCCTGCACATCCCAACTCGCACTCTAATACGAAAGGTATTAATATGGAGTTTTCCCGCATTTTGCTATAATAGTCTTCAATCTTCTGGGAATGCTGTGCACTAGATTTTGATACGTTGTTGACTTGTTCCATTCTTCCAAAAGAGCATTAGAGAGATCATTTACATTGGGCGATTCAGTCTGGCTCATAATCGGCGTTCCAATTCATTTCACATGTATTCGATGGGATTGAAATCAGTTTGATCTCATTCCCTTGTAAGTTTGCTGAAGTTGATGCATCGCTGTTTCAACAGGAACTTTTTCATGTTGATATAAACAATAATGACATTCTAGACAATAGTCCGCAGCGTTAAGATTCCCAGTCACTGAAACTAGGGATTCCATCTCGAACCATGAAACACAGTCCGAAGCCATAATACCACCTCCACCAAACTTCACAGTTGGCATAACACATTCGGGGAAGCAACGTTCTCCTCGCATCTGCCAAACCTTGACTCGTCTGATGGATTTCCAGATGGTGAAGTGTCATTCATCACTTTAGAGAAATATTTCCACTCCAGGGTCCAATGACGGAGAGTTTTACCCCACTTAGCCCGACTCATGGTGTCATATTCTTCAATTCCGACGAAAGGTTATGGTGTTGGAGTTACTTGCTTATAGAGTCATTTCGAAACTCGGTATCGAGTATTTCAACCACCGATTTTATGCGGCTTACCAGATCGCGATGCTTGCTGACATTTTTACTTCACAATAAAATCACTTACAGTTGAACTGCAGCGGAGCAGAATTTTCCCCAACTGAATTGTTGCAAAGGTGGCATTCTATGATAGCGCCACATCGAATGTCACTAAAGTCTTCAGTAAGCTCCATTTTACTGCTAATGTTTGACTATGAAGAACTGAACGACCACGTGCCTCCTTTTATATCTGTATGAGTTATGGTTGTGATTCATATATAGCCATATCCACTGCTAACAGGGGATGTCGGAGTATTTTTAATCAGTTGAGGATAAATATCAAGAAACACGCAAAATGTTCTGTTTATTATTTTTTACAGAGTGCTTAGCTTCCTTACACTTCTCTCCGTGTTCTTTTACAGTATCTGCTGTCTGACTTGATAGGAAATTATGATATACTTTATCCTTTTATTTTTCTTAGATTGTCTCTTTCACTTTCTCGTTTCACCATTAAGTTAAGATTTCTCCATCCTCACAAACATCTTTACCATATTCCTCCCTGGATGAATCCGTCAATGTTTTCTTTAGGCTCTGCGAATGAATCTCCAAGGGCTGGTTCTTGTTTTCTAACTCTTTCATCTTCTTCAATAATATTTGTGTATTCGTATCTATACTTGACCGCTGAAAGCTGATCACTTGTGTTTTTTTTTCAAAACTTTTTTTTACACCCTTTTCTTGTCAACATGATAGTCAGTTTCATCTTGCTCAAAACTAAGTGGCGATCACTTCATAAGCCAGCAAAGGTTGGTCAATTGGTAAAGCCTCTGCTACTAATGACTCACGAAAAGAGTTAAGCAAGTCTGAGCGCGTTTAGTAGTTGGAGGGGATCAGTCGTTTGATGCTGTTGACACACTCTCCCTCGACGAGTCTTTGGACTCCCTGGAGGTGTCACATAATAATAATATCTCAAATCGTCTAAATACTGTTGTATGTTGAACCAGTCAGCATTCCATTATTAATAATACACAGTCAATAATATCTTTATTTTTTTTGTGTTTTCTCCTCTTGTGAATTTGTGCACACTTTTGCGTTGAAACATGGTATTAGTGATGACTAGTCCGTGTCCCGAACATAAATCCAGCAGATACTTATCATTATTAGCTTTGCCATTCTTTCCGAATTTTCCCTAAACATATTTATATGTTGGAGATTCATATCCTACTCTGCTGTTCATAATTCCAATAAGGACCAGCTTTTACGTTTTATATCGGCTGCCTTTTCTAACGACGAGAAAAATTCCGAATCATTTTGAACTCGCTAGAAATGTTGACTATATGCATCGATATTACAACAAAAGTCTCTTTTGATTGAGAAGACCTGGTTTTGAAATTCCCTCTAAATTACGATGAACATTGTAAAAGAAAGGAATTAGCTCTTCCTATCAGAAGTGACAAGGTTTTTCATCAGGGAGAGAGAGAGAGAGAGAAAGAGAGAGAGGCAAAAAGAAAATTAACAGCGCTATCTAGCAGCAATGAGTTAATAAAAGCGATGTTTACTTGTAGTCATTGAGTCCAACGCATAAAAGAAGTGGAATGAGATTAATCCACATATAAAATATGCATTGTTGTTCTATGTTACATAAACTGAATAAAGATTCATTTCTGGTTTTGTGTCAAACCTAAAACCTAGATGACTGCAAACATAACCAGCGATGATATACATACATTTCCTCAGTATCTAAGAAACTACGTTTTCTTTTTCGCTTCCTGTGTTACTTTACACTTAAACAACTACTGACTCCACACGTCCGTCCGATCACTGAATACTGGGGCGATGACCTGATGAACTCCCTAAAAATCCTTGACTCAGCACAGAAAAGAGCGGTTAGGTTGATTGATGATCCATCTCGCGCCATTTCATTCCACTCGGTGTAATAAAAATATTAATTTCCTGCTGCTTGCATTTGTTATACATGTTTTAATGGTTACCGTTCATACGAAATTACATCGTCAGTTCTTAACTTTTCTCTAAATCTGTTGAAATATTTGTAGATTATACTTTCCTTCATAGTTATCTTCTAGATTTGCAAAACAGACTTCTTTCGTCCACTGTCTTATGTGACAGCCTCCTTTTTGCCTAAAGAATACCACTCGGGTCTGAAAATCGAATGTTAATTCAATAGGCTTCTTTTAACTGCTCAACTTTTTTGCACGTCCGCGATGCTAGTTACACGAGCTGCTAGTTAAGTGAAATTACCACAAAAGATCTGTTTTCAGTTGGAGTCAAAACTGGACCTTTAAATTGATGCAGTCTTTAAACTACCGGGTAGACTTTCTATTTAGTAAAAGGGCTATGTTATTTTCAAAGGGCTGTCAGTTTTTTTTCACACATCACTTTTATTCTGGTAAAGTTTGAACCTTTCTTTGTATTTACAAAGAGAGCTTATAAATAGGAAGGAGTTTTCTGAGTAATAATCTCACTAACTGAATGATTTGTCATCACCAGAAAAATAATAACAGCATTTGGAAGATCGCACATTACAGTGAGTTGCATGATGGCTAACCAAATCTTTATTTCAAAGTTGAGTGCATGTTTTTCAAACACCAATGCTAGAATCCAACACGCAAGACTACCAAGAATCCACTAATGAACATTGACGTCATTGATATCGATGTACCTTTTTTTGTGCCACCTTATCTAGCGTATGTTTCATATTTTGTGTCTGGGGGGGGGGGGGGTCTCGGATGATGGCCTGTTTAGCATCTGATTCCCGAAGGTCAAGAATGTCCTACTTATATCATTGCAGGGGGGGGAGACAATCATTTCCTCTTTCCCTCTCATCATGTCTTGCTTCTTTCAACCGCAATCACCTGTGCCGCCAGCAAACAATTGGTGCATTTCTGCGTTCCTTGCACGTGCCTCTTTTGCTACCCTTGTTAAAGTAGCCAGGACTATAATTGCATCTCGCAATTGACGATACCACAAGGGGTGTCATTTCCCCGGTATAGTTTGGCGACCTATAATGACTGGACTAAACGAAAGAGAATGTAATCTATCAGAGACTCTTCATTCATCCTACCATGATGTATCACTCAGCCACGCCCTCTAAAGTCAGCTCTTGGAACTAGAGCACAGCAGATATTTCCGGAGAATAGTTTCTAGAGCTGTAGGGGATGCTAAATACTCCATGAGAAAGGGAAAAGAAACTTTTTAAAGATTTTATTTATTTTTTATTAAAAAAAACAGTAAATTAATGAACTTGATCTTTTTATAGATTTGCGACAATCTTGAATTTCCATGCAGTTTGTGAAACACAAGTTGCTATAGCTACAGCAATTATACAAAAAATATTCCAGGTTATCCGATGATGCCTTACTAAATCGAAAGATGATTCTGCAGAATCATAGAATTAGCTTCACCTGAAATAACTTATCTCTCGAGATGAAAAATCTACACTTTTCTGACTGGAGATGAAATATATGTCTATAGACTTTGGAATGGGATCAATTGTTGAACAGAAATATTAAAGGAAACCCACAATATAAACATCTGTACATACACAAAAATGTCACCTTATAATTTTTCATCAATGTTACGAGATTTTTATATTTCCTCATGGATAGAAATGGTTAAAATATTCTTGAACATGAACTGAGATAGTATATCTAAAAAAAAGGAGAGTTAACTGGTTAGCGAATATCTGGATACGTCTCACTTATATTAGCTTTCTACCGAAGAGTTAAATGATGGATTTTTATTGGTAAAAGGCAACAAATTTAGAAGGAAGGACCACAAATTTCAACTTTATAGAAAATCCAGAAGTTGTTGAAAATATTGGTAAATTATTACGTTAAGTCCGACGTCAGTTAAAAGCCTTGTTTTAATGATAAATCTGAAAATATGCAGGAGTAATCCAATAGAATTGGATTAGTCCTACATCCACCAACGATATGTTTCTTTATGTGAAGTTGAGATGAATTCCTTTGCAGATAAGAATAAAAGTAGCTTAGTGAAGGGCAAACGATGCAAGAATCAACAGTCTTCTTTGTCAACTCCACGCTGTCTCGATTAGCTCATCTTCCGTATCACGGAAACCTAGGAAAAACACAGACGCAGTAATAGGATGTGCAACACGAAACTAGGTCACGCCGATGGACTTTCAGAGGTCTCAGAGCAGATCGATAACGTTGCCATTACAGGCGCGTGCATCGACCGGCGAATGCAGCGATGTAAAAGGAGACGCAGTACAAGGTGATCTGCACCAAAAAGTGTGCGATTCAAACGATGATAATATGTGCCTTTATAGAGCCTCGTGAGAGTTCTGGCACCTCTCTTATGGTGCTGTTGCTAACCGGTAATATTCTTTAAGAACGAAAGTCTTCCATTCAGTCATGAGTCATTCTTGAACACCACGGATGATTGGAAATAATAAACCGAATAAAAATATTAAAGAATATTTTATTCTCGAATATTTTTAATTGTCATGAAAACGGGTTAGATGGTTATAAGGAAGGTGCGTGATTTCATTTGTAAATATTTCAGCTTCTAATTATAATTGTTAAATATAAAGTCATACATTGGCAAGTTATTAAGAAAATAAAGAAATGAATTAAAATTATGTTATTGCCGCAATCATGAAAAAAAAAGTGGGGAAAACGAAACACAAAGCTAAATAGGAATAAATGCGACTCACAGCAACACCATTAGTACTGTTGTCGTGAAAGTTGTAAGAAATAATGGAAAAGGTCATTTTTTATCTATCGATGGTTTATACCGCTTAATGATCCCAAGGTAGTTTCTTATTGAGATTAATAGTGACTTGTCATTGATTAAGATTGCCAGCAGAAACAACTCATTTAGTGGGCTGAGATAAGGGTACAATTTGACATATTGATTTATTATAGGGAAGTTGTAATTAATAAAAAAACAAGAAAAACAATATTTAGGTAAGTTTTATTTTAGATGTGGGTATGGAATACAGATCTAATAAAGTGCCGGTTTCTAAGAAGATGCCATTTCATCGATCTCCATGGAGATTTAGAACTTTTATGGACTCAATGAGCTTGTTTTTCAAGTAGATAAGATGATAAATGAAGCAGAGTTTTAGAGCCATGTCTACTCATTTCAAATTAGCATTCTGTTTGCCGTGAAAAGTATAGAATTCAGTGTTGGAAGGATTGTTTTTCAGGCTATTGGTTCAGAGAAACAGTTGTTATGGTTCTGGACCCAATATCTATCAATGCTATAATACCTATCATGTTATGTTTCCAAAAGTGCACGCGCACAAACATATATCCACTATGAGGACCCCCAAGTTGCAACTCCGTGTTGCTAACCAACAGTCGGTTTCTCACAAACAGTGTGCGCGCGCACGCACGCACGCGAAACTTCTGGAGCTGAAGAATCTTTAATGTGTCTCTCTCGCTAATCCCACAAAAACTTCCTTTTTAGAAATGTTCTTTAATTCATTGAGCGCCCATTGATTCCTACTTGACTTCAGAAACCAGAAAGATTTTGAAGAATAATCAGTGGTGAAATCAGCTTCTTATTGTATTTACTAAAGCAACAACTAATGGAATTTCCACTGAGTCTTCATGTACCTTCACTTTGAGATTAATTTTGTAGGAGAAAATCTCTTTCTATAGTCCAACAAACCAGATCTTCGTATGCTGCTGTCCGACAAACTTGACAGTTTAATGGAAAACTGAAATCTCTACTTGGATAAGAAAGAAAGAAAAATAAAGAATTCAGTCTAAAGCGAAATACTACACTGTCTGTAACCAAATATTTCATTTAAAAGACACGGACCAGGAGACGAAACTCAAAACAAAATACAAACGACAATCATAAGCGTCTTAAGTCTTTGTTTTACAAAAAAGACTTTTTGTACCAAAGAGAAAAAGGAAACTAATAGGAAAGAGAATTTTCGAAGAAGAAATGCGAAACTACGCCTCTATTTTTATCAACGCTTCTGAGCTTTATCCATCAACAAAACCGTTGAAGGATAAAACATCCATAATTGTTCCTTTCTTGATTTATGATTTTATGACCGAATTTTATAACCATTTCTTCGTATCAATAGTTCATCTAAGGAACGTGGATGATCTTTTATTACTGTCCTACCTTACGCAACCATTTACGTATGATGGGAGTTTAATATTATTTGACATTTTTCATATAAAAATAGAACTATTATCTTCATTCCTAACACATCCTGTTGGAAAAAAAACCATTAAACCAAGTTAAAAACTATTTCACTTTGTGGTATGCCTAAGCACATTGTTCAACTTTTTTTTTTTTTGCATTATTTATAGCAAATGTTACACGAGAGACATAAAGATTTACAGTGCTCTGGTGACCGCAGCGGTAGTGTAGAAAAGAAAATTATTGATGTTCCTCATAAATGACTAAGGCATGTTGTTGCTGGGCAATACGGAGATGTGGAAAGTCAAAACCTATTGCAGAGGATGAAGGCAAACAGAGATGAAGAATGAGGCTATTTTATAAAGAAAAGTAATAAGTTGTACACAGTAAATATTATGACCTCAATGGTCTAAAGACCATAAGTTAAACGGAAAGGACTTGGGGTGGGTGGAAAATGCATATTTCGAAAAAACGCACGCGCGCGCGTGTAGGTGTGGGTAAAGTAAAAATTCAAAATGTTCTTTTTATGTTTCTATTAGAAATCTGTCTGGTTAATTGTGTAAGACCGCTTTCTAGGATGTACCCAAGCTAAGGGCCAGCCAAGGATTGTCTGACCATTTTTTATTATTTTATTTATTGTATTTTTTACATAGACCAGGAATCCTGTTCTAGAGACCAAACGTAGAATGTTTGTCATGCTACTTCGACAAAATTATCGATCAAACTTGATGTTTTGCAATTTGAAGATGTTTCCGACACTTCGACTTAAATACTGTAAATGGAACATTACACAAAGAACATTTTGTAAGAAGTGGTTTCTGTTGTTATAAATTCAGAATCTGTGTGTAGCCTATAGTATGCTGTACTTTCTGAAATCAAAAATATGAATGCATAAGGTAAAATATATTTTAAACATTTCATTTTTACTCGGTGTTGTGACAAAAACGTAAGCATTCTACCACTTAGAGCACGAGTCCATGTTTTCAAGGGTTAGGTCGGTAAGTTGGCACGAAAGGATGGGCACTCCAAAAATGTGGATTGCACCCATTCAAATATACGCAGTAAACGTTCCTGACCACTGCGTTTCTAATTTTATCTTAACTTAAGGTTAATCACCACAAGTGTTGAAGCTTCCTTCGATGTTGTTGTAGAATTTCATGAAATGGCTACATTGAATAGTTCTATTCTTGGATCTACTTCTCATCGTCTTAAATTATATTTGTCTCATCAAGTAGGATTCTGATTGAGCCTCTTCTTTTCAAGTGTGGAGATCTTCAAACAGTCAGAACAACCTGGAACGCAGTGATACCCGTAACTGTACCATATGCCAGCCTGGTTGGCCGAATGGGTAGCGTTTCCGCTACAAAATAAGTCGTGGGTTCGAATTCCGGTGTGGGTATGGATGTCTGGGAAGCGAATTTCATCTCTCAGTATGAAACCACCACCTCACTGACTGAAGGGAGGTTTATATGCATTTTTAATTCTTCTGGATTACAATCGTAGATCTGTTGATATATACGGTATGTTCATTGGGTCGTTTTGCTTTACCTGTTTGCGGGAGAACACACCCGAGTTAAGGAATCAATAACAACGATGTTCCCTTTGGTTGGTTGCAAAGACCTCAGTTCGAATACTCTTTCGGACACGAAAAGTCCTCACAAAGATTTTTCGTGTCCTAAACAGTACTTGCACAATCAAAGGGAGATATCGTTGTTAGCCACGAGATACAACGGGGCGGTAGGGTTCACAGTTTCATGTTGCAATGTGGCTTATTCCTTCATGCATACCTCCTAAGAATAAGGTTTGATGTTTTCTCTGTAAGTAATGAAAAACGCCTAGCATCTCTATGTTTGTAAATGTACATCACACATTCACTTTTGAGGCTTCTGTTTCTTGATGTAGATATTGATTGGATAAAACTAAAACCCTAAATTCTACAACTGCGCTTGTTGTTGCTTCGTCTACAAACAACTTTCTTTACGACACTGTCTTCTTCGATGTTTTCACAACTAATTTAGCGATTTTTTTAAAACTAATTTTTCTGTTAGTTTCAGCGATATGGTGAATGATTTTTTTTTAAAGTGTGAATAGGGTTAAGCTGGATTGATTAGAGTTGTTGCCAAATCGACTAACATTATGAGGTCAGAGTATGCCCATTAATTGCATTTATTCTGCCTAATTGGTGAGATGAAAAACTTAAACTTCAATGGGAAGGGGGAGGAAAATCCAGTTTTGTAGACAGTCGTGGATGAGATAACTAAAAGTAGGAAAAATCCACGAAGGTGAATTTCTTTTCGATTATAAAATTCTCGCTCTTCCTTCATAATCCAGGTTTTATCCAACCGAAACACAATCACATGTCGCACAGTCCTCTCAATTGAGATACAGCAAGGTTATCTTAGGAACGATGAAACTGAGTAATTGAATTCTCCTCATTTCTCTTTACACAAAAATCACCGATTCATATTTTGTGTACTGTAAAAATATACAGCGTTTTGTTAAACTGTCGCCATCTTGCCATCCACTGATTAGATTCAGATGAGCTAGAAAGTGAAAAAACTTTTTGAGTATCTCAATAACTATATTATAGCAACTATCAGATGCAAATCATTTCAAATTAGATTAAATGTCTGCATTTAAAATAGCGACACCCTTTTGTCAAGATAAATATTAAGAATAATAAAACATCTGACATTTATGTCCAATCCGATATGCATTAGCAACGATGATAATCTTAATATTCATGTTAGATGTGTCCCGAATGAATTGTATTTATAGTTACAATTCTTTGCTGAATAAAAGAAGAAAAAACAAGGCGTAATCGAATCGCAAAGTTGTGACTGATCATTCAAGTCGTCCAAGAGTGCGAGGTAACTGCGAGCATATCGCTGAACGCACCAACTAGCAGTTCCAAGAAATACCCCATAGTAGGGTATATGTAAGTTCTGTTCGCTACAAACTTGGTATTAACTAGGTCTACCTACTCACTGATGAGACCTCAATAAAGGTTGAAACCGGTCTGGGTAGTGATCTTCTCTCACTCATAAAGTAGAACAGTAATACAGCTCCTAGGAGCTGGGTTTCACATTATGGGGAAATATCAAGAATAGTGATCGGAGCTTGCTCCACCATGAGTTGCCTCAGTGTTGCACTCCCTAAAGGGTCAGTTGTAATACACTATCCAGTTATTTGCTTACGCTTGGATTCTCCGAACTTTATATATTTACTATATTCGGCATGAAACTCTTTGAGTTTCTTATTCGGCTATGAAACAATATGGGATGTAATATCCCTTAACTTAAATACCCTTATCTCGTTTAGGCACATTTTCCTATTTTCAGATTCCTTGAGATCAACGGATCTGTAAAAATATATGGATCATGATTCTGTAACTATGAATTGGATCTTACAGAATCGCAATAACTGGTAACTGCTTCCCTGTGGGTGGTAATAGCATTCTGCTATGCCAAACTACAGAAGCGTATTTGCTTTGCCCTTTCATTCGAAGTACTAATTGCACACAGAAATTCATAGAAAAACAGAGAGAGCGATTTACTGTCGTTCTCAACACTCTTTTCGTATTGGCGTATTTAACCAGTTTGCACTAACTTACATATGGCTGACTGCTTGTGCTGAACACTATGGATAAATCTTTATTAACTCCCCCCCCCCACACACACACCGCCAGAGTTTAGTAACAAATGATCACTGGCGTAATAATTACTTGTAGTTTGGTGTTTCCTTTCTGATAGTTGGTTGGAATTTTTTCCTATTAATTTACGAAGTAATTTACAGAAGTAAGCTACGTTCTATCGATCACAGGCACACAATCTGATGTGGCATCATTCTTGTAGCTATAAGTCTATAGAACGATTAGAGGCGCGAAATGTGTTCATGAGATCATTTGCTTAGGGTTTATAGCCAGTCGTTCTTGGAGACTTCAACGGAAGGAATAAGCCAAGGACGTCAGAAAGGTTAAATTGCCAGTCTTGTTTTATAACGATTATTACACTTCAACTACCATTATTACCGTGTCGAAAGGATTTAGCGTCTGTTTTTGGTTGATGGCCAAGAAGAGCTAATGGCGTCTTATTTTTATGTGACAAACCAGCGGTTTTATAAAATCGATTCAGAATGATTTCCTTTCCATTCTTTTTTTTTTTTTTTTTTTAAATAAATCACAAAAAATTAGGCAATATATTTTGACATCCGTACTTTCTTTTCTTAAGTCAGAACTCCAATTATTGCCATTCAATTTCGTTTCTATCTTCAGTTCTAAAACTTAAAGATGTTAAAATTTGTTTCGGGAAAGTTTGGAGGTTTGACAAATTTCGAATTTCTGATACGCAAAAACTCAAATTGACATCAGAAAACTTTGTCGGAGAGTGATAACGAACAGAAATATTTCTATCGCGATAGGAAAAGACCTTATGGAACTATCGAAAAAAAGACTACAAGAAATAGACGAATGTCAGATGAATGACCGAGGGTGATTAGTTCAAGGTTTCGACACAGCGTTGTTCGTAAGGGGCAAATAGTTCAAATTCAAGGTCATTCTTGTGTTTTTCCGTAAATGAAAAGTTATACTTTGCGGTCCTAAGTAAAGAACTGCGGTTTTAAGCATGTGACGTAAGCTGATTGACTTTTATAAAGGAAAGTCAAGTTGGAACGTAGAGAGTGTTATCTGATGAGATGATGGCATCTTCTTCACCACAGCCAATTAACTGTTTAGGTGACGAATGATCTCACTCCATGCACAATGAATGTATAACTTTGTAAGTTAGAGAGAGAGAGACGCTTCCTGGTTGTTATAAGGGGAAATCCCCCAGGCTACACTGG
The DNA here is from genome assembly GCF_054136105.1 of Typopeltis vanoorti. Classification (NCBI taxonomy): domain Eukaryota; kingdom Metazoa; phylum Arthropoda; class Arachnida; order Uropygi; family Thelyphonidae; genus Typopeltis; species Typopeltis vanoorti. Next base: position 72,884,640 of record NC_143553.1, on the reverse strand, counting down.
GAGACGCCAAAAATCCTGTTTCATCTTAGTATGATTAATTAAGCTTGATGATGGTTAATCGAAAATTTAAATTGGTATACAAACGCAATTAAATATTTGGTGCTTAAATCTTTATCTTGATTATATCAAAATTAACTATATTACATCCGAAGAAGGTTATTAAAACGCACTTCGCAACGTTATTAAATATTTTATCATAGTCCTAGCTTTGCGGGATATTTCTTACGAATCTATTTACCGTTGTTAAGAAGGAGATTGAATTGACACTAATAACAAACCATTAACTGAGTACGCATGCCGCGTGACAGATTTATAGAAGTGAAAGACAGCGATTTAGTCAAGAATAAGAAGCTTGTAAATAGAGGACACAACTTCTTCATACTCGGTAATTTTGTGTTACAGCCTTCTGACTAATTCTGACTCCGTGTTGGGAGGTCATCAACTCTTGATGTTCTGCTTAGCGTGGCAACCAACTTACTTTTATGAAGCGATTTGCATAATCCTTACACATTAAGAGCACGTGAAACATTAAATGTTAAAACCCAGGAGCAGCTTTAGTAATAACTAAGTATCCCATAAAATAATTTAGTGGCAAACCTAATGATCCGGTGTAGTTCTCGCCAAGAACTTTCTGCCGTTAAACAAGAAATTGAAGACCATTTTACGTTTCCATAACGCATTCCCATATATAACTTTGAAGTGCTTGGAATTAGAACTTATATTAAGATAGTGTTATTTACTTAAAACGCTTGCTTAATGTTATGCCATGTCAAGAAAGAATGAAATACGTAGATATTAAATCTGGTTGGGGATTTAATAGATGAAAGCACATAACCAATAAATGAGGGAAAAAGTAATGGGGTTTTGAGGTTTAAAAAAATGAAGGACATGCTTCCACGAACTCGTGGAGTTCGCTCTATTGGTGGCAACTATAATGTCAGTGGGTGTGACATTTGTGCGGATAAGAAAACGTTGGAGACCACATGATACAACGAAGCACCAACTCTTAGGTGATTAATTATAAACTTCTATTTAATTGCAATGTCAACATACGGCCATGGTTAAATCATGGGCGTAGGCGTTGATAATTCTTTTTTAAACTGTATTTATGCAGGTGGAATTTCTTCAATCATTACGAAGGCAAGGCAATTGGAGATTTAAAATTAATAAAAAAACAATGGAAGAAAATCACTGGATTGGCTAACGATGAAATAACAGGAAATGGCTAATCCCCAGCTGAAAAACGAAAGGTCAATTTAATCATTGGTCTTTTAGTCATCAAAATCTATTTGGTCTTGTTATGTAGTTCGTATGTGTAGCGCATGCTCAGCTCTCAAGTGGAGGAATCAAGGATATTTTCGATGACCGAGAAAGAAAGTTTATATTATTATTACATACATTTAAGAATTAAAATTAGAATTAAAAATAAGAATTAGAATTAAAATACATAAAGAATTAAAATCCAATAACTATTTTCAAATTTACAATAACTGATATATCGTCGTATCAGTTTCAAACCTAAATAAGATGAAATCAGTAAAAAAAAATCATGACTTATTCTCCGGAATAAGTCATAGTTCTGGATGAAAATGAATTTTATGATTCTTCTTATGATTTCTGAGAAGAAAATAACACGAACACTTTGTCGATGTAAACTTATTACAGTAATTACTGTAATTGTAAAAAACAATTATGAATAAAAGAAGGCGGCAAACACTAGAAATAACCTTTCCGAAGCGTTTGATGTTAAACATTGTTTTACAACAGTAAAGTAACACGCACGAACACCTTAAATTGAGCCTTTGCTCAGAATTGATGATGTTCGCAAGAGGGCGAAGAAGAAGAATTTCATTTTATGGGGGTCATTTTTAGTTTTTCCCGGTCGCACTTTGACACATGAAGATGTTCGCATTTCCTTGATAGGCACGTTGCCAAGTTATAAACTGCAAGGCTCGCTATTGCCTGAGTCAATTTATAATTACCCGCTGACTTTTATGAGTCTTTTCTCCTATAATTATGTTGGAATAAAACTAAAGAGAATTAATTTTCGGAACCACATTAGGGCCCCTCTATTACTGCGGGATGTACCAACACTGACTCAGCTGGGTTTGGGCTGCAGCGGATGTTGAACTTGAGGAGAGTTATAATTAATATGCACTTGGCAAGAGTTGGGAAAATATTTCGAATTCCTCGACAACGAATGATATCCGTAACCATTTCATTTTGTTCTACTAAAATGCCTTCAATTTTCGCTTCCCAGTGCAAATTTTAGAGACGAATCAGATTGATTTTTTCATCTCGTCTTGGTTGTATTTCATTTATTGTATTACCAACCAATTCAAAGTCATTCTCAATATTTTGTGAATATCTTATAACTTTATGTTCGTTTGGGGTGTTGGGAAGATTTTTGGTTTATTTTTAAGCCATTTTGAAGTTCCCTTTTTTCACTTGGCTGAGTAAAATGGTAAAATCCAGCGAATATTTAGGGATGACACAATTGATTTTTTTTTTCTCGCATCTATCTCGAAACATGTTTCTTGCATTTTTTTATGTCTTCCACCCACGGCAGGTTTATTTGCGAACCTGTAGTGCATTCGTAGGTAGGCTAAGAATTTATTTTTATTTATTTCATGTATATATTTTTGTATTTATTTATTTTTTTACACAGTTCGGAAACCGTGCTCTATAGACGAAACACAGAACTATTTCAAGCCACTTCAGGCCTCCAATAAGGTCTCACACCGAACGATGAAATTCATCGTTCGGTGTAAAGTTTTAACACGTTGATCGATTATTGCTCATTTGATGAGGGGGATGCCTCAGATTTATATACGAACAGAAATTAAAGAGAAAAAACATGATAAGACAAATTCGTGCTCGTAAAGAATTTAGCGTAACAATTAATATAAAAAATGAATATTTTGATCTTCTAGAAACCTAACGAGATCAAACTAAATCGGAATCATTTTCGTGTTCAGCACGGGAAAATATAGGAAATGCTGATCAAATGATAAGAAAAAGGAAGGGAGGGTTAAACTGAATTGACAACACTTGATAAGTCGTTATCAAGCGTTGTCAATTCAGTTTATTTTAAATTATATGCAAAACAATGTTCAATGTATTAATGGAGTAGTCTCTAATATTACAATAAAGCTCTTACAGAGACAATAATAGTTGTTATAATAAGAGACATTATAATCTGTATTCTTAACTGTTTATATAGTATTCTGTATTATACATAGAAATAACATTCGCTATTAATAATATAATATTTGTATCTACCATAGCTTTCATCATAATTAAATGTGAATTTTGTGTAAATATTGTAATCAATCATTCAAAAGGCCATCGCAAAGATAACACTAACCAAACGTTTTTTGGCGAATGTAAAATTCTTTCTAAATACCATAAATAAAATAATAATGACAATCAAGTACTTACCACGCTTTTCCTAAGGGTGGCTAAGAGTTCGTCCATTTCGATGTGACTGAATCTGCCTTGCTGGGCCTCCCCACACATGCACTGTGACTTTGTACGGAGAGAATTCGGCATCGTGTTTTGCCTCTTCGATGTTTAACCTTGGGATGAAGAATAAGGGGGCACTGTCTTCTCAGTAGCGCGCGCGCACATACACACTTACATACATGCTCGCTCTCTTTCTTTCTCTCTCTCTCTCTCTCTCTCTCTCTCTCTCACACACACACACTCGCACACACACACTCTCCTTCACTTACTCCCTTTTCTACTTATCCATTGGATGGCATTATAAAACGTTGCGAGAAACTATCCCCATTTCGGAGAACACACACATGGAGCGATGACAGAATCACAAACTAAAATTGGCCCCTGTTCCTGCAGGCGGTCAGCTCTTGCACTGGTTCCCACTGTGGATCGGTGGAGTTATAAACACATACTGACACAAGTACACAAACCCGAAAACGGACAGATAGTTGCTCATCAAAGACTTGATCTTTTTTTCTTCCAACCCCATCTCTCTTGCAGTTCATTCTTGATTTTTTTCTTCTCTCTCTCTCTCTCTCTCTCTCTCTCTCTCTCTCGCTTTCGCTCGCTCTCTCCTAACTTCCCCGCAGCTGCGCGCGTGGCGTTCCAAAGTTTTGACGCCGTACAACAAATCACCTTGAAGTGGTCCCTCGCATTCCTGTGCCACAACTTCTCATCGACCAAAATCTGTCATTACGCAGTGGCCGCTCGCGAGTGGCTAGTATTTCCAGCGTTTCTTATCGCACGTGGGGATACGAACACAGGGGGTGGGAATGGACACGCCTCACTCTGCTCGAATTACTGAATGCGGAGTACTCTTCGGTCCCGAGAAGCAGCAACAGCATCTTTCCGGAGAAGCTTTTTGAACGGGGCACTTTTCTTGGCGATTAACTCTTTAGGACGCCGTGATGGGTTCCAGTGTGTGTGTGTGTGTGTGTGTGTGTGTGTGTGTGTGTACGTGCGTGCGCGCAAGAGGCCTACGTTAGGGAAGCCCGTACTTGCCTTGACCGGAACAGACGTAATTATTATGCTGTCCAACAACACACGTGGCTCAAGGTTGATGTCTGCTGCACCCTGAAAGGCGGGAAAAATTCCTGAATTAAACATTGAATTTTTAACATTGCTTTGATGTTAGTTGCAAAAGTGTGACGTTGTCGCTAATGCTGTATTACTCTCCTTAATGACATTTTGTAATATGTGCGCATTTTCAACCATAATAGCATACCTAGTGTCTATTTATGTATCATTTGACTATTTATGATCACGCAACAGTTATGTGCAATGAAAAACAGTCAAAAGCGATTAAGATAATGATATGTACAGTTACTACCATGTGGATAATGCGTAGAATATGTACAGCAATACACTAGTGGGTATATACGCACTTACATTAATCTTCCCAAGTGACATAATCCAGCTGAGATAATGATGTAGTCGTTAACAAGTATGTATTTTAAAAGCACTATTAAAACAGCAACGTCTACAAATCCACGTTGTGTTAAAGAGGAAAATATTTAACAATAGCATATATCAGATGACCGTCAGTAGTTTAAAACGATGTAATAGATCAAGTGTGGTTTGCATAAAATAAAAACAGAAGTCATAGAAATTACATCTACATAAGAAAAAAAATTCATTATAACAGTTATTTACTCAAGATTAACAAATAGATATAGTCATTCTTACCTTACTGATACGCAGATATTACATATAGGTGGAGAATCGTCCCTATTATAGGGATGGCTTTCTCCACCCACTTTTATACGTGGTAAATAAGCACTCATTTTAAACAGATGACAGCAATGCAAGAATGTCGTCTTCTGGTTTCGAATTGCTCTACTTAAACAAACGAACATAAACCGGTTAACTAACTTTCATTTCGAAAGTCTTAGATCAAGGTTCTTTGATCCCCAGACGGGATTTGAACCCACTTTTTTTCCAAACAAAGGACTTCGTCCTTTGTTTTGGACGAATTCCTTTAAAAATGATCACAATGAGAAAAATTCTTCCCATATTAGCATAAATAGAAATCACGAATTTTTTATTAAGGATAAACTATTATAAAGTCTAAGGAAAACAGAATAAGTAAAGAATGCACGTTATTATTATTATTATTATTATTATTATTATTATTATTATTATTATTATTATTATTATTATAAAGAATGCAAGTTATAATCAGCCTGTAATTATTAAAAAACGAAATTTTAGCTATAAAGTCGCATTATCCTCCAAAAATATTGATAAAACGAAAATAATGTCACCTGATCTTGATTGATCGTTCTAATTACTAGAATACAAAAAAAAGGGTCTTTAAATTCATAATTTTTTTAGGGACAAGCATTGTGAAATATTATATTATATAACGTATAAATCTACTGTTTTTATCTTCATTTACTTGTATTTATGTGGTCAAGTGCTGGTACCGAACGAAGAGCATCATGGTTTCAAGATAACACTATTGCCATAAATAAGTGACAAATACAGCACTTTGAGTTTCAAATGAACCTCGCTATTTAATATTTATGTTTAATCAACCTCGCTAGTTAATATTTCAGTCCAAAAACTGACTTTTGTTTCATCTTTAGATTTTTCAATTTAATCAAAAGCAACAAAACATATGAAGGAAGGTGATGGGAAGAATAAACAAAAGGCACGCGCAGCATTTACGTTGCGTACTATTTACGTATTGCGTATTGAATAATTATTTAAATAAAATTTTAGTTGTCCGGTGTAGCCAATACATCGAGAAAAAAGAAGAAAAAAAAAGCTGAATAAATGGCGATCTGACAGAAATCGGTTGCCTCACCAGTTGAGTGTGCTATAACCGGATAATTGGCATAGCCACCTGCACGTAGTCCATTCATCATGAAGAGCATCGGAGGAGAAGCGATATCAATAACTTCCAGAAAGATCTCCTATATTGTTCCGTACATCAGGGTTATCTCCACAGATAGAAGCAAGCAACAGTAAAAATAGTATCGAAAACAGCACTGACGCCAAGTTTTGTATAAGAATCGCTTTATATATATATATATATATATATATATATATATAAAGATAAGCCGAAATTTGAAACGTTTTTATTCACGTTTTTGTCTTACCAGCCCGGAACTCGGGGCAGTTGGGCGCTGTAGGCGCCAGGTGACGCGGAGCTACCCCTAGTATATATATTAAATACAAAGAGTTTTATTTTATTTTCATGCCGAAAATTATTTATTATTCAAAATATTTCTCATTTCTTCCTATAACACACATCTAATTCAGATATTAAAAAGAATAATTTCTGCATTTAAAAAAAAAAAAAGTAAAACTCAGTAGAAAGCAAGCAGCTATATAAAATTAAATTATCTTTCGGACTCTTGGCCCAACCACGGGACACTTTGCCTTCATTATCCTTGGTCTAAAATGTTTCCCTACTGGAAAGACAAAAAAATGTTTTTTTTCCCTTCTGCTAGAAGGAAAAAAAGGTACAATGACCGCTGTAATAGTTGGAAAATATGTGAGCTACCCCACAAGTTATCATGAAGGATTTGATCAGATGTACCGAAGTTTCCAATTCGTAGGGAATCCCATTAACTAAATATCTGCAGCTAGTACCGCTTTGGATATTTCTTGTAGCAACAATAAACGGCATCTATTGACCAACAATAGACGGTTGTGTGGCCTGCGAATCAAAATGCCTACCAATCAAACGAGACTAAAGTTTGAAGACGACAACGTAAGTTGAATCCGGCATGTGCTGCCTTTACATTTTAAATTGGGGGCAAATTTTCGGCCTCAAGGACTCACTTTAGTGAGTACGGGCATCGCAAACCCGAGGTACCTGATGCTGGACCATGCCTTACTTCACGTAATATACATCTGTTACATTATCTGTAGACTGGTTCCCCCCCCCCTTCTTTCTTTGCTTCTTTCTTTTCTTCTTGCCCCCCCCCCCCCCCAATGCTATTTGAGTATTCGAGGGCTAGGGGTGAATCTTTCCTATTTTGATATTTCATCTTATCTTATGTGGAAAGGGCCTCTGCGACCCTGCCACTTTCTTCTTGCAGTGACATCACTCCAAAATGCTAATATGGTTGTGCCTTATAACACATCTCATGTTGCATCGGTCGTCGCGCAGAATAATCAGAACTGCGTTCAGGGCTTAGGCAGAGGGTCCTGTTCGAGAAGTATATTACACTCTCCATCAAAAGTCAGTGATAGTGTGAATGAGCAACCCAGAAGGTATAAGATTAATCTTAAAAGGGAATTTTACATAGGCACATGGAATGTCTGGGGTCTACAGATGGGTACTCTTAAGACTGTCTGTAAAGAGATGGATAGGTATAAAATTGACATCCTGGGAATTACAGATACCAGATGGAATGGAGAAGGTCACTTCAAAAGACAGGATGGTAAGCTAATTATTTACTCAGGTGGTGACTCAAAACATCATGGGTTGCTGCGATACTGAAGACAGCTCGGGCAAAAAGCCTTCTTGGTTATAACCCCATTAATGATAGGATACTTTCTATTAGACTTAAGGCTTAGCCTACCAATGTATTAATTGTGGTCGTTTATGCACCCTACACGGATAGTGAAGGGTACATAAAACGCACCCTTCACTATCTTTCATAAAATTCCTACACGGAATTCTATGAAAACTTACAAACTGTTTTGGACTGCCAACCAAGGAGAGATATACTGTACATCTTAGGGGACTTAAATGCAAAAGTTGGAAAGAGTGAGAGTCAGGTATGTGGCAGTTTGGTCTGGGTGAACGTAACACCCGTGGCGAAAGACTGTTGGAATTTGCCCGTGCTAACAGATTAGTTATTACCAATACCTGCTTCTAGAAACATTCACGACGGACCTATACTTGGACATCTAACATTGATAGGTCAAGGCACTAGATTGATTACATTCTGGCTCTCCTGCGGTGGAAGACAAGCATCTCTGATGTACATACTTTACCTGGAGCAGATTGTGGTACAGACCATCAACTAGTAAGAGCCAAAGTAAGACTAAGACTCCGAAAACTTCCAGGTCAGGCACATCCTACTAGATTGGATGTTAGAGTAATTCTTGGTTGGATTCACAGAAGAAACTTCAACTCGATTGGATGATTTTTTGGAGACCAATGAGGAGAACTCACCAGAAATGCTTTGGGAAGGAGTTAAGGTGATAATACAGGATACAGCGAAGAAGTATCTCGGCTCAATAAGAATACCAAGAGACCCATGGATATCAGATTCAACATGGAATTAATCAAAAGAAGGCGGTTAGAAAAACAAAGAGACACGGGTATGACTGAAGAATACAAAATATTACATAGAGAAGTCAGAAGCGCCATCAAGCAGGACAAGGAAACGTTCTATATTAATAAATGTGAAGAAATAGAGTTCCAGATGAGAAGGTACAATTGTGAATGAACGTTTTATTTAATTCGTGACTTAAAGGAAAAGTTTAAGCCCAAATTGAATGTCATAAAAGACAGGAATGGAGCATTACTAACAGAAGAATTGGAAATCAAAAACAGATGGAAAGAATACTGAGGAACTGTACAGCAGAGTGGATAAAGAAAATGTGGAGCCCTCTCACCAGGAAAATTTTGATTTGGAACCTCCTCCACTTAGGCATGAAGTTGAAAGAGCAGTTAAGCAGCTTTACAGCAATAAGGCCTCAGATTCAGATGAAATCCCAGCAGAGTTAATTAAGGCCACAGGGAACGGAGGGATAAGAGTGTTTCATAGATTGATTACAAGGATATGAGAGACAGGATCATGGTCTAGAGACTGGAAGAAGTCAGTTTTCATACCACTACATAAGAAAGGCGATCTGAAGGCGTGCAAGAACTATAGAACTATTAGTTTGATATTTCATGCAAGCAAAATTTTATTGAAGATCATGCTAAATAGGATTGAGGCCAAAGTTGAGGCAGAGATGCCAGGGAAACAAGTAGGTTTTAGGAAAGGTAAAGGCACCAGAGATCAGATCCTTTGCCTTAGATAGATCATAGAAAAATATAAATAATTCAGACTCCCACTGGTAATGTGTTTCTTAGACTACTCTAAAGCTTTTGACTGTGTTGACTCTGAGCATGTGAAACTGTGGGAAGTAATGAAAAGAATGTGTTTTCCTCAACACACTATCAAGTTGATAGCCAACTTGTAAAAGGAGCAAAAAGCCACGGTAAGAACAGGTGTTGGATTGACTGATTGACTTCAAGTTGGAAAAGAGTTAGTCAATGATGTTTACTTTCTCCTCACTTGTTTAGTATATATGCGGAGGAGATCATGAGTGAAGCATAGGATGAGCTCAGGACAGAAATTAGGATAGGAGGTAGATTGATCAGTAATCTGAGGTATGTTGATGATACAGTACTCCTTATGGTATGGAAGAACTAGGACTAATTCTTGACAAAGTTGACAAGATCAGTAATAACAGAGGACTCAATCCTAGCAAGACAAAGATTATGGTTCTCATAGGAAATACAAACAGAGAAGCTCTTAAAAAACAAGTGCATCTTAATGGAGAAAGAATTGAGGAAGTCAGCAAGTTTGAGTACCTGGGATCCATTATTAATGTGAAGAATTACTGTTCAGAAGACGTCAGAAAAAGGTTAGGAATGGCTAAAACAACAGTCAGATCCATGGAGATAGATCCATCCTTCCAGATTTCTAGACCTGTCTAGAAATCTGGAAGGATGGATCTATCTCCATGGGAACAAAGTTGAGGATATTGGATGCAGCTGTTTTTCCAACAGCGATTTATGGATGTGAGACTTGGAACCTAAAAAAATCAGATAAGAAACGGATATCTGCTTTTGAGATGTGGTGTTACAGAAGGCTGTTGAAGATATCATATACTAAAAGGTGTACAAATTAATGGGTGTTAGAAAAGATCAGTAGAACTTTAAGGCTCCTTAAGGATATTGAAAGAAGAAAATTAAAATATTTTGGACACAGAAAGGATGGACTTCTCAGAATTGTAATAGAAGGTAAAGTTCCTGGAAAAAAAGGCAGGGATAGACTATCAATGAGATGGATGGATGGTGTGTGTGTGGAGTGACTGATCTTCAGAGAGTTGAGGCCGCCAGAAAAGCAAACAACAGGACAAGGCCTAGTGTGGCACATCACCGAGCATTGGAGTGACCATACGGCATCTGTAGATGCCCAGTGAACACAGAGAGGCAAATTTTATAATTGATGTCTTTGGTTGGGAAGGGCAACTTGCTGAAGTAACAGTACCATTGCAAGCAGTGCAGCATTATCCAGAATGCAACGTTTCCATAATTCTAGTAATATTGATTTTAAAAGAAATGGTTCAGTTCAAAAGCACGAAAATCGTCCACTCCACATGCTATTCCACAATCATGATTTTCATCTATGTAATGTAGTCTTGTACTATTGCAAATGTAAATCGGGATTTGTAACGTTCTATACGCTCCCGCGATATTCATGCAACGAAAACAGACTGCAGTGAGATTCAAAGAATCCGTTTCAAGTCTTGAAGACTTCAGTTTTTTTAGGTTCATGCGTCAATGCAATCAGTGTTGAGAACTAATTCTTGTCGCCATGTTGAAAGTCATTAAGTTCTCTTCCTCCGTGGGCTAAATATTTTACTGCGAACTGAACGTGGTGCTTACCAGCTTCTCCTTTCTATATGCATCTTAGTTTAATTCGTTAATTAAACGAACCTTCGTCACCTACTAAGTCACATTATACAACTTAATTGTTACTATAGTATTAGTGGAATTATAGTGGCATATCGTTTATACGGTATGAGATGTTACCCCAAAGTGGAATGGTAACAAGACGCGTGTATGTATGGTTACACGATTTACCATCATCATCAAGTATTCTTGTATTGATAAATATTGGGTTGATTTGTTGAACGTCGCCATTATTGCTTACATGGTTGCATATAAACGTGGTTTAATTATTCTGCTGTTTTCTAATAAGCGGAAAAGGACCAGAAAAATCACACAGAGTGGCAGAAATTATTGTTTCACTTCTACAACGTATCAATGCACCCTGAATTATCTATATAAGAGTTTTTAGTCAAAAATAATAACCTTCGATCACTGTATATCCTCCACATTCCCTAGAGACTCTTCCTCAGACTGCATCTTTTCTAATCGCCTGTTAATGGACAATGTTTTGCTAATTTTATCTCTACTATCGCATCTAAGCTAATATCAGACAATTTAATGCGCAATCCAGGATCCTAGTTCTTTTCATCAGGTGTTCTTCCTAACTATTTTCTTCCCACTATATCGCTTGTTCTAACATGATAACGATGTGATTCTCTCTCTCTCTCTCTTGTTTTTAGAAATGGATTATTATTATTATTATTAGTAGTAGTAGTAGTATATAACACCTTAATGAAGTCCCAGGACTCATTACAAAATGTCTCTATTACTCCGCGACTATTCAACTTACAGGCCCCTTACATCGGATCCTATCGGGAGTCAATTGAAAAGACTTAATTCTCTTATAGATAATGTATCTTATCTATATGGGATGAGGAACAAAAGAAAAAACTTAAAACCTTCTTCGGTCGTCCACCTAGATTGTATAGTCTTCCAAACGTTCATAAATCAGGTATTCCATTGAGACCAGTTGTAGATTTTATAGGTTGTCCCACTTATAAAATTTCTAAAATTTTATCAAATTTACTCACTTCTTCAACTAGAAGAACTAATACTCATATAAAAAATACTTTGGATTTGAAAAATAAAATTTCGGATCTTCATTTGGACGTTTCGGATATTATGATTAGTTTAGATGTTGTTTCATTATTTGCTAATGTTCCTTTATCTGAGCATTGAATTACTGCAAGAAGAATTTCCTTCAGACATTGTAAAAATATTTGATTTTGTAATACATTCTGATTATTTTTCCTTTAAAAACAAGTGATATCAACAAATCGAAGGAACAGCAATGGGCAATCGTATCGTCTTTCTCCTGCTATCGCTAACTTCTTTATGGAGCACTTTCAGCAACGTATTCTTGACATTTCTTCTAGACCTACTCATTGGTTCAGATATGTAGATGACATTTTTGCTATCTGGAATGGCTCTTCTGATGAACTACAACAGTTTCCCTCTAAATTAAATGCACTTCATCCAAGGATCCAGTTCACCCTAGAAGTAGAATTAAATAAGCAGTTAGCCTTTTTGGATCTTTTAATTCTTCGCCAACCAGATGGTAGTCTACATTTCTCAGTCTATAGGAAGGAGACTCATACAGGCCATTATATCCATGCTGAATCTCATCATCATCCTAGTCAAAAGGCAGGAACTATTAAAACCCTGGTTCATCGTGTCCGCTCCTCTTGTTCTTCAGACGATCTATTAAAGAAAGAATGGCAATATGTTATTTCCTCTTTTTTTTATCTAACGGATATAAGAATTTCTTCACCAAAAGAGCTTTGAGTAGTTTTGATATGTCTTCCTCTTCAAATACAGAAGAAATAACGAGTATTCCTATCCCTTATGTGCAAGGCATTAGTGAAAGCATAGCAAAAGTTTTAAAACCACTAAATATTTTTTTTGCCTTTTGACCATTCAGAAAAATCTCCACCTTTCTCACTTCTCCAAAGGACAAGCTTTCTCATGTCAGTTATCCAGGTGTCTACCAGATTCCTTGCTCTTGTGGATTATCGTATTTCGGACAAACAGAAAGATCTGCCTTTATTCGGCTAGAAGAACACCAGTCTTATATTCAATATCTTGAACCTGAACAGTCTGGACTTGCGGAACATGCCATCAACACTAGACATAGAGTTCATTGGAACAAGACAAGAGTCCTTCACAAAAGTCGGGTCCTCATTGAACGGCTTTATAAAGAAAGAAACATGTGAAACTTTATTTCACTCTCCTAACTTAAACAGATCCGATGGTTTACGTCTATCCCTTTTGTGGGAGATAGTATTTATAAATCAGCTAATCTTTCCTAACTTTTTTAATTGTGTGTGTGTGTGTGTGTGTGTGTGTGTGTGTGTGTGTGTGTGTGTGTGTGTGTGTGTGTGTGTGTGTGTGTGTGTGTATATATATATAATTTATTTTAAAAAAAATTTTTAAAGTTAGGAAATTTATTTAGGCGACGCCTTTTGGAATTGTCAGTTATTGTGTAATTAGCTTTATTCATGTAGTGAAGATGCTTGTGATACTCAGGCGAAAATTATACTAATAAATAATATTTTACGTGAGTTAATTCCGTTATTATAATTTGAATTATTATGTCTACTCACGGTATTTCCTTACTGAAACTTATTGTACACTACATAACATGGAACAAGACAAAAGCCACTGTCTACATTACATCATTTACTGTACAATATTTATTATGTGTTCTCTCTTGATATGCATAGTTTTGTTATTGGTGTGCCTTGGTATATTCGGCTTTTAGAATCCTTTTCGTTTCTTTTTCATAAATCAGTAAATAAAATAATAATAATTTTAAATTTCCTGAGAAATTATATTGTTAGTTTAATCCTTTATCCAAAATATATGCAAACAAAGTTTGCACGTGAAGTATCTTCACGATTAAGCTACTTGTATCGAAGCTGATGACTTCACATTAATTGCCACAGAATTCCATAATGTAAAGCACACATCCATTCGGAAGTATAATACGATACATTATGGGAAGAGCCCAGGCCGATTGCAACCTTGGAAAGTTTAATTTAGTTTCTAAGCGGAAAAACTTTCTAAAACAATATATTTTTTTTTTGTTACTTTCAACTGTTGCAATATTTGGATCATAATTCTTGAATTTCAGAAGAAAATTTTCTACATAACATTGCAAATTCGTTTGAAATTAAAATGATTTGACATCTATCAATTCTTTCCATCTTGATTTAGTTTCACGAAGAAGCCTCAGTTTTGTTTGAATTACTTAAAAATTACATTTCTCTCGACTGTTCTCTGAGATTTTGCACGTGAAATTAAGTTTATTTAAATATAGAGTTAAGTTACCGTGATTTCGGTTTTAAAATTCCGATCTTGCGTATCATTTATGAGATGAAATTTCATCGTGTGGAAATAAGCTTAATTAGTGGCTTGTTGTTTTATTAGCCACAGTTCATTGTGATAATTTCATTTACGCATATTAACTTATTTTTACAGTATTACCCAAAAAAAAAAAAATTGTGAATTTTCTAAACTTACCAAGAGGTAATATTATATATGATGCAAAATCAAAATTAGACAGGTTTTATGTTTGGCGAAGAGTGGACTAGGATTTTAGCTTGGTAACTAATTATCGAGAAGTATTCGACACTCAAGTGTGCTATCTCCGCTTATCCCTTATAAAAACAGCTTACCAAGGAAATATGAAGAAAGCAATCTTAATAAAATAATAGCACTAAAAACGTTCTAATTCTAGCATCCTATTTTATTTTTTAATTCGTGGTTACGAACATCTGTACATGATAAAACTATGACTTATTTATTGTGTAACATCGCACCAGCTGGTAATAATGAATTTAGCCTTAGCCTGTCATTATATATAATCGCATGAAATATTCCACAATTTAAATACATTTGTTTCTCAAAAATAAATGTATTATGTACTATTCTTGGAGTTTCTGCTATATTTTCCAGAAATTCAGAAAAGGGACCACACTTATTATTTATATTTAAGTTGGATAGCTGAATTGGCTCTCTACGGTTCGATAAACGAGTATAAAATGCCTAATGGAGTAACGGTTGGGTGAAGAATTCGCCTGTGAGCACTTGAAGGTTGGTCCCACTTGACGATCATTCATTGCAGTGCAATGGTCCTCCACAATTGAGTTGGCGATGCGATATTTTTCCTTCGGTTTGAAATACTTGGGTCGAATCCCATTTAGGATGAAAAAGAACCTTTATACCCTTTAACCCCTCAAACGTTCACCACTCCCCAAGTGGTGAAAGTTTTTCCCCCTCCCGGAAACCCAGATCTTTCATCTAAATACTCCCAACGGGTAATAAAGGAGAAATTTCTCTACTCTGGTGATAAGATACCGCGAATTTTTGTACAATTAGCTAGAGAACGACTATGGACTATGTTAAGAACTATAATTCCCCCCTCCCGGCACTTGTATTTTAAGCGGCGTTTTTCTTTATATTTCTAGAACTGCTTCGATTCTTTCTACAAAATTTGTATGATATGAAAATTTCATTATGAAAACATTGATCTATGTTTTCATAATGAAATTTCCTTTCTTTTATGTAGTTTTTAGCACTCATATCATGAGAGCCATCGAACCCGCCACCACGACCTTCTGAATGCCTTTTTTTAATCGACATTTTCTGCTGTGTTCTCCTTCCATTTCTTTTCAAAATTTTGGTGACAATTTTGCTGTTTTTAACAATTCAGTGAAATCATACACAGTTGGTGCGAGTGCGTGCGAAGGGGAAAAGAGAGAGAGAGAAAGAGAGAGAGAATAATACAGTAATGCAATCGGATATTAATAAAATAACTGATCAATGAAAATAATTAATCACATATGAATATACAATGCTTCTAATGGTGTTTCTGAATAATTTTATCATGACGATTGCAAAGATAATATGTACTTTTATTCATCACGTATAGTTTATTTATTTATTTATTTTTTAACAGATCTCGTAGTATGTTTTTGTCTGGCAGAAAAATTGCTCTAATATGCAACTCATTTCATGCAATATTTTTGGAATATATATATAAGCATAATTACCCTGCAGCGTAAATTTTAGTGTCATTGTAATCTATGACTTGAACAGTGAGTCATGATATGATATGAGTCAAACGCAATTTTGTTTGAACGTGGACTTTGCAATTTTGTTTATGACGTCGTCATTCAATGCATGTTTTAACAATTTTCATATATATTAAATATCATTTCAGATGAATTTTGTTGTAAATATGGCATTCATTTCTTCAGTAACAAATTTACGATATCAATCGTGTTGTTTAAATATATACTTTTTGATGTTAAATTCGAGGACTAAGACAAGTCCTGGTCTTTTCACAAGTTGCATTAAAGGGTTAAGATTATGGACTCAAGGAAAGCAGAAAGATGTGCCTTCCGACAATTCTGTGGTATAATGTGAACCACGGAACCATATTTATGATTGATTATTGTTTCTATTTCATCCAGTGTAAACCACTACCGCGCTAAAAATACAATATGCCATCTGAAAACGAAACTAGTGCCATACTGAACTCGTTCCTTTACCTTTGAATCACATTTGTGTTAGCGTCTGAATCAGAAGAGGAGAAGGAAACTGAATTTTCAGTGACTTTATTCAGAATGCAAAATGAAATGACGAGCAATAATCTAGAATCTATTTTAGTTCAGTTAGTATTAGGAAGTATCTTTTGACTCAAAGACGTCCTACATCCCAAGTCCGAGCACACGTTTCCTAAAACAAACCAGTCAGCACAGAGCACTTAACAGACAACAGGATTCCTTAAGCTTAAATAAAATCACTGGAAATCACTAGAACACACACACACACACACACACACACACACACACACACACACACACACACACACACACACACACACACACACATACACCTTTAGCTGAGTACAGCCATCGAAGCCTAATGCATGTCCAGAATCAAGTGATAAACTAGATGAAAACAGCAAACAAAAAAGAACCAAAATTAACAGTATGACAAAAGCTGGCTTTCAGACAGATAAGAATAATTGATGCAGCATGCAATTTTATTAATGGAGCAAATCGTGCATTAGCCTATACGCTCAAGTCGGGAACAAGAGATTGATGTCACGTGATGGGGGAGAGAAAGAACAAAGGAATAAGCATGAACTCTTTGTTGAAATGAACTCAACCCAATAAGCTTTTCTAACTGCAATCCACTCACGTTATTATTAACTGCCTCTAGAGATTAGACACACCTAACTTTAATATTTTATCTTCATGTTTGCTAATCTAAGTCAATTTACCAAGCTAGATCATTTTTTTTTGATTGAACTACAGCAGTGTAATCTCAAAATTTATTAATCTCTTTGATTTTTCTTTTTGTTTAATTTCAATTCCTTTTACTTGAAAGAGTCATCCAGGATGAACATTGTGCGAAATTTGGTGAGAATGAAGAAAGATTGATTTTTAAATAAAATAAACAAATTTCTAACGCTTTTTCGTTTCGACAGTATTCTTTTAGCCCTGAAAAATTAGCAGACAGACAGTCTCCACCCTCTCACCACTACAGATGTTAAAAGGTTCACAGGGCGTGTGAAACAGCACATGATGTTCCTAACTACTATTTCTTTCATGTACTTGTTCATGCCTGTGCTGTGTATGTGTGGGTGCGTCTTTTCAGAAAGAAGTAGGTTGTAGGTTCGATTTCGGTCATCGATTAGGAAATTTTT